>NC_024323.1:992084-1005288 GCF_000523025.1 Cynoglossus semilaevis | reverse complement strand
TTATCATATCTGATAAGGATCCAGGATTGTGTTGTAAAGGCCAATGAGAAAGGTTTCATTCATTTATCTCTGTCACAGAGAGGCTGAACCATCCAGCCTTTTGCAATCTGTAGCCCCTGCAGCCCCTGATCACAGCACTAATCATGAATGTGATTAATGCTTCACTAACATCAGAAGTATTTTCTACTGTATTCAAACAGGCTAGTGTAATGGTGCTCAAAAAAAAATCTACTCTCATGCCCACTGAAGTGGAGAACTATTGGCTGGTCTCAGCCTTCCTGTTTCTTTCTAGGACTAGTGAAAGGGCAGACTTCTTCTTTCCCAAAACAACCTCCTTGAAGCCAACTAATCTGGTTTCAAAACCTGGCACTCCATTGAAACGGTTCTGTTGTCTGTGACAGAAGCGCTAAAAGAAGCTTAAACAAAAGCTAGCTTATTCAGTTAGAATAATTACAATAAGCAGGACCCGCAAGCGGTTCCTTAATTAAAGAACAGCCCACCTTAAAAAAAAATGTTATGGTTGCATGCTGTCTGGACACCTTAAAGAATCTTTCCAGGCAGCATGCGCAAATTTTAGTAGTCAAGCACATATCCACTAAACTTTCAGCACAGAGTGTATTGTCAGAAGTTAATAAAATAAATATAAAATTAAATAATATAAAAATATATTGTCTGGATGAAGTGCCCATCAGTTCCCATTTCCGTATGCAAACAGGAGAAACAAAGGACATTGTGAGCCAATCAGAGCTGTGTGTCAGCTAGGAGTTAGGACATGTTCCTGGAGATCCAATACAGTAAGGGACAATTGTCAGTATGTAGAATAAACAGTTTGAAGATAGAAGTGGGAATTATCTGGTCAATTTGTCAAATAGCGTAGTAAGCTATTAGTTGTAAAAATACATTTAGCCCCTTGTTAAATTTTTAGTTCAATCTACATTATAAAATTATATAACACGCCACTATAATTTTTTGTGAAGTAAAACAGTGTTTTGAGTGTTAGAATGCCATGTAAGTAAGCTATTAGTTGTAAAAATACATTTAGCCCCTTGTTAAATTTTTAGTTCAATCTACATTATAAAATTATTATAATTAATAATTTTTAGTTTAGTCAATTTTGTCAACATGAAAATATTACATCACATTTGTCAACTCAATCTCATTTTAATTTACCCAAGCAAAATCATTTGTGTTTCACTGATTGAAGCTGAAATAAAAAAGTCATACATCAAGAACCAGGTTCAGAGCTTTGAAGGCTGTATTTTCTGTTTTGTTTTTTTGAACAGCCAGGATATCTTTAAGGTTAAAATTTCAAGCACTTAAAAAAAAAAAACTTAATTAAAATTCTTCTGCGGCCCCGATTTCAAATTATAAAATGTTTACATTTATGTTGCTAAATAGCAAATCCATGCACATTGAACAGTGCATTCAGGACTTCCTCTGAACGTGAGAACACATGCTGATTTAGGCTTTACATTTATGTTGCTAAATAGCAAATTCATGCACATGTAGGAGTGTTTATATGATGTATGATTGTTGACAAATCTACTCTCTGGAAAGAGACATTTTACCTGTATCAGAATACAATTTTTTCAATCTCTGCACAACACTTCTCTTACTAGGCTTACATTGTCTGAAAATTGTCGATTTCTGCGTTGTAATCAACTGTCTGCCCTACTGTTTGTATCACTCTCCAGAAGTTAACATGGCAGAATCTTAGGTATTCCATGTTGATGATACTGTACGTTTGACCAACAGCGGTCAGACACTCACTTATGTTATCAGGGAAGGGCACTGGGAGCAGAAGGACAGAGAGTGTGCCCCACCACTTGATAAATTAAAAATAAATCCATCCATCCACACTACCCATCCTTCCTTCCTCCCTATCATCCATCCATCCATCTAAAAACTTCTCTGATAAGTAATGCAAAGGCCTAGGCATTAGTTATCCTTTTGGTACCACTGTTCAGTTGCAAATTCCACTTAGTTCAACTGAAGTTCTTCTGTTTTCCCCATTGCAGGTGTACAAAAGGGCTAAAGCACTGGACCAGTCGGATAATGATATTTCTGCAGTCTACAGAGCCTACATTCACTAGTGATGACTGTGACTTGTCACCTGGACCACACATTCTTTAGTTGCTCCTTCATCATGTTTTTACTCTCACTTGTAGTATTTCTTTCTTTTTTTTTTCTTTTTTTTTTCAAGTTCTTTGAGCTCTAGCACCATCCATGTTACCTACAACTCAGTGGATGAAAATAATTTTGGTAGCACTGTATTGCCTGTACCAGGATCATTTAGGCTAGTGGGTTCAGTCCATGCAGAAAGAATTTCACTGTAAGAAGTGTGTTAATGAAAACGCCGAGGAAGTTCCATATTCTTATGATCCCTTGTTTCCTATTCTCTGTGACCTCGTGAAGATTTCCACCCTTTGCTTAAAGCATTCTATAATTTACATGATCAGATGTTTTTCGGTTTGCAATTAAAGCACAGCTGGTCAAGCATGTTAAACACTTTTCCCATTAACCCCACCTGTAACGTCTAATTTACCGTGTTATGTTTTTTACCTTAAATTACTCTCAATTGTATCTATTTAACTAGAGATGGGCTTAAGTGAAACCCTGGGGGTCAGTATTTCTAGACAAAAAGAATGGACAGGGCCATTGTGGTTACACCGGGGTACATTTAACTACTATTTAATTACTTTAACTCATGTGACTTAGTTCACCTGCTCTCAGTTTGAAAACTTGCAAGACATGCATTTGTGACCTTGTCCTACATTGGTAAACTATGAGCAATTGAAAATAAAGCGACAATGCCAAAGGTAAAAAAAAGAGACAGATTTTACAATTGCAGCTCAAATCAATTAGAATATGAAGTGTATGCATTTCATAATTGTGAAGTCACGGGAGTGACTTAATGAAAGGATAAAGAATCAGAAATGTATTAGTCTATGGAAAAAAAGTACATGTAAGAATAAAAAATAAAAACAAAAAACAATGACTTCGAAGATAAAGAGACCTATTTTAATATATGTCTGATTATATTTTTTCATGTTATCATTTGTATCTTGTGCAAGATTTTTAGAATTATTTCTGCGAACTCCAGTTAGTAAACACAGTTGATAAGTCAAGATAGTAGTAGCTTTGAGGTGTACCAGTTTTCCTAATGTAAAATTAGATTCTGCTTTATATCTTTGTTTAGATCAGTGGTTCCCAAACTTTCTCTGCTGGGCATCCCTTTGAAGAAATTCATTTCTTAAAAATAAGAAAATTTTTACGCCCCCCCCTCCCCTCCATGCAAAAAACAAACCAAAAAAAAAAAAAAAAAAACACAACACACTCACACCAATGCTTCATCCTCAGCTTTGTGTTTATATGGGAGTTCTGTAAAAAAAAAAACCTGTCCACTTTATGCAAGCATTGCCAATTTTGGTCAGTTGGCAGGAGTGAGAATTTGTCTGGGGAATTTGTGTGTGGGGAGGAGTGGGGACTGCATTGCGCAGGGAGCAAGAATTAAACATAACGTCCTTTGCAATATCATTACAAGGTATTTATTTGACACGTCCTTCAACCACTCTGTTTTTTTTGCCAGTTTCTTGTTAAATATTAACAACATTGGACAATATGCTGCGTTACCTTTGCTCTGGATGAAGCAGAACAGATTCTCACATTTTTCCCACTTATTGGAAATACACCCGTTAGATCAGGCGGACATGACAAAAAGATATAATGTACATGGACTGCCGAACGAATCAGCCTAATTTGTAAATGTGACTGAAATACAAAAATAAAGGTGTGTGTGCAAGTTCTTTTTTTTTTTTATGTTTTTAAAATGTTGCTTTGCTTGCAAGATGTGGAGACCAAATAAAACATCAGGTAAGGAAAACAAACCTTTTAGTGCTTGTGTAAAATGGTTATTTTTCTTCTTTAATTAAAAAATCAGTCATTTCAAGTGTTTTCACTGTAATTGTGCCATAAAATTCGTTGAATTTTACAAAACAGGTTGAATCAACCAAACAGGACATAGGACTATAAATGAATCCTAGTACCTTTTCTTTTTTGTGTCCTTAAGAGTAATCCTTGTTTTGTTTCTGACTCTGATAATTGACAGCCAATATACACGATTGCAGGAATATAACTACTGTATTTTCCTGACCTGAATATAAGTCGCACCCACTAAGTTAAAAAGAAAAACAACTATAAATTTACATATATAAGCCGCACCGGACTATAAGCCGTCGATATCCAGGTTGAGTAATGAGATATATACCAGATACACAGGAACACAGAAAGATTTTGTACCATAAATGTTTATTTATATACCTGAATTGATTGTTTCCGAATAGTGCCTGTAACACGGCAGTAAAAGTGCTGATCGAACAAAACAGAAAAGTAATTGATAGCTTTGTTCATCTTACTCCTGAGCACTGAAACCACATGGCTAGCCCGATCGATGGCCCTCAACTTAAAAGCTGCATCATACGAACTTCTTCATGTGCTTTCCATAATGAGTGGGTGAGGGTTTGAAAATAATTTGCTGTTGTGTGTGTGTTGTGTTGCTTGTGCTAAATAAAACCTAGCGTGACTTCCCCTGTGTGTCTTGTTTTTGCATCTGCTAGAAAGCCCTCTGGCGACTGAAGAAAAATCCATAGAACAGTTGCATCTTTGTATAAGCCGCGTGGTTCAAATCGTGGGGGGAAAAAAGTAACGGTTTATAGACCGGAAAATATTGGTATTTATCGCAGGACTAATTGCAGCGTATGGGAAAATGTATGCTGTAAGTAATCCCTAGGGAGGGGCATAGCAGAAAATACTCGATAAACACTGATCTAGAACGTTTAGAGTTCCACTGTTACATGCTTCAGTGCTTAGAACAGTCACAATATCAATGTCCAATCAAGAAAATGTGACAGATTTTGAATGTAACCTGTGCGGTGTGTGTACAGCTCAGTTAACCATCAGCTACACTTCCATTCAAACGGTTGGGGTCCACTTAGAAATGTCCTTATTTTTGAAGGAAGATAACATTAAATTAATCAGAAATACACTATATACATTGTTAATGTGGTAAATAACTATTTTAGCTGCAAACATCTGGTTTTTAATGGTATATCTTATTCGATGGTGTATATGGTGTATGGGGGCCTAATTCTAGCAACCGTCACTCCAGTGTTTTAATGGTACACTGAGTTTGCTAATTGCATGAAAAGGCTATTTAAAGTGTACAATTATGTTAGCACAGCTGAAAAGAGAAGCTGGTTAGATAAACTATAAAATTGGTCCTCCTGTGAGCAAGTTGAGTATCTGGAGTATCCCATTTGTGGGTTTGATTATTCTCTTGAAATGGCCAGTAAAGCAGAACTTTAATGGGAAACTCAACAGTCTACTGTTGTTCTTAGAAATTCAAGCTATTCTGTGCAAGAAATAGCCAAGAAACTTAAGATTTCTACTCCCTTCAGAGATCAGCACAACGTAGGGCTAGTGCACAACTAAGCAAGACGACAGGCCTTTAGTTTGAGAAATAGGCACCTAACAGGTCCTCAACTGGCAGCTTCATTAAATGACACCCGCAAAACACCAAGAACGCCAAAGAAAAAGCCATTTCTAAGACTGGCCAATAAAAAAGAAAAGATTGATAATGCCAAAAGAACATTGGACAGAGGAAGATGTAATGGAGTGGCCAGCGCAGTCAGCAGATCTTAACCCCATTGAGTTGTTGTGGTAGCAATGTGACTCCATGGCACGCCAGAATTGCCCACCGAGTCAATCCAAGTTGTCAGAAGTACGTCAAGGAGGCATGGGGTTAGAATTTCTTCAGCTACAATGCCAAAAGTTTGCAATGCTGCAATTGCTCCAAAGGGCGCATTCTTTGACAAAAGCAAAATCTGAGAGATAATACTGAGATAATACCAGAGGTGTGGACTCGAGTCGCATGACTTGGACTCGAGTCAGACTCGAGTCATCAATTTGATGACTTTTAGACTCGACTTGACAAAATGTAAAGAGACTTGCAACTCGACTTGGACTTTAACATCAACGACTCGTGACTTCACTTGGCCTTGAGCCCTTTTGACTCGCCAAGACTTGATACTTTCTCCAAAACCCTAAGTGTATCTGTGTACATATATTATTATTTTGTTTAAAAGGACTCGAAACAGAAACGTAAGGACTTGGGACTTGACTTGACACTTGTCAGACTTGACTTGGACTCGACTCGGACTTGAGTGCAAAGACTTGAGACTTACTTGTGACTTGCAAAGCAATGACTTGGTCCCACCTCTGGATAATACTATCCAACAATTTTCCCGGGTTCCCCAGAATTATATTAAAGTGGTAAGACATCAGAATAGACATGACGATAATGGAGGCAGAGTAACTTCTAGAGTTACAAAAACAGGTGGAATCCGGAAATACCGACCAAAAAGGTAATTTGATGAGGGGTATTATTAGGATCCAGGAATAAAAGACTCATACTATGAACTGAAGTGCCATCCCATTCCTAACCCAGAGTTCAATATGATGTCGGTCCACCTTTTGCAGCTATTACAGCTTCAACTCTTCTGGGAAGACTGTCCACAAGGTTGAGGAGAGTGTTTATAGGAATTTTTGACCATTCTTCCAAAAGCGCATTGGTGAGGTCACACACTGATGTTGGTCGAGAAGGCCTGGCTCTCAGTCTCCGCTCTAATTCATCCCAAAGGTGTTCTATCGGGTTCAGGTCAGGACTCTGTGCAGGCCAGTCAAGTTCATCCACACCAGACTCTGTCATCCATGTCTTTATGGACCTTGCTTTGTGCACTGGTGCACAGTCATGTTGGAAGAGGAAGGGGCCTGCTCCAAACTGTTCCCACAAGGTTGGGAGCATGGAATTGTCCGAAATGTTTTGGTATCCTGAAGCATTCAAAGTTCCTTTCACTGGAACTAAGGGGCCAAGCCCAGCTCCTGAAAAACAACCCCACACCATAATTCCTCCTCCACCAAATTTCACAGTCGGCACAATGCAGTCTGAAATGTACCGTTCTCCTGGCAACCTCCAAACCCAGACTCGTCCATCAGATTGCCAGATGGAAAAGCGTGATTCATCACTCCAAAGAACGCGAGAAAGTCGGCGACTTGCTTGATTTTATACACCTGTGGCCAGGCCAAGGGATTAGGACACCTGATTCTGATCATTTGAATGGGTGAGCGAATACTTTTGGTAATATAGTGTATATATATATATATACCTCAAACACAAAATCTGCAAAGGCCCAGCGTGTTTTTATTTTTTCATTTTTCCTCCCTTTATTTAATAAATAAAGAAATAAAATAATCGAAACTAAACTTTTCTTTTGATGAAAAAGAATGCACACACTTCTTGATTCAACTTTTATTGCACATATCTGACATACCTGGAAGAGTCACAAATAAATCATCAAGATTTTTTTAAATTTTATTTCAGCAATGACAGCAATTCAAAGCTATTTAAAAACCTCATACCGATCAAAGAAATTAAAGTTTAGCTTAAATATTGTTACCCACAGTATTATATAAAACATTGATTTAATAATTATATGAAGGTTTTTTTTACGATATGTCTCCAAGCTCTATCCATGGTGAGATAAAAGAAAACTTATGATAAACTAAAAACTTGGAAGATATAGAATAGAAAGCAACAGGCATTTGACCAAATGATAGGGCTTAGCATTTTCAAACAAAATGCCTTTTCTTAAAACATATGGCTTTATCGGTTCTTCCCCGACACCATGATACCAAATTCCTGAATGGAGATTTCTTTATTAATGTATTGCTGAAGTTGATGGTTTGTAATGTGGCCAAGGCGCAGAGCATCATCGATGGAGAACTTTTTTCCAGATTTTCTGTCATGGAGAACTGAAGATTCCCCCTTTGGGCCCTTAACTGTAATCTCTTCCCAGTCACATTCCTGGCTCTGTAGGTTAACAAACATTTTCCAATCGATCAGGCCGAGCTTGAATGCCTCTTCAGGTCGCATTTCTTTTCCTGTATCTGGGTCGATGACAGCAATGGATCTGCGCAGATGACTCTCTCTTTGCTCCCGCTTCATTCTTACAGCTGACAGGTTCTTTTGGAGCCTTTCGATTTCTTCATCCTTCTGAGTGGTCACACCTCTTAAATCAACAAGTTCTCTCTGCAGTGAGTCAAGTCTCATTTCCAGGTTTCTTCCTTCTTCTCGTGGCGCAGACTCTGTGATAAGACGAGTCTCTTTGCTAGTGATCTCGATCTCTGACCGAAGCTTGCGTATCTCGTTTTGCAGCCTTTGGTTTTCTTGCTGCATGCGGCTGCTTTCGTCACGTATATAATCTAATTCTTTAGTTGACTTAGTGTTGGTAAATTCCATGTCAGAGAGCTTGGAGGTGATGGATGACAGTTCCAGGTCGAGATCTCGTTTTCTCCTCTTTTCTTCTTCCAGTGTTCTTTTTAGGTTCTCAATCTCAAGTTCAGCCTCTGGGTCCCTCTCAACTTGAACCTTTTCGGTGCGGACAACTCTTTCTTTTACATCTATTTTCTCCAGGGTGAGTTGCTGTTGAATGAGAGCGTTCAGCTCCTTCTCCAGTAAGATACGCTTGTGTTTCTCTTCGTCCAGCTGCAGTTTAAGAATACAGTGTTCTTTTTCCTGTTGCGGATCTTGCTGCAGGACAACCTTCTGTTTAACAGTCACCTTCTCGCGGTTCTCTTTGTCCAGCATCTCCAATTCAGTAAGTCTGATGCGAAGTCTCTGAATTTCGATTTCTGCATCACGCCTCGACTTGCGCTCACGCTCCAGTTCTTCTAGTTGTAAATCCAGGTCAGACTTCAGTCTCTGAAGTTGGTGGAGCTCATTTCTCAGGGTCTCCTTTTGTTTCTGCTCGTTACTAATGTTGAGTGAAAAGGTGTCGCACTCTGACCTAAGGAGAGGGTCTTCCTCAACTTTAACCACTTCTTGCTGAACAATCTTCTGACGCACCTGCGAAAGATCGATCTTCCTGAGTCTTATCTTCTCCTCTTGGGCTGATCGTTCTCTCTCAAGTTCCAGGCGTTTCTCCTGTTCATCAGCTAGTTTTCTTTTGAGAATCTCAATTTCTTCCTTAGTCTTAGGGTCTTCTCTGTACTGCAACACTTCATTTACTACCTCTTTGGTCTGCACTTGTGGTTTAGTGTTCTTCCATCTTTGGATTTCATCATTCAGCTGGCGTATTTCCATTTCAGATTTCTCGGTCTGGTGTGTTTTGTCTACTATTTCATTGCGAAGTCTTTCCAGTTCTCTTTCAGTCTCAGGGTCTGTCTTGTATTTGATAACTTCTTTTATCATCTCTTTAACCTCCACTAGTGGCCCTCTGTTCTTCAACATTACCAGTTCATCCTGGAGAGATCTATACTGAATTTCTGAATCTTTGAAGCGCCTTTGTTGCTCCACAAGTTCAAGCCGCAAGTTAGCTACTTCATTCTCGGCTTTTGGGTCAGGGCGGAGAATCTCTCGTACTTTCTCCTGAATAATCACCTTAGACTTCTCCTCTTCAAGACTTGCAATTTTCCTCTGGAGGTCAGTTTTTTCACGTTGTGATGATCTTCGTTTGGTCTTCTCATCTTCGTACTGTCGCCGAAGATTTTCTACCTCCCTTTGAAAGGCCATATCTTTTTCAACTTTCAATACCTCCTTGATGGACACTTTCTCCTCTGCCATGGCTTTTTCCTTTTCCAGCCTTCGTAGCTTCTCTTGAAGAAATTGCAGTTCATCCTCCAGCTGCTTCCTGCCATCCATCTCCTTCTGCTTTCTGTCAAAGAGAACTCTGTATTCTGTCTCAAGCTGGGGGTCATTCTGAACCTTGATCACCTCCTCCTCGGTAATAACCTCTTGCTCCTTGCTCTTTTCCTCCGCCAGAATAGTGACCTGCTTTTGTATCTCTACCAGCTCGTTGTCTTTGATCATTTTCTGCCTTCTTAGCTCATCAAGTTCCTCTCGAAGCTTGCGCATTTCATCCTCTTGACCACGATCTCTTTCAATACGCAGGACTTCTTTCACGGTGTATTGCTGTGCTCCTTCTTTCACTTCTGTTTCAAGACCACGCAACTTCAGCTTGAGTACCTCGAGGTCATTCTCTAGAACATGGGTTGTGCGTCGCTCCTCAGATAGCTTCTGCTGCACTTTGTGAATCTCCTCATCCAGCTGGGGATCGGCAACCTTCTTGATTAACTCCTTCTTGACAATTGTGTCCTGGGGCTTCTGCCCTTCGAGGACATAGATGTCGGTCTGTATCATTTCAATTTCTCTTTGTAGTTGCTCCCTCCTCTGGACTTCATCGTCCAGTTGTTTCTTGACTCTCCAAGGCTCTCCACCTGGGGCAGCATGGACGGATTTGACATTTGTGGCCTGGATTACAGACACCTCCGGTTGCTATCAAATTAAATAAATCGACTTGGTTATCAGGTTAAGTCATTTGATCATTTGATTATATATTGTGTGTTACTGAAGTTGATAACATTCTGTCTTATCAACAATAAAAATAAAAATATTTACCTGTCTGAGAATGCTGTCTGCATACTCCAGATTCTGCAAACGCTGGGTATTCACAGCATTTACCTCTGTAAATTTAGCTTCAATTGCAGCTTCCTGTTAACAAAAAAGTGCAATAAATTGATTCTCATAATAATGAAATCACAAAACCAACTAAATCACATGTGCATCGTAAAAACATTTCATACATTTTCTGCATTCTTACAAATCTTTAGACAGGTCAACTACCCAATTACACACAGAGGAAGTTGGTGTTAAATAATATTTTTCCTTGAAAAAAAATTAGGTAATCTTGTAGCATAGCATCAAACCTGAACCATTTGAACCAACTAACTGTTGTGCAGAGCAGTTTAAAAAAAACAAAAAAACAAATTGTCACGGTAATGTAATTGACATTTTCTGCCTTGAAAACAAATTCTGTAGTACATCTTACCTCTGCTTTGACTATATTTGCAGGAGATTCAAGTCTGCTTCTCTTGTATGTCTGAGGAACAAGTCCATCTTCCAAGTCAAGGATGGACCTGAATTTTTCAGTTTCATTCTCATAGTCCTTAAAAGAAACATCAGTGATATCATTAATCTTGCTAATTATTTTCTCTTTAGCTACAAGAACTTTGCTATGGTGGTAGGTGACAGGAAAACTTACTTTGACTGCTTGTTGGTAGAGCTGGGCATTTTTTGAAACATTGTTGAGGTCAGACTCTTTTCTTGCAATATCAGAAAGCAAATTCTATAAAACATCAAACAAAAAAACATTTCAGAACCAATTTCCACCAAACCTATTTATTAACAATGTCACATTTTGTATCTATTTTTTTATTTTTATTTTTTGCACTGTTGCATTACACCGAACCAATTTCCACCAAACCTATTTATTTTTATGTCACATTTTGTATGTATTTTTAGTTTGTATATATTTTTTTTGCACTGTTGCATTACACGCACCCTTTGATTTTTAAGCTTGGTCTCCACTTGTCTTATGTCATCAGTTTCCCTTGGTTCGTAATTGGGGACACGCGACAACCAGCTGTTTAGATTGTCATAATCATTTCGATAATTTTTGTATGCCATCTTGGCTCTCTGCAAGCTTTGAGATCTGCAAGAAACGCCAAAACAAATTGATTGGTTTCATACTGATGTTTCATGTTGATTGCAGCAAAAACCTTCTCGTCCCTTCTTATTTTGACCCACTAACCTGGTGTCAGTCTGCCTGTTGAGGTTGCTGAAGCGCTTGCTCAGTTTCTGTACATCAGCTTCCTGCCTGTCAATGTCTGGGCAATGCTCCTGGAATTTGGCAGCCATGTTGCTGCAGCTGCTTTTTGAAGAGCGCAGGTTCTGCTCCAGTTCAGAAATCACAGACCTGTTGGATCTTAGGTCTGAAGCAACATCCTGAATAAAAGAGATAAAACTGGAAAGTTATTTTTGAAAAAAAAAACCCCACTGTGACTAACAAATATGTTGCACTTTGGGTATGTAATATTTGCCAAAGGCAAATATGTTGCACTTTGGGTATGTAATAGTGCTTTTTAGTGCTTACTGCAAGCTCCCGTTGTGTTTTCTCCAATGAAGAAATGTCAGCTGGAGCAACCTCCTCCCTGGCCAATTTGTTCTCATATGAAGATAGAAACGTTTTCCCATTATTAAGTGATGTCTCCAGCTGGTTGGAATTCTTCAATCTGAGATAAAATAAACATAAGGAACAAAGTAGAATAAAAGCATTTTAAGCCATGTCCTATACACTTTTTAATGCAAAAACTAAAGCTGACATCATTATGAAAGTTCAATAGTATCAAACTGAGATTAAAAAAAAAAAATTCAGTGCCTTACTTCTCCTGCGAACACTGAAGGAGGTCTTCAACTTTGTTGTACTTCTTATTTGCTTCGTCTACTTTGCTGTGAAGCTGAGAAGCACTCGTACAATTTGGGTTTGAGACCAAGAAACTCTTTGCCTCCTGCACTTTGGAGGATTTCTCTGGCTCGATCTTGTAAAGAGCTGCACTGATATCCTTTAAAGGTGACACACAACATTCAGCGTTTTAAACACAAACGTATACACATGTAGTTTTTTTGGGGCTTGTTTGACTGAAGTGAAAAACACACCTTCATGTCCTGCAGGCGGTCAGCACTGTCCTGAAATGGGCGGGCTGACTCCAGTGGTGGACGCACCCGAGTATAAATGGCCTTTTCCTGTTTGTCCAGGTCACTAATAACTTTATCTAGTCCAGCCATCTGCTGACGGCACTGCATCTCCTGTTTGTCTTTAATTAGACAGAACAATACACAAAAGAAATATATCACTATATGTAATCAGTGTTATTAAAAAAGAAAAGAAAAATGCCATTATTGTTACAACCTTTTTAACCAAACACCTAGTGTTATTTTCTTTTGGCTTTGTCCATTTTTTCAGGGATTTTCATGCATCTACTACTCTGACTCCAATTATCTGCATGTCCTCCCTCACTGCATCCATATATCTCCTCTCTGTCTCCTACCTGGTAGCTCCATCTCTAACATTCTTCTACCACTGTCCCTCCTCTGCACCATGTCCAAACCATCTCAATCTGGCTTCTCTAGCTTTTTCTCCTAACCTTCCTGTCTGTGTTGTCCCTCTAATGACCTCATTCCTGATCCTGTCCATTCTTGTCACTCCTAAAGACAATCTTAGCATCTTTAGTTCTGCCACCTCCAGCTCCG
>NC_024323.1:981325-991309 GCF_000523025.1 Cynoglossus semilaevis | reverse complement strand
TTTCCCAAATCTTCATTGTATGACTCATCAACTTTATCCCTCTGTAGTTGTTACAACTCTGTGCATCACCCTTCTTATGAATTGACACCAGAACACCTTTCCTCCACTTATCAGGCATCTTGTCAGTCTCTAAAATTCTGTTGAACAACCCAGTCAGGAAATCTACCGCTACTTCTCCTAAACACTTCCGTACTTCCACTGGTATGTCATCAGGACCAACTGACTTTCCACTCTTCACCCTCTTCAGGGCTTTTCTTACTTCATCCTTTCTAACCTGATCTACCTTCTTCCTAATAGTTTCTGGTTCCTCATTTCTACTTTCCCTTTCATTATCTTCATTCAACAAAGTAATATTTTAATTAATAATTAATTATCTATGCGAATTCTTTCTATATGTTGTACAGTGTAGTACTTCTTCTGTTAGATGTTCTATAGCGCAAGTGCAGCTGTTCTGCTTCCACATGAACCCTTGAAGTTTATTCTCTGAACTGAAGATTTAACAGACGCAAAAAAAAAAAACCCAAAACTTTCATCATTTGACATTACGGAATATCCCGCTTTGTGCAGTTTGTGGCCTAGTTTTTATAAGTCAACAGAAGTCAATTGGAGACACACCAGTGCCACTCTCTTTCTTCAGTTGTTCAAAATGCTTCTGCAAATTTCCCATATTGGCTGTCATCTTTTGTTTGAGAGCTGTTTGTTGAGTCATCAGGCTGCAGGGACAAACACAACAAACATTAAACATGTAGGGTATTGATGTTGTGAAAATGTTGTTAGAGTACATGTGAGTACACAGTACAGGACAGCATGATGAAGCCAAACTTTTATCTGTGTTCACTCACTTGTCCGACATAGCAACTGATTCGGGATCAGTGGGAGGAATCATGAAACAGACAGCAGGAGCAGTGACTTTATGTCCAGCTGGATCTTTCACATCCCATTTAGACCCGTTGTTACGGAGTAATGTGTACCGCTCCCCACGCACAATCTGCCCCTTTAGATATCACCGCAATCAAAACACAATTTCATTAGGATCAAGAAAACGAAAAATGTGAATGCCTTTGTTACAACAACTATTTACTGTTAAAGTTAAATCTCAACAACTTCTAATTGCATAGTTAATTTAAAAAAAATAATGTTATCAAAATTAAGTTTAAAAAAATTAAGTTTTTGGTTATTTACATAAAAAGGAAACTTTTATATTTCTCCTCATCAACAATGGCATCAAGTACAGTAATTCTGATCAGTCAATAAGCACCACATAGTGGACAGAGTGAGCAGTACACAATGCCATGTACCTGGTTCTCACAATTTAAAACCTGGCCCTGAATCTGAATACCTCTAACTTTATCCTCTATTATTATGGTATTTTACACCTGTAAAGACTTACTTATTTCCTGTAATGGTGATTACAGCATTGAGAGAGGGAAAAAAAAGTGACGTTAAAGGCCAACACTCCATATATACTCCATACCATGAATAACAATTGAATCGAATTGTCAATGTATTCATGAATCTGTCTTTTATATAATAATGTAAATTACACTTTCGGGTGGAAAGGAATGCTGCCACCTGTGCTTATGTGTTACGAACTCTTCTCGAAATATTATATTGATAGTGTTATTAATTTCATGCCACTTAGGTCCGCTATTGCTGCTTTTAACTTCTAAAAAAAAAACAGGACCTACCTCATCAGTGTCAAACTCGCACAAAGCTTCAATCGGCAAGAGCTTCTGAGGAGTTTCCCTGCGGTATTTCAGAGGCAAAACCAGGAGGCTGCGCTTATGCAGGGCTTTAACTTGTTCATCAAAGTGGTCTACGGCCTTGGTTTGGTCCTACAAACAAAACATCACACGTCATATTTTTTTTCTCCGCTATTGGAATCAACACACTTTTCTGTAACCTGCGTAATTATAATGTACAGTCAAATGTATGCTTACTTCTAGCTCCCTTATGAGACCTTCCGTCTGATACACATCTTTGAAGTCAGGGTTGTACTTCTGATTGACCTCTGCATCCAGACGCTTGAGCAGGTCCTGAGTGTCCCGAGCCTCTTTATGGTACTGGGCACAAATAGACCCACGCACAGTTAAATCAATGTTTTTATAAATGGTTGTATGCGTGTGTGAATCTGTCCTCTGTATTACCTTGTGGTATTCATCCATGTGTTTTAGGTGATTCTCTTCACAAATGAGCAGATTGAGGTATTCCTTCCAGTCAGCATGAACGGCTTCCATGTGAGCCTGACATTAAAATGATAACACAAGCAGAGAAACATATACCACACAATATTATAAAGATAGGCATCAAGCCGATGAACAACAACACCAGGAGTCCTAAACATTTCACACAAAAATCTGAAAACAACAAATGTTATATATGTTTACATTTCACACAAAAATCTGAAAACAACACTTAGCCAAATTATATATATGTTTAGCACTAGGGGCACTAGGGGTGGGGCCGATCCCAACTATTTAGCGGATCGGACCGATCCAACCTGCTAAAAATTCCAATCCACGAACCATGTCTGAGCTCCAGCCTTGTCTGATTCCTGCCGGCCGGTCTGTTAGAATAACAGACCGGCCGGCATGAATCGGACAGTTGGATGACTAAACTGTGGAATCACTTTCCAGAACAGTCACTCAACAAGATCACGAGGCCGTTCAGAGATTCCACTCCACATTTTGCAGCCATATAGCAGGCTGCAAAGAAATACGTCCGCCGTGTCGAAATATTTTTTATTTTTTTATACCAAAAACCACACAGCAACATGCGATATTTGCAGTCTCTTCATACAACACCACTAACGTAATCAAAGAGCCGCCGGAAGTCACTATTGGACTCGTTCCAAAGGCAAGATAAACTCCCAACAGATGAAGTACAAACTCGTACTCAGCTCAGCGACCTCCACTGTTGCAGACTTTATTCCAGCCGTGACCGTTTGAAGACTACTGTTGGCTAAGGAACGCAGCGCTGACAGAAAAAATAAAAAACAATAAAACGCACGCTCATCCTGGGCACGCGATGCAATTATTAATGTTTAACTAAAAAAAAAGTCATATACTGTTGAACTACATGTTGATTGACTGTCAATGTAGCCAGCAATGAACTGAATAAGGGCAGATGCACACGTTGTTGCAAGATGTTTACTTTACACTTGAACAAAATGTTCAATTTCAAACCCGTACAGTTGCATATTTGCTTTAAGGATAGGATTTTTCCTGTTCCTGTTGACTTCCTTTTATGACTAACCTTAAGGTGTCTTTTGGGAAATACATGCATATAATAATATTAAAGCAATATTATCGGAATAGTATCAGTATCGGCCGATGTCCAAATCCAAAATATCGGATCAGATTGGAACTGAAAAAATGTGGATCGGTGCATGCCTATTTAGCACAATAACCTTCTCTTGCAAATAAATAAATTATTTTGAAAAACATTTGAAGCAGATGAGCGGATAAAATGAATTAGGGTCCAAAAGCCAATATCAATGTTGATGCCAAGTTATGTAGGTAGAAAAAAATATATAGATTAATATGTACCTCAATGACATTTTTGCCCGGATGATCTGAAGCAACCAGCTTCTCTCCATCATCATTTAGCTTTGTAATGGTGGCCTCTTTGGACTCCAGGCATTTGCTGATGAAATTCTGTTTGGACAAAATGTTTTGCTGATGAAATTCTGTTTGGACAAAAATATTTTCCTATAAATCACACAGTGTTTTATTTCATGCATATTCAAGACATATTTTTGGATGCATTTCAATATTCAATAACAACAAGGCAGACCAGAAAACATGTAAGATGGAAATGTCGTAACCAGGACAGTCATTTCATTTTAAGCAAGCTGAAGAAAAGAGGGACTGCACAGTAAATACCAGCTGTGTTATAACAGGGGATATAAAATGTTTTATACTGCTTCCTGCTAAAAGACTACATTTTGGATTTCCAGTGATCTGAAAGCACTTCTGAACAGGAAGAAGAGAGCTTCTTGAACTGTTTTGTCTCCCTTCCACTGACTTTTCGTAGAACTCTTGTAAGGTCAAAGCGGGAAATCGCGATTCAAATTGTGCTTAGATTAATGGTGCAGCACTAATATATATTCAAACTATTTATATAGACAATTATAACAGACAATTAAATCAATCTCCGAAGAAGAGGTGCATTTTCTAGTGACATTTCTTAAGGTTTTTCATTTATGGGTATTTATCATTAAAATGCTGTTACTACTAGATAATTTATGGGCAGTATGAATGCTAATAACAAAAAGTTACGGGAATTTACACTTCAGTTTCACAAGCTATAGCACACGTCATTGTGCAAAATGTGAATGTGTTTTATTGTTTACAAAGTGTTATGTCAGGTGTGTGTCTCATTTCCTCCAGAGCAAGATCCTCACCCTGTAGCTGGCTGCCTTTGATGAGGGTGTCTGGTGTTAAAAAGCTAAAACAACCGGTGAGTCAAAGTGTCCCAAAATAACTCGCACGCCACTCTCAAATCAAAATAAACCTCATGGCAATACCATCTACTGGCACAACGGACATATTTACCATCACATCCCATGTTTTTTATATGAATCTATACCTTGTTTTGCTTATACATATACATATATATACCATAGCGATGATGTGGTATACTTTAATATACATGATTCTAATTTAATAATGGACATTGTAATAATAAACACTAGACATGACAACAATAATAATCCATTAACTACAACTAACCTGCTACAAACCTACTAATGACCTACTAATATCCACTCCATCCATCAATTTATTTATTTTCATCCGCTTATGAAAGGTGCTTATAAATAAAATGTATTAGTATTATTATTATTATAAACACTGACAACAGACAACAATAATAATCCATTAACTACAACTAACTTGCTACAAACCTACTAATTTACTAATCGGACCTACTATTATCCACTCCATCCATCCATTTATTTATTTATTTATTTTCATCCGCTTATCAGGTCGCGGGGGCAGCACCGTACCAACCCCCCTAAACCTACCTGCGGGTGGTGAGTCCACTGGAAGGTACCAACCGCCCTAATCGGGATTTGAACTTGTCCAGGAGGTGAACCCTGGGATTCAACACCAATGACAGAGACATTGCCTCTGGGCCAAAGCGCCACTAATATCTACTCCTTCAAGTTTTTCCTACTCTTTGATGGTCTATCTGTCCATCTGTCTGTCTGTCTATCCATATCTAGCTCCACAAGCTACAAAACGGAATCACTAGGTTTTCATATATTAATGCTGTTAGTCCACTACCTCATACTGCCTCTGACGGGCAGGGAAGTCTAAGTTGACGTCGCTCCAATCATAATTAATCCTCTCCTCAGCTTGTTGATCCATCCAGTAAAGCTCATTGGTACAACGCTGCATGTAGTCTCGGAGGCTCATCAGATGACGCTGACGAGCACTGGAAGCATTCTACAAAGAAGTATAGAAGAGAGGTAAATTAAAAGACCGTTATCTAAAATGAGAACACCAGGCCCACTGTCTAATTTTCAAGAAATTTTAAACTGGCATTTTAATGTTTTTGACTACTGTAATTTCCGGACTATAAGCGGCTTCTTTTTTTGTACTTTTTTGTTGTGCTTGGTAAGGGAATTAGCCCCATAGCTAAAGGTATAGCTTCGGTCTCCCTTGTGCATTCCAACTACCGTCGGGGCTCTGCAGCGGAAAAGAGCAACCAAAGTGTAACCAGCCATGTTACAGGCAAGGTTCGGAAAAAAGAATGTATTCAATTAAAAGTGAAAAAATATCCCATGTTACAACATGGTGGCCTATATATGTACAATTATTTTGTTCTTTTTAAATTTAATAGCTGCTTATATTCAGGTGCGCTCAATAGTCTGGAAATTACGGTAAATTAAAAGTTGTGAATATAAATGAGACAATCACTTGAATTATAAACATAGAAAATCTTTGTGTGTTAATACATCTAAAAATCTAATAATATATGCTTTTAGAATACCATGTGCAAAGTTACAAATAAAAAAATCGTCATCTGAACAGAAATGACAAATAAGACCAAATAACAAACCCAAAGATTACATTCTAATGCTGCGCCTGTGCATAAGTATATATCTTGCACTGTTTTTTATCACATTCAAATAGCAAGGGGGAAGTAATGAGATCTGACAACATTTAAATGTGTGTGTGTGTGTGTGTGTGTGTTACCAGCAGTTTGTTGTACTTCATCTGGAGACTGCTGACATACTCCTAAAAACATAGGCAAGAAATACAAATGTCAAACAAAACTGAAAAATAATATAGTACTATATTTAGTCTAATCAATCAATCAATCAATCCCAAAGATATCCAGTGCTTCATATTGAGTTATTAGAAGCAACCAAAACAACCAAAGAAAATAGTGCGAAACAAATTGAAATTAGCGGAGAAAAGAGTGTAAAGTGTAAAAGGAAAACGCCTAAAAAAAAAAAGAGAAAATAATAGAGAAATTAATGAAGCTTAGTCACTACAGTTTTTTTATTTAGTTGGAGCTTTTTTCAATATTACTTGTTTCTTGTTAAAAACAGGGCAAAATTATTCAAATTATGATAATTATATATATATATATATATATATATATACATAATATACGTCAATTATCACTCTTTAATGATGATAACTAAGTATTTGTGAGGGGGCAGGGACAGCAAATTAATTTAATTTTAAATGTTTTTATTTGTCACAGAGTGAGAAGATTTCACAGATTTTTTTTTTTTTTAATTTGATTTCTTATTATTGGTGAGGACATCCATTTTTTTTTTCAGATTTTATAATCCAAGGATTTTAAAGAGAGAGTTTTACAGAAGAAGTATATGTAAATAACATCCTAACAGAAACGCTGTTTGAGTTTTTTATTACTTCGGGCTTCTAAACTATTTTCCGAAAAAAAGGTTGCAAACCAGGTCAGATCAAATTTATGCAGTTAATTGAACTAAACTACTAACAACAATATATTCAACAGCAATATGGTGAAAAATGTCTTTTTCTTGATTAATAAAATATTTTAGAATAAGATAAAGTAATGAAAAATAAAAATGTTTTGAGGAGTGATTTTTGTCTCTTCTTCTTATGTGTGCTTTTATTTGCTACCTATTTGCCTCTGCACTGTTTCAATGTAAACCCACTGATTGCGCAGCGAGAGTCATCCATAAGTGACATTAATTGATTTTATTAACATTACTCTGACTTAAGCACCGTTACATCTGTTTTCCAAATTGTTTTGGAAAAAGGATTTTCTTGTTTTTACCTTGTCACCGCCCGTAGAGATGTGAGGAGCCAGAGCCTCCACCTCACTGTGAAATATGTTGTGTTCTTCCACCTCGTTTTCCACAGATGGTAGATCCTGTCCAAAGCCCTTGTTTGTAAGGTTATCCTAGAAAGCAAATGAAGCTCATTTAGTTCATTTTCATAAACAAAAAAAAAAAATTAAATTTATGAAGTTATCAAATAATAACCTTTCCTAAAAGTAACAAATAAGCTGTATTTTAATTTCACAGAAAACTAAACTGAAAAAAAAATATATATAATATATAAATATAGATCATATTGTAAGGTGTTGGGGGGATGTTTTGTTAGGTTGTCTGTTATTACCAATATTGCTCCTGAAATGACTCATAGTAATATTAATAAAAACAGTACTACTACTACTAATACTAACATCTGTCTGTGTAGGTTCTAAGTTTCGCCTCTAATCCAAGAGGCTTCTTTAGCGTTGTGTTGTTTCAGAGGCTACTAACAATAATAATTATTATTAGTAGTAGTAGTAGTATATAATAATAACAAGAATTATTATTATTTCTATTATTATTGTTGTTGTTACTATTATTATACAGGTATAGGACCAATGAAATAGCAGGTACAATTTAGAAGCAATGAAGATTCCTACCAGCTTCTCATCCATCATGTTTCCCCAGTTAATAGTTGGCACTCCCTCCGTACGAATCAGGTGGTAGATACGGTCATGATCCTCTCTCAGTTTTATGACTCTCTCACGTAGCTGTTTCATGCTGCACAGAGACAAATAGATCACAACTTTAGAAAATAGTGCAGTATTTAGATTAATTCTGTTCATTTTGTTATTTGTTTGTTGGAATGTCTCAACTGAAAACAAGGTAAATGGGAGGTTCTTGTTGAAATTAAAAACTGATACATAAACATTTACAGACTTCAGTGAGGATGAGGATATAATTAATTCTCATGTGTTATTGGAGACTTCAGTGAGGATGAGGATATAATTCATTCCCATGTGTTATTGGACAACAGCTATAGCAATAGCAACCACAATTAGGTTTCGAATTTTGAAGTTGTAGATTGAAGCTGCTTTTTGCCACCAGATGTCACCAAAGATGGCTGCTGTATGGAAGACCATCTGTATGGAAGACAATCGGTACCATAATTTTTTTATTTTTTATTTTTTTGCATATTTTGACTCATAAGTAACATAGAAAATCAATCATCCGAACTGCATTTTTTTCTTCATCAAGACTGCTCATTTTGTGACCTAATTAAATTGTTTTTTAGTTGTGTTACAGAATAGGTAAGTGTTGAAGAAGAAAATGAAAATGCAGTTTTCATGATTGATTATTAATTTAATCTTTTTGAGTCAAAAAGTGCAGGTATATTCTGAAAATGAATAGCATTCTGCTAATGCATTTTACGTTTTCAAATTTGACAATTCAACATGAATTTTGGCACTTAATTGCTGGGGCAGATGTTGAAAATTAAATCTTAAAAGTCCTTTTCTTTTTCATTTTAACGAAGTATAACAGAATGAGCAGTACTGGAGAAGTCGTGGTCCATTTTCTGCTTTGGTCTGGGGAGTAAGGAAAGGCAAAGCCCTTGATGTTGACTGAGCTAAGCTCCTCCAATGCTGCAGAAGTTTTATCCAGACATCAAACATAATCTCATGCTTTAATTTAGTACAATATTTCTGACCCATCTTTGTTACATCTTCCAGGGAGGAGAACCCACTTTGGCAGATTCATGGTGAAAAGCAGAATGAAACAGATCCTTCACCAGCTTTCTGTACAAGCCTAGAGTGCCCTTTCACAGCTGTCAGTGTGAAAATAACAAACGTGAAATTATATATTTTAATGTATAAGTCACACCTGAGTATAAGTCGCGCCCAAGGATAAAACAAATTGCGACTTATAGTCCAGAAATAACGGTGGTTGTCTATTTGAACCTAAACCTTTATAAAGTGCTAAAATAGTCCTCTCAAGTATTAGTCAAAACTAATTCAGTTAATTGGTTGCACTAGTAATAGGTAGTATTACTCACTCTTGCTCTATCATCTCAGCCTGAGGATGCTGAAGAATCTTGGCATTGGCAGCGTCCTCATCCAGGCCAGTGAGCAGTTCGAGAGAATTAAGAATTCTTTTATTAGTGTCATCCTGATAGAGTGGCTGCCTCCCCTCATTGATTTTACTGACATCCTGCAAAGAAACACAGTGGGTACAATTAAGATAATAATAATCAAATTATTGATGAACAGTATTGCTATTTATTTTCTATATAGCTTCTATAGAGTTTAGTTGTAAGCAACTGGACTTCTTGTTTGATCTTGAAGGGTGTTTTTCAAGCTCAAACAAGAAGTCCAGTTTCTTACAACTAAACTCTATGGATAACGAATGAGAATCTTCACAGACTTTTTAAGTGTTTCTTTCATTCTCACAAGTTGCCCTGGTCCTAGATAAATCAGTGTAGGTTACAATAGGAGGGTCGCCAGGCATGTATGGAATACAGTAACGCAGTAATGTATAGCATATTAATGCAGTAAGGCAGCATAGCATGGTAGTGTGCCAGACTAGGAATAAAGTAGGCAAGTAAATCCAAAGCAGTTACATCAATGGCAAATGGACTGGTCTGGTTCAGTTGCCCTCGATGTAACTGTGTCAGAAAAGATTACCTGGATGACCTGGTGAACTTAGACAGACATAAGCAAAGTAAA
>NC_024323.1:958837-981311 GCF_000523025.1 Cynoglossus semilaevis | reverse complement strand
AACATGTTCAAACGAAAAGAGTGTTGCAGAGTGGTCGGACAAGAATTGACACAAGCTATTGGGTGCAGTAAGGAACTTTAAAGTGGAAAAAAAAAACCCAGCTAAGGTGGTGAAAGAATCTGCCTTAAAAAGATTTACATTTTCTGAAATGTGGGATTTCAGGAAATTCATGTAGATAGAGGATCTTCACGCGGTAAATGTAGATAGTTCATATACCAGTAGGAGAGACAAAAGGAGAAAAGGAGATAGATGACTTGATAAAGTCCTACCTTGTTTAGGTTTTGCTCAACATCATAGATGTTTTTCTCCACTTTATCGGCATTCTTCTGTAGCTTCTCAATTAGGATACTCAGATCGGTGGAGGGAGCTCTGCAGCACAAAAATAAAAATGTGTAATACAAACAAAAATGTAAAAACTGTGTATAAGAAACACAAGATAGATATTTTCTATGTATCAGGCAGTGTATAGAAATCCATCAGTGAACTGAAATATTGTGATTATAATATAATCTGGACCAATAAATACTACTAGAAACTTGCTTCCTGGATACAGTCACCACCACCACACACAACCAAAAGACAACAATAATTGATTATCACTCCTTGGCTGAACGGTATATCATAGCTCATGATAATTGTTTTCCTCATGTTATAATTACTCACAGACACCATCATTTGTTAACTGGAAACACTAAGAACAAAAGATTAAATCAACAAACAAAACATGCTAATTCTGATGTTTATGGACTTAAAACAACCTGAAACAGACAGGTTTGCTTACTGTTTGTAGGTGATATGCCATGTTTGCAGTCAGGACGGTTTGTGACATGCAAACTGTTGCTTGCAAACTTTGCATTTGTCCTTTTTCTGTCATCTATTTTTTGTAAAATGCACTTTCAATGTCTTTGACATGGTAGTGGAGGACTGACGGTAAATACATATTCAGCTAATCCCCAGACCTATGCCATCTAGTACCACCACCCACCAGGTCCCACTGCGGTGAATCCCCACAAACTGCTCCCCACGCAATCACAGAGGAGAAATTCCATCGTGTACGGTGGTTTTAGAGTTTTTAGAGATATTGGTTTGTGATACTTCTTAAGTCAACGAAAACGTTTAACACAATACAAGTCAAAATCATGTTAAAAAATTTTGAAAATAAAAACAAAACTCAAATAGTTTGTAATTCAGTCATTGCAAACTGAATTAAATATTCCTCTGTTAATAATTAAAACAAGTTTCAGTAAGTGTTTTTGAAGCATGTGAGCCCGTAAGGCCAGTCTTGAAACTTTCAATGTGTTTTTGTCTCCTCTTGATTTGTTTACCAAGGTGTTTACCACATTTCGTCACAGTTTCTGTTATTATACCTGACCTTTTATTTAGTCTTATTTTAGTTTTCGTTCGAAAAAAAGGTTTGTTGATGAATAGTTTTCCTCATAGTCCTTATCAACAAAATTAACACTGGCTTCAATTGAGGGAAATCAAAATTGGCAAAGAATGTTATCACACACCAATGATTGCATTCATGGGTTGATTATTTAAGAAAGTTAACAGCTGTCACCAGTTTGGATGTATCTTACATGAGCACCTGAAAAAAATAATGCCAAAACAACTAAATACCCAAACACCCAAACAACACAACTGAAACAGGAAGTTGTGATAAAAACATCCACCAATACACACAAATATCTGCCGTAGGAGCATATTTATTTGTCCGTACTCGGATATATATATATATATATATATATAACCTGAGGCCTCATGACTTGCATGGATTTCATTGTTAAACACAGCATATCCAAAAACCAAAAACTGGCAGCACAAAAAAAAAAAAAAAATCAGATGTATTGTCTACATACTTATGCATGTATATACGTATATACTTATGCATTTGGTGACCTGCCCACAGGTCACCAAATAATACATTTGAAAAGAAAAAAGAGTCAGTGCACATAAAAGGTGAAGTTAACCAGGAAACATTGTTGGTGTTTTCAGCCATTAAGAGAAATCTTTTATTTTAGAGAAATGTTTAAAGTTGTCAGGTCGCATAGTGTTTTGTGGTCTAGGTGATGTGTATTGTGTTGACCTGAAAAGGGGCTACTGGCATTCCATTGAAGCAAGGTTTGTGTGCAATTGTTATCATTATCTTGTTTAGTAATTTGTGTGAGTATGTTTCAATGTTATGGACGACATTTTGCACACCGATCCCTACCGACACTCTTTTGTAGCTCCATAGTGTAGCAGTTATCACGCCTGCTTACACTTTTTAAACTTATACGCAGAAGGTCCCGGGTTTGAGCCCCAGAAAACCTTCTTGGAGCAGAAGGTCCCGGGTTTGAGCCCCAGAGAACCCACATACAGTGGGGCTTGGCGATACCCGAAATACAAGTTTTCCAAGTTCCAAGTAACTTTTGCAAGAGTGTTCCTTGTGATAAGAGGAAACATCGAGTTACCGAGCTCCATTTTCCTTTCTTCCCCCCACACCCCCCCGCCGTCCCCCCCCCCCCTTTCCCCCCCCCCCGGGGGGGGGGGGGGGGGGGGGGATGATCCACTCGTATGATGAGTGGATCATCATACGAGTGCCTCCAAGGGGCAGCCAGTTGCAGCCAATCCGCTATGAACACAACAATTTCCCCGGTCTGTGATCAATAGAAGTTCAATTTTAATGAATTTTAATGAATAATGTTCAATAAAATGAACAGGATGTATAGTCAAGTAAATAACACTTTATCTAATATTTAAGGGACTGTGATTTCATGTGCTTTAGTTTACTCTGAGTAAATCAATTATTACCTTACATGTTAGTTATTTTTATACTACAATTGAAATGTAGCCAGTTGGCTGTATTCCAGGTATAAAATATTTATTTCAGTAAACATACAGCATAAAACACATATAGTGGTTGACATCTACTGAAACGTTTTATTAAAAGAGCATATTATATATGAAGAGACTCCAAGGATAAGGTAGTGAATGTCTTAAATACCCATCCATGCAATTGTACTCCATCTTATTAATGTTATATAATGTGTCAGTTAAAATTTCGTATCTGGTGAAGGTATTAGGCGTGAGTTAATTAAAATATAGTGAGGTGAACATGTATTACTGGTAAGCAGTAGAATTTTATGATACTGCTTGCATTACTTAAGCATATGACTTGTATGCTGTAACACACCACAACCAGACAGTCCGGATTTACACCTGTTCTTCTCTGGTGTTGTATTCTAAGAGTCATTTATTAAGGGCCATTTATTAAGGGCCATCTGAAAGAATAACCCAAGGTGCATTCAAGTCACACCTTCCATTCTTCTTTATATGATGACAAATTTCCAAACAGGGAAACACCTCAGGAACTCCAAGCATCTAGAATCCTACCTGGCCTGTCCAGATGATACCATAGAAGTACCTGAAGTATTTGCCAGCAGTGTGTTACTGTCTGTGATTGGTTTTCATGGAGCACATTCAGCACAATCAGGAAAAAAACTTTAAACTACGAGTTCAATCACAACTCTTTTACGGGACATATTATATGATACAGATATAAATAATGTGTATGCTCTGGTGAATTCAGCAAACGGCGTCTAAAAGTATGAAAGATACAAAATAACAACCTGACTTCATGACATTTGCGTGGGGTGACACATTTAAGTCGTTAAATTACCAGATGCGTGTATGACATTTAGATACAAAGCGCAATTCAAAATTATGATTAATAATAACGCCATGACTTAATTTTAAATGCACTACTTACGGTGCCTTTGCCTGCGTAATGGCGGTGGACTTGCTCTTCTTCTTGAACATTGCGACGGTAACCTTCCAGATGTTTCCAAGAAAGACGGCGAACTTTTACTGTGTGTGACTTCTGTCGCAGATACTGTGTCCTCTGTGAAAGCCCGTCCCTCTAACCTCGTCACAGTCCACGGCTGTCGCTGGGGAACTGTGCTAATCATCTACAGTCTTCACTTTTAGTTTCTTGTGTACCTGCAAATCAGCTATGAGCGGGCGTGGCTGTGTGTCTGTATTTGCGCGCAGGTTTGTGTGTTGTTAGGGTGTGGTGGAGACCAGGGATACGCTTGCAGAACGGGTCAGACTTGATTATGGTAAAGTGGTTGTGTGTGTTCGTGAGCTTTGGTGTGTGAGAGAGAAAGACACAAAGTGCAGGAGACATAATGAAAAGGTTAAAGTTAAGGTTTAGTTAACTTAAGAGTTAAAAAATAATAGTGACATCGAAAGCAACTGTACAAAGTAGGATTTTTTTTTTCTTATCCAAAGAGGCTTTTTCAGTTCTGGGCAGAACTGAAGTTCTGTAGCTTTTTGCCCAATTATGTGAAAAACAAGTAACACAGAGTAGTTTATCCAAATATAAAATAATAGAAAGAATTTATTAACAACTTAAGTAAACTTAAAATAGGATTAATTTTAAGATTATGGACACACAATTTTTTGGGGAGGTGGTTAAAGAAGCAAACTTTGTTCCGGAAGGTTTCAGGTTTGAGGGCACCAGCTGCACAGTTACCACTGAGGTCCTCTGATCATGGCACCGTTAAGCTGCCCCCTGCTCATTTTGGGGATGGGTTTAATGCAGAGGTGACATTTTGTTGTGTGCAGTGGTGTGTTGTGTCACAATGACACGTAGTTCACTTTCCTTTTCCTGCTTCCCTTTTCTCTGGAAACTCCAACATTCTAACTTAAACATACATTTTTTGGCCCTACACGTGGCCTTGTGATGGACCGTCAAACTGTCCACACTGCCCCACCGAAAGCCTCTCCATTCAACCCTAGAGAGTAGACCAGGGGTCTCAGACTCGCGGCCCACAGTACAATATTTTGTGGCAATATTTCGCACCTTAATATGAAAGTATAATATTAGTGTGGCCCGTGGAGAAAGTGGACCTTCGAAGAGCCAATCAGCAAGCTCCCGCGCGCCGTCCCTTGTCGGGGCTAAGCTAAGCTACACCAGCTTCGTGCACTTCACGCTTGCAACAACAGCACAGCGTGTAATGAACAGCCAGACAGCAGTCGCCTTTGCGCTTGCCATCTATCGTACTTTCTACCACAAATGTCATATCATCAAGCGCAAAAATAACAGCGACTGTTACCGGGCTGTTTATCGTGTACGCTGCTGTTACAGATAGAAGCGTGTGACCGTGTCCCCGACCGGCTAAACACTTGTTTGAAACGTGAAACAAGAGCGCTACTAAGCGGAATCAATGAGATTTTGTCATACCCCAGTCATGTCTTCATCAAAGCCTGCAGTGAAGAGAAAGGTTGGTGACGAGCACAGACAGTTTCAAGAAAAGTGGGAGACGCAGAGATGATGATTTTGAAGCTACAGAAGGAATTAGATCACAGATTTGAAGACTTCAAGACGCACAGAGCCACTTTTCAAATTTTTGCGGACCTCTTTACCTTTGATGTGCTTCAAATGGAGCTCATTGACCTGCAATGCAACTCTGACCTCAAAGCCAAGTTCAGGGAGATGAGTGGAAAAGCAGACAAGCATGGGCGATTTTTGAGAGAATTGCCCCCCAACTTCCCTGAGCTGAACTTCAATAAGTCCGAGTACAGGTCCAGACTTACTGATGATCATCTTCAAGCCATACTGAGGGTCTCAACAGCCAAATGTGGTTCAGATTTGTGAAATGAAGTGCTGTTAAGTCTCTGGCAGCAAGGAGTAGGCAAGAGGAGCCATGTTCAGAAGAACCGTTCATGATTTTCACTCAATGTTCCATTCATGTTCAAAACACTTCATGTTCAGAAGAAATCATTATAACTGTTAACTGTTAACATTTGAGGACTTTTTTTTTTAACTTTATTGTGGAATCCCTTATGCGGCCCACCCTCACCCAGACTCCGCCTCCAGCGGCCCCCCTGGTAAATTGAGTTTGAGACCCCTGGAGTAGACAAATGCCTGTATCATCTCAGCTGTCTTCTCTTACTTAACCCTAACTTTAAGATGCATTTGGATGTCTAGCTGGGCCTGGACACCGTGCAGAGATAACTTATCTTGGCAAACCAACAACAATCCATCTTTCCAGCTCCTGTTTAATTTGCCCTCACCCAAACCCTGATACAAACCCAAAAATGATCTCCTCCACTGGGTTCGGAATCTTGGTTGCGACCAGACACCAACATTCCACCCTCCTCATGGAATTTTAAAGAAAATCTGGCAAAAGATCTCATTTTAAAACAATAGGTCATTCAGACTCTGATACAAACAGAATAGAGTCTAGAAGATGTTTTGTTTTGAACATTTAATGATCCTTTTAATGCTTAGTACCTTGCTGACCAGTAGGAACAAAAACGATTAGGGACCACTGGTATAGATGTAACTACTCCATAACAGACTAATACATGTTGATTATTATTCGATTGATTATAAAAACTTTGAATTATTTAGGTTCAGAAACTCTGCTGCATGGACTTTACTAAATAACTTTTGAAGCTCCCACGGGCCACAAAAAAAACAACATGGCGGACTGCATTTGCCTCTGGGCATTGAGTTTGACACATATGACATAGAGCAAGCTGTAGGTTGACCACAAACACGTGCCTAGAAATTCCATCCATAAAGATCACGAACAGAACTGGTGAAAGGGGTGCCTTGACCAAGTCTGAAGCACTGAGATGTGTCTTATCTGTTGTTGGTAAGCTGAAAACTCACCATGCATCTGTCTTGACCAAGATTAGGATTAGTAGCAGCAAGCAAGCAATTCTCTACATACTAAAGACCACCTGCACCCCTCCATTATCATTTTCTAAGCTGGCAAAACGTTCTCCGAAGAGCTCCATGGCCTCCAACTTTTGCCACACCCATTGCAAGTGCCCTTGGCTTCGTTTCTCTTGGCCTGCTGGTACCTGTCAGCTTCAGAAGACAAGATTCACACTGCCACAAAGACGTTGTGATTTACCATTTGTGTGTGTTTTTTATTATTATCTTAATACTATTTGTTATCCTGGGAAGCATGTAAATTGATACTGTGGCATTGATACAGTTACCACTAAATGTGAGACCTAAATGTCAGGGGGGAAAAAAATCAGCAACTGTGTCATAAAAGATATAAATTCAGGAGTTGCATATTCTTTTCTTGGAGCCAAGTGGTTGCAACTGTTGTGGAAACTGATCAATATTGCCAGGCTTGAATATAAACTAAGCTAAAATAAAAACAAAAAACATATATATTTATACATACACATATATATGTGTATATATATATATATATATATATATATATATATATATATATATATATTAGTCATTTGTTTTAGTGATTTCAATAATGCACAGCTGCTGAGACAGTATGAGGTTGTATCTCTCGTAGTAATCTGTACTGTAGGTTAGCTTAGTCGGGTGGAGTCCAACAATCAAGGTACTAAACTATTGCTGGAATGTCTAGCAGCTTTTTAAAACTGGTAGAACAACATTCTGGAGCACTGAACAACATTCTGGAGCACAGATATGATTCAGGCCTTTTAAGGAAATCATACACTCTAATGCACTTAAAGACCAACAGAAAAAATGTCATCTGATGATGATGATAGATGATCTGAAGATGTTTTATGGCAAAAAACAAAACAAAAAAAAGAAAAACCTGCTGTTCCAAGCTGATCAAACAGGCAACGGAGAAAACGAGAGTGAGTGAATTAAAAAAACCCTAATATTATTATCCGATATTAATTTTCAACCAATCTGGGAATCTCTGGTTTAGACCATAGATGGTGTTAGACTAGGTGACTTTTTCTCTACCTATCCTATCTGCATGATTTGACTGATCCTTGATTCATATGAATCTTGATTTGAGTCTCACAACTCCATCACCACCATAAACAACTTACATAGTTGTTTATGGCGGTGTGACACAATGTATGCAGTATGAACCAAAGATAAACATTGTGTCATTCTCTCCGGTCTCTAATCTACATTCCATAGGGAGGTGTGTCCTTGGTAACCCTTAGGTGTATCTACCTGATAGTTTTATTGTAGTTGCAAGGTTAGTGTTCACTGCTGATATGAAGCAGTTAACCCTCTGTATAAGGCTTAAGACTTCATTCTTGCCCCGGAGTGGACTTATAAAATAGTAGCTGTATGTTGTTTTTATTTTTTCAGAAAAAGCTTTATAAAGCAACCGACCAACTTTGTTTAGATCCTAAAAGGCTTAGATGCAATTAAATGAAAAATACATTAGTAATACGTCCCAAACTCTTCCCTTTTGCTGCTGGCCCACATCAGCAGCTCGCTCTATGTTTTGCTATTTCACAGGCGCCTGTGTCTTTGTTTAATAAACATATTGTCATCATCAACCTTGTTGAGTTGCTGTTTCTGTAACAGGTAAAAACATTACAACGTAACACTTACCTTTTGAATCTTAAGGGCTAGACTGTCTAGATAGGATTGAGAGATTTATTCCAAATGATCCAAGTAGTTACTTGATTTTATTTCTTTGTTTGTTTTGGTCATTGCTTATCTGAATATGAATTTATGAATAAACATTTTTTTGTTCCATCAATTATTTGATCTTGCATGAACACAGGGTCACAGGAAGTTCAAACATTTAGTTAGTACTTACAATCCACGATAACATAAAATAAAATATTTAGTTAGTACTTACAATCCACGATAAAATAAAATAATGTCGCACATTTGTATTTGCCATCTTATGTAGAGTAATAACTTAAATTAAATTGTTTCATTTGAAAAAAGATTGATAATTTTTTATTTTTTTTTAATAATTCCCAGAGCAAAAAAAAAAAACATCCTCCCTTATGGTGCCTCCCATGTAGCAGCCTGTGAGATGCAACCACGTACCTAATGGCGTCTTCTGTGGCCTCAGGCACTTGCAAAGATTCACACTGTAAATTTCCCAATCGTGGGATGAATAGAGGCCTCCAGTTCCCAACAGCACCAGTTGTACCATTGGCCAGTCATACATGTTTCATAAACTTCTATTTAGACAAGTTGATTTGTCCATTTGAATTACGATAAACGTGACAATTATATGGCTCAGAAACTCAAGTCAGTCATGGGGGTGGAGGAGCTGAGGGAGTTGGAGGAACGAGAGCTTATACTACCCCGCACTGGTCAGGCAGAGATATCATCCACCTAGCAAGCCTATTACGCGACTGTTCTTGAGGTCCTTCGGGTTGAATACAGGGCTTATCAGTCATGGCTTTAGTGGATATCCTAGATCACCTACAAATGTTATAATATACCATACAAAGCTGAAAAACCGAAAATTATTTAAAAATGCTGTAACCAATTAGGTAGCCATTCCCAACAGCTCCTGCTTGGAGGTGAGTTGTGTGTTTCTCCAGGCCACGGGACAACAATGTTTAACAGAGACATAGTTTCATCACAGATTATTTGTGCATTAATTAAATGAAATCTTTTCCCTGTTCATGTAAACTGAATTGTGTGTGACCATGTTTTATTGATTCATTTCTGATTAGCGATCTCTGTATCGGAACTGGATTTAAGTTGGGGCCAGAGAAATGATTCCATCCAACACTGACAGCGTGAAACATGCTTAGTATTGGCTGCGAAATGTTGCATATGTGTGCGAGTCTCTCACTGAAATCTTTCAGTGGCTAAAATTCCCAGGGTTCCCAGACTGGATGTACACTGCAATGGCTTTGGTGCATTTTGGGGCGCCTCCCAACATGGGTTGTAAATCATGGCATAAATGCAAATGTTTGTTTTTGGGAAAGTAGTACCTGCTAAGAAGGTGAATAGATCAGCACACTCTTGGAAAACATGTTCCCTGCACAGCAGGCAAACTCCTCCAATAGCACAAGATCAGCCATGGGACTTGTAGTTCAAGTTTTATTTTCAGGTTGTCCTATCACAGCTCTCTTTCTTATCTTGTCACACCAATCATTCATAGTGACTGCTGAATTACTCATTGAGAATCTTCTTGAATTAGATGAAACAGGGGACATGAGTGCAGAATTTGGGTTCTAGTTGTAGTTTTACTGTAATACCACTAGATTATTTGTAAGCATGGAAATAAAATCAAAACATCTTCTAGGACAATGTTTCCCAAACTTTTTTTCTGGGGACCTATATTTCAAAAGTCGCAAACCTTCATGACCCCAAGTCAATAGACATTATTCGTAAACTCCTGGGAAACATGATGCGAGACAACTCGAAAACAAAAACCAAACTCTTGCGACCCACCTGAGGGTCGCAATCCAGTCTTTGGGAAACAATGTTCTAGGGAAAAAGGAACAAAGGCAAAGGAGAAGAGGTGGGTTTTAAATAGAATCCAAAAGCAGGCAGTGCCCCGCTGAGGTTCAGCTTTGTTTTTAGCACAGGAGCAGCTGATCGGCTGACCTGAGAGTAAGGGTGGATTTATACGGGTATAGAAGCTTATAGAGGTAAGGTTGGGCAAAACTAATAATTAGAAAATGAATCTAAAATGTATGTTAAGTGAGACTAGAATGGGAAAAATATGGCTGTGTTTACATGTGCCAATGCATTAAGTAATCCAGTCGGGTGGTAACAAATGCATGAATTACTGTCTCAAAGTGCTGCAAAGATTGGATTTATTTTGGCCCTTGCCTAAATTAAAAGGAACTCCAAATGAGAGATCAAGATTTCTAGCCCACAGTATCAAAAGGCGCAGTTAAATCCAAGAGCACAAGGAGAACACATAACCTCAGTAGCTAAAGGAATATAATTAGTTGGCTGTGAACTATCTTCGAGGATTTTAATGAGAAGAGTAATTTTTAAGATCGGCCTGAAATTAGCAATAACCTTCACCCGCTTGAGGGATAAAAATAACTTATTATCTTGTTTCTTCTATAACTGTGGTTACTGCTTTCTCTGTAAAAAGTCGACGTAACGGTATGACATACTTTGGCACAATTGTTTGGTTTTGAATCAAGTAAAGAAATACATTGCCCTGTACAATGAAATGATTGCTTTCCTGGCCATGCCGCTGTGCATTATAACTATTCTGTGACACAGGCTATTACACATATACAGACAACAGTACCAAGTCTCCCATAAAGACAAACTATACAGTGCGTCACACATGATGGCACACAACTGAAGCACACTGGCAGGCAAACATAAAGTTCAACTCTGTTATCACAGTTAGATGTTCAACAACAGTTGTTACAGCATGGTTGTAAATACAGTATAGGCCTAAACATGTTAAATGACGTGTCTTACCTAGAAGTAAACACTGCAAAGTAAATGATCGTTTTGTCTTTCCAATTATTTTTGTAGGAAATTCCGAAAGAGCAGGGTGCTTGGGACAGCAACTCTTTTCGCCAAGATCATTTGGTGGTCGCTCTGCTGTGGACAACCTGGCTAATTAGCCCGATGGCGGCCCCGGTGCTAGGTGTGATGTGGAGTTAGCTGGGCTTGCTATTCCAGAGCTAGTCCCGGGTGTTTCCTGGTCCAGATCACATGAAGGACACTCTTGTTTAACTGCTGTAGTTGAAGAAGAATGTTTTTAAAAATCGCTGAATATCCATTTTTGGTAGGACCTATTCACTGATAGCTACCCTATTAATGAACGAATGATTGAATGCTAAAATGAGAGGGAAACTGTCAACGTCACAATGTCATATGACTACAAAAACAATTTTTTACAAAATAAAATACAAAAAAATTTATATTCATTTCATACAATCATTTTTTTATTGAAATATTTAAAATATTAATAGATTTTTTTTAAATAAATATTTGTATTGGCCATATAATGACTTAATGTTGTGACATTTTTCAACCAATGGAGAGGCAGTGCCCCTCCTGCCCCCCGCAAACTCCACCTATGCATCTCCCAAATTTTTTTTTTGTTATATTTTTACTGCTTATATTTTTTTAAAGTTAAATACGGAAATAATGAGAATATTGGAAAAGCTTTTTTAAAAAATGACCTTAAAATACTGTGATATAACGAAACTCTCGCGAGATTGGATTTAAAAAAAATCTGTGATGTACCGAGGGAGATAAAAAAGGGAATATAGAGAGGGACCACTTTGTTGGAGATAAAAGGAGAATGTGAAGATGCAGTTTATAATAACTTTCTCAAGAGCAGGTGTTGTTGTTGTTTGTGTGCCCCAACGCGGTGGAACGTACATTGTTTCTGAATAAAAACACCCATATAGGTTTTCTGCATCAATTGGATAAACAATTGTTGCAGTGTCATTAAGAGCTCTTTGAATGTCAAAAATGATTATATACTGTACATTGATAGAAATATAAGCTATTAGATGAGACGTATAACACCATACTGCTGCTCATTATACACTTCTCCTGCTGTTTCCATCAGGGGTCACCACGGCAGATCCTGTGCCTCTGTAGTGTAGCGGTTAGCGGTGTAGTTTGTTTGTGTGCAGTGCATTCGTGAGGTGGGTGTGTCACAGCTGACAGACAGTGTCCGCCTTTCTCTGTCAAATACCTGAAACTGCCCCAGCAAGTTTTTTTAAAATAAGGAAACACACACACACACCATGCACTTGGGCTTCAATCACAAAAAACATACAACCACGAGGTGTGGTATGATCATTCTTTCCGGTTTCAGGTATGCATGGGAGGTGCTAAAGGAATGTGATGTGACTTTTTCTATTACCCATGCCCCTTTTCTGCAAGGCGGGTCACTTTACATTCCTTAGTACACAGTGTGTCCCAAACCTCTGTTGGGCGACCCTTTGGTTGATAAAAAAATGTCCACACCTTCAACCAAAAAAAAACCAAAAAAAAAAAAACCCCACAAACATAATTTGTTTTCAGACTTTTTCATTTCACATTTTTTAAATGGAACTGTTTTTACGCACCTAAACCTGCATTTTATGCTAGCATTGCCAACTTTGGTCCCTTGGCAGAAGTGAGATTTTGTGTGGGGGCCGGGGAGGGCGCACTGCACGGGGCTGCTACTGCTGCTCTGAGCTGATCGAATGGGTGACAGCAAAAAAATGAGAGCGAGAATTAAAAATAACAGCCTCTTTTCCAATATTATCACATGTTCATTTTACTCTGCCTTCAACCAGTATGATTTTTACCAGTACAGTAATACCTTGAGATACAAGCATAATCCGTTCCAGGACCAAGCTTGTAACTTAAGGTGCTCATATCTCAAATCCTTATTAACGTGCTAATAACAATGGAAAAAACGTACGTTTTAACGTTTTAATTGCTATAGAGACATACACACAAAAAATATGGTACATAAGGATTCCTGTGGTATAAAGTAAAATGTGGTTTTGAGTTCTTAACTTCGAGATAGACGATACAGTAGTGGCTCATGTGCGGAGGAGGAGGGACGGAGGAAAGCATGTGCGGAGGAGGAGGGAGGGAGGAAAGACATAAACTTAGAATGAACTTAACTTATCTTGGCTTACGTAACATAAACTTAGAATTAACTTAACTTATCTTGGCTTTCGTATTTTTTAAACTTTTCTATTTTTTATTTTTTTTGCTTTTTTCAATTTGTATTCCTGTATTCCGCACCATGCTAATATTTATTGACAATTTCATGCTTTATTTCCATGGTCATCATGCATTTCTTCTCACTACAATCCTTACCACTCACTTTCTTAGGACTCATCACTATTATGAAGAATAATACACAAAATAGAGAGAAAAACGCAAAAACACAATACGGAAGAGTCACGGGAGATGAGTCACGGGAGGTGCGCACGGTCGATGAACACGTGAAGTAAACGAGTGAGGCAGGGAGGGCTGCTCAGAGTGCTTGGCCACCTAGCGTCGGCGTCTGTAAGCGTGCTTGTATCTCAGATCTTTATTTGTATCTCAAAGCAAAGATTTGCTCGAAGGCTGGCTCGTACTCAGAATACTCGTATGTCGGGATGCTCGTATCTCAAGGTATTACTGTATCTTGTTCATTCATTCCATCCCCACCCCCCACTCCTGCAATGGCACTGTGCCCCCCCCAGCGGGCGTGGCCCCCAGTTTAGGAACCTTTGCTTTCGCACTACCTTCTATTACCCATGCGCTCTGTGCTGCAGATGGGCTAGAGTGGTTCAGTGGCAGGACCACCCCCACTGCCATCAGAAGGTCCCGGGTCCAATACCACCTTGTCCCCAAGTCACATGTTGCTCCAGCAAGGTCATCTAGTGTACAAACCCCGCTGCAGACACTAAGTCTTCAAACTAACTAGCAATGCAACAACTTTAGTACAAAAACATTTAATCTCTCCGTTCAAGGAGGTCAAATAGATCATCCTAATGCAATGTATTACATTTTTGTTCCTTTTTGCATCCCCTCCTCCCTCCACCCCCTTCCACTCCCTTGGGGGTGGGGGGGCATGGTGAGGTGCCAGGGAGGCGTGGGGGTGGGGGGGTTCCCATGAAATATGGCACGCATATGGACATAAGTGTACCACTGTAATATTTCAACTTTAGTGGTGTGGGTCTGGGGGGGTACGTGGAGGTGTGAAAACATTTCTGTCTCCAAGGGGGATCGTGACAAAAAATAATTAAGAACTGCTGCGCTAACCTGAGTTTAAAGCCATGGAAGCCATGTATCTTCTGATGTCCCATTATAGAGAGAGAAGTTAGGGAGGAACAGCAAGTGGCAGCTTGTCCCATCTCTTCCAGTCTGTAATTCTCTAAACAACCCTCAACTAGCCCTAAAGTGCCATTTCTTAACTATGAAAAATGTTGATTCAAACTTTTCCAACATGTTTAAACAGATTTTAAACACATCTAGTTTTCTGTCTGCCCGGTTTAATAATCAATGTTTCTAAAAGGCTGCATTGGTTGTAGACCTGTGTGTAGGATAGGTTCATAAGGTAGGTGTGACAGGGCTGACATAGGAAGGGTTCCTGTGGAATTCCTACATCAGGTCAAGCAGGTTTGTATGAGCATTCACACTTGCCAACACATAAAGCACATGTTTATTGACTTAGATCAAAAGGCATAGAAAAATGAGGTGTGGTCTGCTCATTCTGTCAAGTTTCTACATGGGTGGTGCTAAAAGAATGCGACCTGTTCTATTACACAACATGCTCTGTAAACTAAACCGAATTGTTGCTGTACGTGAGCTTTCACCTGAAGCTTCACAAATAAAACGCAGAAAACTAATTGTTTTTCGGTATTGTCAAAAGTGAAAGAATTTGAAAAAGCAAAGAATTAAGCTTGCCTAAAACATCCTGCTAAAGTGTATAAAGCAGGGAGTCAAACATATGGCCCGTAAGCCAAACCGGCCTGCTTGGGTGTTCTATCTGGCCCTCTCGTAGAATTTTGAAAGCAAAAAAAAAAAAAAAATGCACAAACACAAGTTTGTGATGTTTTGTCAAATGATATTTTATTAAATATGAATATTTCTAATATACCTGTACTTTTTTGCATGAAGGGGAAAAACATAGACTTGTAGTTATTTATAGATAACGTTGCATAAATGTTAATGCATAGATGAACTTGATTGACAAAATAGATTAATAAAATGAGCTGCAATGCTGCCATCTAGTGACTGGAGGCTTGTTTAGCATTGAACAGTAACAGGTTTGGGAGAGGGAGTGAGGAGGTGTGGTGAGAGTGTGTATGAGGACTATTCAATTCAATTCCATTTTATTTTATTTATAGAGCACATTTCATACACAAGGCAAACTCAGTGTGGTTTAAGCCATTAAAATATCAAGAGAGCAAGAAACAAAAAGAAAGAAAGAAGTGGTAACAGTGATAAGCTTCCCCTGCCCTTATGGATCCTCACATCGGCTGAGGAACAACTTCCAAGAAAAACCCTTAGTAGGGTAAAAAAAAAAAAGGAAGGAAGAGGGGATCCTCACCCAAGACAACCCCCGGGCCAACATGTTAACCCAGTGCATTCGGCGTGGGTAATTAAAACAAGTAGAAACAAAACAACAAAAAAACAATATTTATATATATGAATAGAAGGTTAAACGCAATAGTAAAAAGAAAGGTTTTTAACCTGTTTTTAAACATGGCCACTGATGTTGACAGTTTTATGGTGTCAGGCAGGTTGTTCCATAGGCGTGGGGGAAAAAGATGCAGAATGCTGCCTCCCCTTGCCTAGTATTGCAGCGGGGGATGACAAGACGAGAGCTGCTGGCTGATCTGAGAGGTTTTGATGGGGTGCAGTTTGTCAGCATGTTAACTAAATATTGGGGAGCAAGTCCATGTAAAGCTTTATAGACCAAGAGAAGGACTTTAAAGACAATTCTTGTTTTAACTGGTAACCAGTGCAGTGACCTAAGAGCTGGTGTTATGACCAGAGGTGTGGACTCGAGTCTCATGACTTGGACTCGAGTCAGACTCGAGTCATCAGTTTGATGACTTTAGACTCGACTTGACAAAATGTAAAGAGACTTGGAACTCGACTTGGACTTTAACATCAATGACTCGTGAATTCACTTGGACTCGAGCCCTTTGACTCGACAAGACTTGATACTTTATCCAAAACCCTAAGTGTATCTGTGTACATATATTATTATTTTGTTTAAAAGGACTCGAAACAGAAACGTAAGGACTTGGGACTTGACTTGACACTTGTCAGACTTGACTTGGACTCGACTCGGACTTTGCCCGTCTTGACTTGAGACTTGACTCGGACTTGAGTGCAAAGACTTGAGACTTGCTTGTGACTTAGGGTCAACAAAAAACGAGTGGCAGTGAGTGGAAGGACTCGAAAGGACTCGAAACAGAAACGGCAGGACTTGGGACTTTACTTGACACTTTTCAGTCTTGACTTGGATTCGACTTGGACTTTGCCTATTTTGACTTGAGACTTGATTCGGACTTGAGTGCAAAGACTTGAGACTTGCTTGTGACTTGCAAAGCAATGACTTGGCCCCACCTCTGGTTATAACTCTGCTGTGTGATGACTAGAGAGTGCGGAGAGTGCGGAGAGTGAGAAAGGAGGAAAAGGCGTTTTTTGGAGAAGCTGGGTTGAGCTGAATAAAAGTAAGAGTTACTGCTATTTTGTTTCAGTTAAAGTTCTTCAGAGCATTGTGGCATCTGACTGGTCCGGGGAATTACAATATTTTAAGATGTTACCAAAGATCGTGTTGTTCGGATTTAAAAACTACGATATGGTCAACAAAAAACGAGTGGCAGTGAGTGTGAGTATTATTGGACATCCCTAGTAATTATGTTATAATTTTACTGGTCTGGCCTACTTGACATTTAATCTACCAAAATGAATTTGAGACCCCATTCACTATCCACTGCGCCCTTATTGTCCAATGTACCCAAACTGTTCACAACATACAACAATACATACCATTGTATTTTCTGGCACTACTTTCAATAGTGCTTATATATACATATATTTTTTATTGTTCATCTGTACATTTTATACTTGGGACTTTTCTATCTACCTATTTTTTTCAACCATTACTTGGGACTTTTCTATCTACCTATTTCTTTTCACCCGCTTCTTTTCTAATTACTTACAGTAGTTCATTACATTGTAACACAGTACAACAGGGTCAACAACCTTTTTGCGTCACAGATGCTTTATGAATCAACATGACGAAATTCAATTCTATGGCACATATGTGTGTGTCTGTTTGTGTTAAAGAGGTTTAGTAAAACTAGAGAAGAGTCATCTTAAGAGTGACAATCCATTTAGCAACGTAATGATGATAAAAAACATCATGTATCATGTAACATGTATTTATGTTGGGTGACACACATGGAATACCCAATGGAAGGAAGTTTAGGGCCAAACCAGTTAAACCAGTTAAAACTAGTATCAGAGTCACAAGACACAAATCATTCCAAAGTTGCTTTTACTTGCTGTTTACAGGCTTACCAAGTTCCCCACAACTCCAAAAAAAGACCTGTCTTCAATTGTTAGACTTTTACTCTCACTAGCATCAGGACCAGAACCTGGACGCTGGGCTAACACAAGAGGGATGCACATGTCTTGTTTTCAGATTGGTGCCATCGTGGAGGGCATGGGCGTGGGTTATCCGCAGCAAAGTGAGCAAACACAAGATTAACCAGCGTACCATACCTTAAAAACCACTAAAGGGAGCCACAGAACACGGGATTGGTGACTGGAACTGTGCTCATTTTCTGACCGGCCTACACCTTAACACACACAAAATGACGCACAGCAGATTTATTGCTTGAAAGGAAAGACAGGTCGCTTACATAATTTTAAAAATGACTATATATATATATATACAGTACATATATATATACATATATATATAGATAGATAGATAGATAGACAGACAGACAGACAGACATTCTTTTCTTTGGTTTTGGGAAGATGGTTCTGTTTTCTGCCAGCATTTTCATTTAGTCTTGGGATAAAAATAGCACTTAAATATAATGGGAATACATATTGGCACTAAACGAATATAGATGTGACAGTGTTGCTTATTCAACTGTCTATGATTTGTTTGCCAAGACACAAAAGAAGGTAATAAAATGTTACATGATTTATTATAGCAGACAGACTGAGAATTAATCTTCAGCAAAGGAAGAGTAAACTATTAACACATTAGCATTAACACCAGTAGGCTATAGATACATATTAGGCTGGATACAGGTGATAGCTGTATCCAGCCTATACAGCGCCCCCGCACGGTGAGGTGTCATCGGCACTCGACCTTTAGTTTAGTGTCTTTATTCTTTCTTCAGTATAGACAATATGTTCAAGAAAAGTAAACGCAAATGTTCTGCACTTTTCATCCCTTCTGACAAGCTAAAATATAAGCAATATTGTTAAATATCATGCACACAAAGAAAACTAGAAATCGTTTTTAAGTTGTTGCAGACGACATCGCAGCTCATTGCATTAATATATTTTGATAATCAAGGGATTGTATGCAGAATGTTGGTTCCAGCAACTCATACAGTGGTTCGTACAGATAAGAAAACACATACTCTCAGGTTCTCAAAAGTCAGTGAAAAAAATGACTTTTTGTAGATACATCAGGAGAACACTGTTTACTAATGTATCTTTCTGCCTGTCTTGTTATTCTGGTTCCTCCACAGTGGTACAAGAGACAGGACAAACCAACACTTACAGGAGATAAACTTCGTCATAAAGAATAGCCTCCCTGTGTTCCTGTTGCTGGCTCCATACCGGAGGGATTAGTCTCACTCCTAACTATTCTCTAGTTTAGAGGAAGGTTCTTATGTTCATGACAATAGGACACTAAAAAAGCATATCCTGGATAACTTGGGACACATCTCAACCTTTCTCATATCGTGGTGAATGTTGCTTCAAGAAACGATCATTACTGTGTTTGCTTTAAAAACAACATCCATGGTAGTATTTGAGAGGAAAAGCGAAGGTCATAAAAAGCAACGTTGTACATTCACTCAGGCTTCAACACCGTCAACAGCTGTGCCCTCAGCATCTGTCAGTTAGTTGTTATTTGTTAGAATTCCAACATTATTAACTTTGTGATACCTTTTGTGGTGTTTGTGTTTTTCTCTGTCCTGGGTTGTTTTTTGCTGCTGTTGTCTGTTTGTTATATCTACAAAGTATTTAAGCTCCAGCCTTACATGGATTCAGTGCCAAATCATCTTGCCCTGCTATTGGTAACTTCCCTGTCGTTTGGCTAACTTGCTGGATCTTCGCATGCTTTAAAGAAATTCCTTTTCATTGTCTTTTGCCTTAGTTTTTTTTTTATTCTTGCCCCCTGCCTTAAGTTTTGTACTTTTTGGAGTTTTTTCACCAGGGATTTTGCCATCACTGCCACTTGTGACTAGAGCACATCGCACCAGCTGAAGATTCACCACAACGTGAAGTCAGCGCACTGTATCCTGAACTCTCCCAGAGATGTTTTGAACATTTATCTGTGAAAAATATTATTTTTTTTACATACCTTCGTTCTCTCAGTTGTCTGCTTCTGGATCCTCCCTCCTTGGTGGTATCAATCGAGGTCTGGTGAAAGCTCAATACAGCCCAGGCAGGCTCAATTGACTCCCGAGAAAATGGCTTTCTGTTAATGCAGCAATCAATACAGGTACAGAATATTTCCTTACTTTAATATCTTGTTTATTTTACATGCTTCTATTATGATTTATAACAGGAGCTCTACAGAAATGTATGAAAAAATGTATTATGGTGTGAATTTTGCGGGACTAACTTGTTATTTCAAAGTAGGGGAACATATCGATTTACACATTTAATCCTCTGCTGCTGCCTGTCATGACGTCTTTATTTGTCTTTATTTTGGTAATTACATTATAATCAGACTGCTGCCATATCCATACCAAATGATTTATCTCTGTGATGGCGTTTTCTGCCTATCAGGGTTCACTTGACCCCAGAGACATTTTAGTAGCTATCACTCGTGCAATCAGGTATTTGCAGCTGTTAATCAAGATCATGCATAAACTCATAGATTTTTATATGCTGCATTTTATTTTCATTTATATTCATGAAAGTGAAATAATAGTTTGTCCCAAACCCAAGGTTGCAGACTGCCCTAAAGGGAGGTGGTCCATATGCAGGATGCCCCACGGTAGTACCTACTGTGGCCACTTTGCGCAGATGTGTTATGAAGTATTGGGAAGATTCATATTTAATGGACAGAAAAAAAACAGTGTATTGGTCAGAATGGTAATTCTGGAAATTCAGGGCTGCTCCTCTGTTTACATAAGAGTGACGGAGCGCAGAGGGGAACTGCACTCAGTTGATTTTATGTGACTTCTCTTCTAACGATGATAAATGGACTCCAAATGGATCCCAACACAAAGAAAACACAGTTACCACAGCAACCTTTATAATCGACTTGATAATTTTAGCTTTCAAGCTAAAGCTTTTAACCTTTTTGAACGTCTCCACAGGAGGAAATGCTGGTCCATGGTGCTCTGCAGCTCTATAATCAAGCAAAAAGTGACAGAATGGCAGAATTTCTACAGGTTTGAACAACATGAAAGGAAGCATCGGTGGTATTAAACGTACACTTTGAGCTGCCTTTTATGCATCACTTTGCTGATTGGAACAGCCTAGAAATGCAAAGAGAGAGAAGGGAAAGGAGTCGGAGGAGGGGACATGTATACATGACGTCTCCTGTTGGACATCAAAGAGGAGAGGGTCATCCAGCTGAGCTTCTCCATTACAGTTACATTAAGCTTCCATTACTGAGACAAGTGTAGAAGAAACAGAAGTAAACAATGGAAGAAAACAAAGAGGCGGAGCTGTTGCAGTCCGCTGCTGCGCTCAAAGCTTTTCTGCTGAAGAACAGCACGAAAAGCAACCTGAACCTGTGAGTACATCCAGGACAAGTTCTGTCAGATGAAAATAACAGAGATTTTCAGGTTTTCCTCTCTGGTGCCTGTTGATGGAAACAGCATATTGACACCAATACATCTGATACTAATGTTGTCCTTATTGTAAAAAGTGTCTGATGTCGTTCTCCTTACTTTGTACTCTGTCGTTGGCCCTTTTCCCACATTTGAACTATTTGTGCACCAGTGGTTTCAGAGGGGATTTTACTATTTCCAAAAACATCAACAAAATGTCCTTAACATGTGATTTGGAGTCGTTTCGGAACATTTCGTTTTTGCTTTTCCTACCTCCAGCTACGATCACCTCACCCATGTGCTGATGAAGGTGATGGATGAGCAGCCAGAAAATGCGGTGGATGTGATTGAAGACATCAGCCGTGATGTGAAGCGAAGTATGTACGTCGACAAGCAGAGCACCCTGCAGGACGTTCCGGAGACCACGCCGGCCGAGCTGCTGGCCGAGAAGCAACGGCAGCTGTTTTCGGCCACACAAGACGCAGAAGAAGACGAGGATCTGGTACTGGCTGAACAGGAGCCGCTATGGATCCTGTTGTGTGTAAACTAGACAGTGTAGATGTTGTGTGTGAAGGTATAGAGTACGGGTGTGGACTCGAGTCACATGACTTGGACTCGAGTCAGACTCGAGTCATCAATTTGATGACTTTAGACTCGACTTGACAAAATGTAAGGAGACTTGCAACTCGACTTGGACTTGATACTTTCTCCAAAACCCAAAGTGATCTGTGTAAATATATTATTATTTTGTTTAAAACAGAAACGTAAGGACTTGGGACATGACTTGACACTTTTTAGTCTTGACTTGGACTCGACTCGGACTTTACCTGTCTTGACTTGAGACTTGACTCGGACTTGAGTGCAAGGACTTGAGACTTACTTATGACTTGCAAAGCAATGACTTGGTCCCACCTCTGGTATAGAGTACACAACAGAGTGGGTGTGCAGTCTATGTAGAACGCTGTGTGTACTGCACATTACAGGCACCCTGGGTTTTGCGACGTCATCGACCTGTGGCGTTTTCGCGGTTACGTCGCCATCTCCCATGAATTGCGGTGTTAAAACAAAGTTAGTAAGGCCAACTAGTTTGGGAACTAGTTACTTATTAGCGTATTTGAGTCACATAGATACTAATGTACAGTATGTGAGTTCAGACTTGCAGGCATGCAATGCCAAGCCACGTCAGCTCAAGCCACGTCAGCTGGCTCCACGTCAGCTCGATGGTGAGGAGCAGCGGCTCTACTCTGAGGGACAGGTGTCCTGACCC
>NC_024323.1:835967-958300 GCF_000523025.1 Cynoglossus semilaevis | reverse complement strand
TCTTGTTGAACTCTTTCCAAACTTTTTTCCAGGAGAATGCAGTCCCTCAGTCAACCTACAAACCTCCTCCAGTGGTGCCCAAAGAGACGGTGGGAACAGGTGCAAACAAGTTCCTTTACTATGTCTGCAAAGAGCCAGGTCTTCCATGGATAAAACTTCCATCTGTCACTCCCGCACAAATCGACGTTTCTCGTCAGATTCGTAAATTATTCACAGGAAGGCTTGAAGCCCCGGTAAAGAGTTACCCTCCTTTTCCCGGGAATGAAGCCAACTATCTGAGAGCGCAGATTGCTCGGATCTCTGCTGGGACACATGTCAGCCCCCAGGGATTTTTTCTCATTATGGAGGAGGAAGATGATGAGGAAGGTGAGCCACTTCAGGATAGCTATGATGTAAATCCAGACTTTGAGGGCATTCCAGTTTCTGAGATGGCAGAGTCTTTGTCCACCTGGGTGCATCATGTTCAGCACATCCTGCCACAGGTGAGCACACGTGAACTCTGTAGGCTGCAGGAGCCTTCTCGTCGTCTCATGAATGGGTTCTGGTTCACCATGTGAATCTGAATATTTTAGGGTCGCTGTACTTGGCTGAATCTGTCTATGAAACCAAGTGAAGACATAGACGAGGACGAAGACATGGAAGAAGCAGAAGAGGAGCCAGATGAGCCTGAGCCAGAGGTTGGACCTCCTCTGCTTACTCCATTAAGTCAAGATGCCGGTCAGTATTTGGACTTTTTCTTACATTCCTGGATGAACTGATGCATTATTACCTGAATTAGTAGTTGATTAATGATCCGATACGTTTTTTTTCTCTCTGAACAACAACATTTGAATTTGGATGTAGGTGTACAATTTTTTTACTGATTCTGTTCATCAGATGTCATGATCCAGAGCAGTGGTCCCCAAAACTGAGTGTGTCCTCCTAAAGATGACGTGGAGGTTTTGAGGTTGCTTTCAGATAACCTTAATTTACATGTTTTCTTCATTTGTTCCACGATAGCAAGAAAAATGGTTTTGTTTGAATTAGTCTTTAAAAATTCTGTGGAATTTTGAATCAAACGCTGTGGATGTAGAGGGGCTTAACAATAGTCCTCCTACAATAGGGGGTGCTGCAGGACAGATTGGGTAAAACTGCTCTTTAGTATTCAGGAAAGTCTGCATCCTCTACAGTCCTGTCTTTCTTGCAAGCTCTTGTTTGAGAACCTTCATAATGATTTAGTTGGTAATCCCTGCAGCAGAAATCCACTTTTATTTGCCTTTTAATTTTAACTTTGAATTGTCTCACAGAATTGTTCAACACTCCTCCCTGGACCTCCAAGATGTCCTCCACCCTCACCTCCGTGCATGCTATAGCTGTGTTGCGCTCAAACCTCTGGCAAGGAGGACATGCGTATGCCAGTGGAAAGTAATGGAGAATAATCTGATATACTATACTTTATTCTAATGACAACACTTTAGTTCTGAATATATAATATAAACAGTGTTATCCTGTGCCATCTTTTATTGTAGGAAGTTTGAGAACATATATGTTGGATGGGGGTTGAAGACCGCTGGAGACGGCTTCAGCCCGTCTGTCCCTCCAACGCCACTGAAAGAATATGTTGGAGATGAAGAGATCACAGAAGTTCCAGACCCAACACCCAGGGATGAGAGGGAACTGGCAGAAGCTCTGGTGGCCGCGCAGGAGGAGATGGAGGGATCAGATCGGGAGGACGAATCTGATGACGACTATTAAACTGGACTCTTAGGATCCCTCAGAAGAATACTTTAACTGTCTACCTATGATGACACAACCCAGGAGTGAACCCTGGTGTGTAGAGTAGCCTGGATTAGACACATCAAACACTGACTTCTTCCCTGATGACCACAAGTTTCTCTTGTAGCAACTTCAGCAAACATCAGGCTTCAACCACTGGCTCCTCCATCTTCATCAAACTGGGTATTTATTGGATTTGCATGATAGAGAATATGCTTGCAAAAACACACCGAACAGCTCCAACACAGTTGCACCCCCGGGCAGAAACAATGACGTGATCAGCTGAGCTCCCATGCATGCTGACTAACAGAGAAGCTCCACTGATCACCTGGACTATGCTGGGGAATGACTGTTCCTCCAGTGATACTGTGACCACCCTCATCTGAAGCTCCTGGGCCAGAGCCAGTATTAGCTCTGCTTCATTGAGTATTAGCCTTGTTGTTGAACGGCTGAAGACAACGGCGTAATCATCGTATTTCTCCTTTTCCTTTTCACGTTCTACACTTCCACCATCTTTCTCTGCCTCCTCTGCCCTAGTTATGTTCATTTTTTCCATTAGCACCCTCGCAAACTGCTGAATTGCATTCCCTGAGACCAAAATGTTGGCTTTAGGCCCTTGCGGTTGCACAAACCCATACTGGTACCATGTGGTCATCTCCGACAGACCAATACAAGATTTGGTGAAACACATTAGCTTGCCAAAGTTCCTGAGCTGTTCCTTAAGCAGTGGCTGCTTGCTGCTGAGAAGCTTATAGAGGTCAAAGTGTGGTCCTTCCCCCCAGCCCTCCATGAACCCTAGCCGAGCCTCATCATCCAAGTCTGAATACTGTTTCATGGTGTAGAAGATTGGGAGGCGGTCATCATGGAATACATGCATCAAGTTGTCAGGGTTAAACCGGTTTAGGATCAGTGTCACGTCTGGTACAAAGACAGGCTTGGGCATGAATTTTAAAGCTGCAGCTGGGAGTTCCAAAAAGTTAAAGTACTGAGTGTTGTGATCCTCAACTGATGACAAGTCCAGAAGGGCAGGCTGGAAGCGTCGCGACCCCAGGTTAGGTAACATGACGGAGGAATTGGAGTGGAAAAATATAAACTCGTCTGCCTCTGAGCAGTAGCACAGGTAGTCGAAGCGACAGATGCGGTCAGTGTGCATTTTGCCAGTGCAGACCATGTTGGTTATTCATTAGTCTGCTGCACACAAAAGTCAAACATGTTTTAAGACATTTTTAGCGCCCAGTCAATGTAGAATTGCTAACAATATGCAAAGCATTTATTTTATTTGTTTTGTGTGTTTCACAGTTGTTGTTTTTTACAGTTGCCGCCATTTTTGCTGCTATCAGGTAACACTTTGGAAGGATGAGATTTAATCAAGCATCAACCTTCTCATTGCTCAAAAACTGATATTTATTTTAATTTTGGGACAAACTTGTCAAAACTTCTATTAGGAATAGACTTAAAGTCAATTAACCCCAAATACAAGCACCAACAAGCAATGACCTGGAAGATGATGCAAGTCAGTAGTGCCAGCTACAAGACATTTTTGTCAACTGGAATTTACACATACATTTGGATAATTGCGATTAAAAAAAACCCATTTGTGCTCGATAAACACTTGATGATGATTATTCCGATGCTTGTAAAATCATACTTTGCATAAAACACACTATTTTACTAAACAAAAAAAATTATGAACCATTTAGTGGAGACTTACTTTTTGATTATGGTTCAATCATAATTACCGTAATTTCCCGATTTTTGAGAGCACCTGAATATAAGCGGCACCCACTAAAATTAAAAAGAAAACTGTACATATATAGGCTGCACTCCTCTATAAGCTGCAGGTGTCCACATTGTAAAATGGGATATTTGCATAGTTGTTTTTTTTTACTTTTAATTAAATAAATTAATTTGAACAGTGTCTGGTTACACGTTAGCTCTTTCCTGCTTTGGCGCCCCGACCGTAGTTGGAATGCACAGGGGAGGGTTAGCTTCCGCTCCAGAGCTGAAGCTAACATTAGCTCTGGGGCTAACTCCCCTTCACTTTGTGCTTGAAGGCAGAGGTAAACAGAGACAGGGAAGATGGGGTCTTTATTATCAGCTACTCCAATCACAACAGTACATAAACAGCGTTTTATCAGCTCCTGAATAACTAACTCACGCTTTAACATGACAGGGCTCAAACTAAGGTGACTACCTCTAAACCGACGTTTTGTTTTGGGTTTTTTGCACGTATCTCCCCTTTTGCCCTAACAAAACAAACCAAACTCTATTGTACCCAAAACATAACCAAAACCACACTTAACATAAAATAAGCAGATATGGCGCAACAAAATATGACCTCATATAAAATTAAACATTTTTAGTGTAAATAGGTCTCTATAAAACCAACAATTCCTGTTGATTATATGGCCATCTGGGACGAAAAACATGAAAATAAAAAATAGACACCAAACAGATTTGGCATCATAATCCAGCAGGTGGCAGGCCATCAGGTTTCTGAAACACATTGGTGTCATAAAAGCAACCAGATGTTAAAAACTAGGCTATAACAATATGGAATGGCTGAACATATATTCTGCATCGTTGTAGAACTCTACAACTATGTGTGGCCCTTGACTTGAATCTCTCTTGAGAGATTGTAGTTCCGTTTGAGATTCTCTGCAGTCGGTTGACCGATATGAATGAACTTCTACTGCAGTAATTTGATCCAACTCAGTGTCATTTGGTTTGCATAAAAAATACTACACACTTTTGGATGTTGTGTGCTTGTTGTGTAAAACTCAAGTGCATCGTGTAGTTTCCATCAGATTCGCTAATATGCCCACAAATTGCAGAATGCTGGTTCAGAATCTCCAGCCACCAGTCTCAGCCAAAAGGTGGCGTCTTCTTTTTTCAGCACACTACACATGGGCGTCTTCACAGTAGTGACGTGCGGTCGGGGGAGACAGTGCCTCACCTTCCATCATGATAAAAAAAAAAAGAAAAAAGTACATAAAATAAATATTAATATTTTCCACTGATCTGTGTTAAAGATGCCTTTTTAGTATGACATTTTTGACATTTTATTAAATAACAATAGCCAAATTTGAGTATTTCGCGATCAAATATAGGGGCAGAAATCCCCAATTCAATACAAGCTGGATCGTTTGACACGTGTCCGTTTCTGTTCCTCAGCATATCGCCAATATATGTTATACAGAATGACTCTCTACAGTCTGTGTAATGTCTTTAATGCATGCGCAGAACTGTTCCTGCTAATCGTACAAGAACGTGCAAAGAAAAGTCAGCAGGGGAGGCAAACAGCACTCTGCCTCACCTCTAGGGGTCGTACGTGAACTGACAGGTGCTCTCCAGCTGGCTTCAACAGGCAACTGAAAGTCAGCGCCAAGCAAGTGGGTGAAGAACAGCGTTTTTATGCTCTGTCTGATCCAACTGCCCATGGATTGTATTTCAAGACTAAAACATTTCTCAAAACTGGACTTCCAATCCAAACAGAAAGTGATAAGTAATGGAAGACTAACGCCGGAGCTAAAAGGTTTGCTTCAAACTAAAGGACAGAACAGTTGTTCTTTTCAAACGAAAGGACTGGCTGTGTGGCTGTCCTGCAAGAAACCGTCTTTACTGCTTTCCTTGCCTTTTATTCTCATCATGTGATAACGTCTGGACTAACTCGGGATACTGTGACCTGAAAAATTTGCAAAAGAAGAATTTGCAAAGAAGCCTCATGAAAGTTCAGCCACATACATTCAAAGCCATATTTCTTTCAAAACTTTTAGAAATTCAAGGCTTAATTTGGCAAACGGACACTAAACATTAGCGTCCACCATAGGTGTGGACTCGAGTCGCACGACTTGGACTCGGGTCAGACTCGAGTCATCAATTTGACGACTTTGGACTCGACTCGACAAAATAGAAAGAGACTTGCAACTTGACTTGGACTTGAACATCAGTGACTCGTGACTTCACTTGGACTCGAGCCCTTTGACTCGACAAGACTTGATACTTTACCCAAAACCCAAAGGTGATAAAGTAAGTTATTAAGGAGCGCTTAATAACCTACTGTGCTGTCGGCACAACATTCAATCAAATTAGACCCACGTTGTTTTGATGTGATAGCATCGAGCCAATCAAATTGCGGGACAACCAATGAGGAAGAGCTGTCAAACGACGCGCGTGAGAGAAAATTACACCAAAGATCGTGACGTTCGGATTTAAAAACTACGAGGTGGTCGACAAAAAACCAAGTGGCAGTGATCTGTGTAAATATATCATTATTTTGTTTGAAAGGACTCGAAACAGAAACGGCAGGACTTGGGACACTTTTCAGTCTTAACTTGGACTCGACTTGGACTTTGCCTTTCTTGACTTGAGACTTGACTCGGACTTGAGTGCAAAGACTTGAGACTTACTTGTGACTTGCAAAGCAATGACTTGGTTCAACCTCTGGCATCCACAATGCTAATGTGACCAAGAGATGCAACCATGGACTTCATATGTGACTTGCAAAGCAATGACTTGGTCCAACCTCTGGCGTCCACAATGCTAAAGTGACCGGGAGATACAACCATGGACTTCATCTATAAGTGAAGGTAAGGCTAAAAATGATTTTATGTTTTTGTTTTTAAAAAATAATCTGGGATTAAGTACAAAAATTAAAAAAGTATTTGATAACTAAATTTCTGGCCTAAAATATATATCTATTTCTTATCATTTTTGATAGACAACCTTTTATTAAAGCAACTGAATTTAAAGTTGAATTAAATTTGTGCTGCACTCATCTCTATACTTTAATTTGTTTACAGTAAATTTGAATTGCTTAGACAAGGGTGCTATATCCATTTTTATAAAAGAAATGTTCGTTGTAGGACAAATATGTTCCTGTGTATACAGCGGGACAGGTGATCACTCTATTTAGAACATTCAAGACATCCTAAAAGTTTACCAATAATATATTTAGATTACAATGTAAAACAAATGAAAAGAAAACCATTCACTTCTACTATTCACGTTTTACTTTATATATTTATGTATTTGTATTTACTAGATACAAAAGCTACAGCGTTTGAATCACGCTGCACTACTGGAGCAAATAACGTGCTCTTATTCTGAAGAAAAACGAGGCGGACTTCTGATCTTTTCCTATTTCCGCTATGACGTTTGAAACGTTAATTTAAAAATGGCGATACACCTGCTGTTCCTGGTGTGATCCCTCTTTCGAACTGCGTAGTACTCGTAGAAATACACAACAGGCGTCATTTAATACTCTCAGGCTTCCCGTTCATAATGTCAACAGAAGAGCTTTATGCTTCGGACAGCGAGGTCGCACTAGCCGGTGCTGGAGAGCGCTGGGCACCCGTGGGCGCCGTGGCGAGTTCAGAAGATGAGAACCGCAGCCGCTGCGCTGAAAATTCGCTTCACGGCTTCACGTTGGCCAGCGACGAGGAAATGGCCGCCAGATTGAGAAGGCTGGAAGAGGAGCAGGGTTTGCTGAACTCCTCTCTGCTCGCACTCACCTCTCACTTCGCACAGGTTCAATTCCGACTCAAGCAGATAGTTCACGCCCAGAGCGAGGAGAAGGAGAGGATGTTGGCCGAGTTGGAAGAGTTCGCCTTCAAGGGCTGTCCTCATGTTGTTGGTTGTCGGGCTCAGGACGCTAAACAGCTGGAGAACTCGGTGAGGACTGCTTTGACGACACCATAAAATTATTCTATTCGGTATTGTGGCGACAGAGGGTCTCGCTATTCTATATAGCACAGTGGATAGTTAAACTCGTGTGTGAAATCACTTAAAATGGCCAAAATATGTCAAATAAAACACTAAAAATGTGACGTTTAAATAAAAGAGCTACTTGATCTGTGGATACTAGTTTCATTAAGAAAATGTAATGTGATCGAGACCTCCGCCGTGTTTAAGAAGACCATTGATTAGTTAAAACACGACGTCTCAGTTTGACCATCGATATATTGATAACAAGGTTTAAATCAGATGTGTCAAACATACGGCTTGCTTGATGAGTTTTGATATTAAAATATGCACAAACACATGTCCGTGATGTTTTTTCAAATATTTCATTAAATATAAATATTTCTTAATATATGTACTGTATATATATATTTCTAATTTCCAGGCGTGAACTCCCAGGGGATTAATAAACATCTAGCTATCCTATCTATCTATCTAATCTATCTATCTATCTAACTATACCTGTACATCTTTGCATGAAAACAAATGGGGAAAAACATGGACGTATTTATATTATTTATATGAAAATATGTTATGAATTTACTGCAAACTTGACATTTAATCAGGCTGTATGTGGCCCTTGAACCAAAAATGAATGAAAGATCTCTGGTAGTGCAGAGGTTAGCATGTGAAATCACATGCTCATATGCAACAGCGTATCTGCTGTTAACACAAGAATTACCTCAGTATGGAAACAATATAGTTCAAAAGTATTTATTGATTTAAATCTAAGATCGTTTGAAGAGAAATATTATGAACAACAAATTTCATAGCAGACATTGATTTATAAAAGTAACATTTTGCTACCTCTAATTTCTGAAATCAGCCTTCAGTGTTCATCTTTACTATACAGTAATTGTAATAGAATTGTCTGTCAATGTCAGATCTGATTAGACTCAGTTCTAGTATGCAAATAAAGATCACATGACATTTTAACAGCAGTTTTTTTTTTCTTGCCACTAACTCATGATTTGGACACCCCCGGGCGCTTAAAGCTGCCATGCGCTTAAAGCTGCCCACTGCTCACTTGGGCTAAAAGCAAAGATACAATTCCATTGTATCCCCGTGTTACAAGGACAATAAAGACTATATTTTAATTTAATTTTGTTACTTCACAGTCACTAATTAATAAAGCAACACAGGCAGTATCAGTATCAACTAATTTTTGTTTTCTTTTATATGGCTGAGAGTGTGGTTCTCACAATCATAGCAGATGCAGATCTTATCTCTTGTGGAAAATGCTGAATCCTGCCACGAGCGTATGTGACTCAGGCTATGCACTGCAGGCTGTTATTATGACCTTTTTTCAATATTTGGACGTAGCGGTGTTGAAACAGCTCGCTTTGTTCGTGCTGTTGTTTGACTTGGCAAACCTCGTCTTGTTTCCAATACATTGTAAGAAACTTTGTGTACTCTCAACTGTGTTACGGCATGAATTACATATGTATGATAAATATTGAGCTAAGCCTTTTGGACTATATCCTCGATATAAAAATAGGTAGCTATAACACTTGCCTTAATAGCAAGACTTCACTAGAATGCTGGTCTGATGTTTTTGTATGGATTGATCAGGCATTGGAAATCAAACATAAGTGTGAATGTGAGCATCAGTAGGTGTTTTTTAGAAACATATAAATGTATAAATCAGGGTCGTCAAACATATGGCCCGCGGGCCAAAACTGGTCAGCTTAGGGTTTCAATCTGGTCCGCTTGATGAATTTTAAAAAATGAAAAAGAAATACACAAACACTTCATGTTCAGGATATGTTCTGTAAAATTATATTTCAATTAATATGAAGACGTATCTAATGTACTTCTTAAAAACATGAAAAAAAGGGGAAACAATGAGTTTGACACCCATGGTATAATAATATGCAATTTTGTTGGCCTTCAATTGTGTTCAATTACAATAGTTAAATAAAGGGCAAAATGTCTTTTTTTTTTTTATAGTATATTTTACAAAAACTGATCAGCATAAAACAAAATGTAACTTTGTTAAATGAATAAAATCACAGAAACAAAAAAAATATATACTGAGCCTTCTTTCCTTCACTTTCCTTTATTAGTGAAGTGGGCATACCAAGCAGGTCAGAACAAAAATCATACTAATGATTACTCATTGTTGTGCTCACACAATAATTTTTTTTTTTCAGACTGAGAGAGAGGAGAGGGAGTGCCTCGAGGCTTGGAGGGAAAAACAGAAAGATCTCATTTTCCAACTAAAGACCCAGCTGGATGACCTAGAGCAATTCGCCTACCAGGAGGGCAGCTATGACTCGCTGCCACAATCAGTTGTCCTGGAAAGACAGAAGGTGAGGACAAGTGGCTGCAATACACCTGAAATCCAAACACCCCAATCCCTATGCTGAATATGAGAGGAAGGAAAGCCTCTTTATGCAAAAGTAGGGGTGTAACGGTATATGTGCATTGTCTCGGTACGGGCATTACGGTTCGGTGCACGCCGTCACACGGCGAATATGTCTGAGTGAGTAGCCTATTAAAAAAAAAAAAAAAAAGGCGAGTCCTCATTTTAATCCAGGTGGCAGTAATGAGCCTAAACGCCACCAGCAACTGTCAATAGACCACAGAAGAAGAAAAAGAAAAACAGACAAAGAAGAAAAGTGATGGCGTGCGTGGGTGAGAGTGTGGAGTTTAAAGAGCCGCCGAGCCGCCACGCTTTCCTGATGCAACAATGCGATGATGGCATGTGAGTGGACCGGACAAAGAATGTTTGCCGGTGATGTTTCGTTGACGTGCAGTACGACACTGGGAACACGTCGAATATGCAAGTATGCAGCAACTTATTCCCATTGTTTTTTTTTTTTATCAGCCTCTTGGTTTTAGCACAGACAGGGCCAAAAAGATAATGGAAGCAATTGGCATATGCATATCCACATCTATGTGCCCATATGCCATAGTAGGGGAAACCAGCTTCAAGAATTTATTGAAAATGCTTGAGCCACGCTACAGTGTCCCATCACTTACGCACATAAGCTCATTTTTTAACTCAAAATTTAATGATACTTTAGTTACCTTCTCAAGAGATGCATAGTTGACCTTACAGACTCTTAAAAGACAGATTTTATTTTTCTAATATTTTATAGTGTATTTTGTATTTGCACACCAGGAGATACTATTTAATTCTGTACTGCCTTTTATTTTATATTAGCCCAAGCCTAGAGTCATTGAAACACTTATTTTTGTAATATTTTCAAGAGATTTTAGTTGTACTTTTTGAAATTTTTGTTTGACTTGTGCCAGTATAGAAATATTGCTAATTTTAGTTTCTTACAGTGACGTTGCTACCTGACTACCTCATTTCTACTAGAAATTGTTTTTTTTCTTTTCCTGTGTATGACCAAAATGAATAAATGGTATGAGAACCCTCCTAATGCATTTTTTATGTTTTATTCTGTTTTTTTTTTTTCACTTTTATAACAGGTTTTTAGTTAGCAGTCAGTTAATGTCTGTACAAAATAAATGACAAAAAAGGTAGTCTAATACATGTGCAAGTTTTTGTTGCTTGTTTCCCATTGTACTGAACCAGTAACGAAAATGTACCGAACCGTGACTTGTGAACCAGTAACGAAAATGTACCGAACCGAACCGTGTACCGTTATCCCAAATCTGTAGCAGATGTTATTCCTTTAATCGTAACACTAAAGCGTCTTCTAAGCAAAGAGGAAACGATGAAAAGTACACAGTTTGTCAGCACACGGTCGTATGCATTTTCTTGCATGCTCTTGCTTCTGTGTAATTAAATCGAATGTGTTCCTGTGATGTTGTGATGATCTGAGTCCAAGATTCATCTTTTCTTTCTTAGTTTGGCCTAACTGCTGTGGAATGCAGTTTCCTTCCTTTTAGATCTGCTGTTAATCACCTTATAGATTTGACAAGGCCTAATTTATGTCCTCAGTCTGGAGTTTTCATAACATTTCCTCATGTGGACTTTTCATCAATATGTCTTGCGAATCTCCATTAAACAAACCAAGTTTAACCTTAAGTTTAACCTTTTGTTAAAAACGTAGGTTATCATTGATGAGCTGATTAAGAAGCTGGATGTGAACCTGAATGAAGACATTGGAAATCTGCCTCTAGAAGAGCTGAGGCAAAGAGTTGATGCTGCCATCGCACAGATTGTTAACCCAGCCAGAGTTAAAGAGCAACTGGTTGAACAACTTAAAACCCAGATTAGGGACCTGGAAATGTTTATCAACTTCATCCAAGGTAGACCACTTGTTATAGCATTAGCCATTTTTTTTGCTTTTTTGAGTTTATTCTGTAACCAACTCTGTGCTTTTTCTTCCCAAAGATGAGATGGGGAACCCTCTCTTGTTAGGGAGTGGACAAAACCAACAGAATCCAACAGCGGGAAACAATGCCAGAATCCCAGGGGTAAAGAGACAAGGTCAGTAATATGGCATATTTTTGGCTTACAATATTTTGGTTAGTTATGTACTTAACAGCGGTGTTACAGTGCCAGCTAAATGAAATGTACTGTGTTTCCCTGACTATAGGTCACACTTTCTTTTTTTATTTTTTAATCCTTTGGCTGGATTTGCGACTTATACTCAGGTGCGACTTAAATATTAAAATATATAATTTCACCTTTATTTTCCCACCAACAGCCGTGAAAGGGCACTCTAGGCTTGTGTACCAGTATCTGCTACTCCCGTACCCCTGAAAATGTACGTGTTTTGGCTTATATATTGATTTTTCATTTATTCATACGTGTTTTGGCTTATATATTGATTTTTTATTTATTCATTATGCGTTTTTTTTGGCTGGTGCGACTTCTACTCTGGAGTGACTTATGGTTTGGGAAATGCAGTAGATGCAAACTCAAACTATTCTTTGTATTCCTGCCAAGACAAAGATCAGTCAAACGACCAATTTAGATGTTGTCAGCAATGTTCCTGCAATCGTGCACTGCTAGAACATTGTCAGCGCACAAGAAATTCTGTGCAGCTTATTAAAAAAAATTAACAAATGGGATTTGTAAATCCCAGATTTACCTAAACCTAAAGCCTTCCAAAACCCTGGCCAAGTCAAATTTTCATAATAGGTATCTCTGCAATGCCTTAGCTAATTCTAAAATATGCAAACCTAGAAGCTGTATTTCTTTGCCATAGCATCACTGCATGTTTTAGTTTTAGGCTTATTGGCATCTTTTGTTTTTTGTTTTTTTTGTTGTTGTTTTTTTTTACAATAGACAATAAAGCTGCAAAACATAAATGATTATCCCATAGTAAACAGTGTGCTGTGTTTCCAGAATTTGTTGTTCAGATTGAGTCACAATCTGCAGATTAGGCACTACATGAATGCGATGCTGGTACTGGCAATGTTTAATCTAGAGATCATCGTCTCCCTTTTGCTAAGAGGTTTGGTTCGGTTTTACAATTCAGATTACTGTGTATTCTTCGGTTGGCTGAACGGACAACCTGTGTATTTAAGCATTGTGCGTGGATATAAGGCATAAAGACAGTACCTGTAGTACTAATTGAGGCAAAGTAAATAAGAATAACATTTGCATTCAGTGTTGACCCAGCCCAAGAGTTTTGGTTTTTTTTCTTTCTTGCCGAATTGCCACATTTGCAGTTTTTTTTTCTCTAGGGTTGCAATAAACTAATGATGCCTGTTTGATATGTTAATATTCTGTAGCTGTATTCAATAATGCAATTTGTTTAACCACGACTTAAAGTTATGACAGGCTTTCCGAAATTTAAATTTAATTTGCAAAGTAATTACAGTATAGAGTAACTTCACCCCCTCATGACTACAACTTCTCCTGCTGGAGCCGCTGTTAAGGAGCAAAGGAAATTTGATTTGGAATCTTCAGATACATTATTTGGGCTTGGTACTGTACTGTAAAATTGTTTGTTCTGTATCATATGTCACTTTGTTAATAAAATAGCGTTACCACGATTGTGTTTTTTTTTACAGTACCTGTATATGATGTAATCCAATAGATAAATAGTAAAGAAAGGGAAAAGGGGAAAATAGTACAGTCATCCAATAGATAAATAGTAAAGAAAGGGCAAAAGGTAAAAAATAGTACAGTATAGTAAGTAACTTCATTGTTAAGGACCAGCTATGTGCTTTTGTAATTTATTTTTAAATCTAGTTGAAATATAATCAATCTAAAATATTTATTTTTTTCAATTTATTTTTAAATCTAGTTGAAATATATAATCGATCTAAAATATTTTTTTTTTCTTTCTACAGTGGATCCCCAACAAGCTAAGAAAATTCAAGAGACTGGCCTGCAACTAATCCAAAGAGCAATCACTGTGCTCCAGATTTTTGCTTCAAGCCAGTTTGGCTGTGCGACTGGACGTTTTCCCCCTAGTATGTGGCCTGGGGAGCCCCCGGTACAGGACTATGGCCCTCTGCTGCAACGTCTGGAGGCTGCAGTGAAGAAAGTGCGATTGCTAGGTTCACAAAGTCATGTCTTCGTTGAACACACTGTCAGCAACTCGAGCATGGAGCCCAGAGATGGGCTGACAATGGTTGTTAGGAAAGAGCTAGCAATTGCTATAAAAGACTTATTGGCTCATGGCCTCTTCTTGCCCTCTCAAACCATGAGCTTAATGCTGGCTCCCATTTCATGCCTGCTGCCTTATGTACCCAAACAACAAACTATGCACCCATGGGACCTCTTTCTCAAATACTACAACTCCAAAAATGGAAAGGCCTTTGTGGAAACACCAGCCCAGCAGCTTTCACAGTCCTTCAGGCTGCCCGTAGGGAGCAGCCAAGTGACCATAACGCCAACACAATCGCTACTGTGTGCTATCCACACTGTGTTGAAGGAGCATTGTCGTTACAAGCGAGGACCAGATACAGCGTTTAAAGCATTGGTTTGCATTGCTCTGAATGAGCAACGGCTGGTGTCCTGGCTCAACCTATTGTGTAAGTCAGGAACTCTGATCCAACTGCACTATCAGCCCTGGAGCTACATGGCCCAAACTGGCTTTGAAGGGGCCCTGCGCATCCTGGGCCGTATTAGTCACCTTCATTTTAACCTCCCCGTTGACCTGGCTGTTCGACAGCTGAAAAATATCAAGGATGCTTTTTGAGAAAGCAGCAAGAAAAAAGAAGAAAGAATTGAGTTTCAAAGGTTAAGTGTTTTAACAGTGTAACTCATTGTTTTAATGTACCTTTTTGTGTTTGTACGAAGTGGTTCAATTTTAAAGCGAATTTCAGCAGCTATCAGTCAAGCCGCTGTATGTTCCTGGATAAATAAGAGGCCATGTGTGTCTCCCCTATTAGAAGTATCTGTCCAAAAATATTGTAAAAAAAAAACAAACACATTTTACAAGTCAGTAGATCACTGTATGCTGTAGCTACTTATTGTTACTGTACTGAAATAACACTACATCCTATTTTCTTTTACAACATTTAACAACCACTAATTCACAGTCATACTACTTTTACGTGGTATGGCAGGAACTGATGCTGCTCCAGTATAACCGTGAAAGTCATTTATAATTAATTGCTTAACATTATTGGCAAATTTTATTTTGCCCAACATTCAAGTTGTGATAGTCATTCCTCACAAGTTGATTTAATTTTAGTCTATGAACATCAATTTTAATTTCACTTTAAATATTATTATAGGATACGAATGAATACATTACTGAAAAGTGCCAGAACGTTACAGTGCCTAATACAACCACTCTTATATACTGAATGTACATGGAGAAGGTTTGACATACTCTACGATTTCTTTCTATTTATTTGATTAAAGCGATTATTTTTGTTGAAAACATTAAGGACAAAGCATGGAATATATTATTTTATTAGATACTTCAGTTAGTCTGTAGTAAGGAAGTAAAGAAATGTTGGCTATTTAATGAACTGCTGTGCTGCAGGTGGGTCTTTTTAATTGTTTTTTTTTTTTAATTTACTTTATAAAAGTAATATATCGGGTGGTATAAATTGTGTCTTTTTAATGTGAACATGTTGCTGTTGTGAAAACATCAAATGTGGTAAATTATCTGTACATTGTATTGTCGCTTCAAATTATTTAGAAAAAAACAACTAATGTACCACCCAAGCTATGTTGGAAAACAAAGGCTATAAACATTATCTGTCACTTATTTCTCAGTCACTTTTATGAAAAAGGTTTCATCAAATCTAAGGCAGATCAATGTCATTTCAGCTTTTTGTGGGTTTCAGTTAAACACAATAATCATAATGACCCAATTCAGACCAGAAATGGGGTGCTGACCCTTATTAAAAAAAATGAGAGAATGGAGAATTATTTGGACTAATTGTTATTAGTTAATTCACAATTAATTATGGGCCAGGGCAGAGTTGTGAAAGTCAAGATCCTGAATTTTAAAGCTGGCAATGATTAACAAATTAGCTATGAATTATTACGTCAATTCCCACAACAATGACATGTTCCTTGAAGAATCAAGGCTGTAAAAAAAAAGTCAAAAGGGAGTCAATCCTGATGTAAGCAAGAAATATCTCCTAAGTGTGGAGGTGGTAGACTCGAACCTGAAGCCTTCCAGACCCAAGGCCACTTCTTTAACCACTAAGCCACCACTGCCCCTAATGTTGCTTATGTTGCCGGGACCTCCGAAAAACTTAGGAGCACCAAATTCCTGTACATTTTAAACCCACTATCACCCTCAGACAAAGACTAGTTAATCCAAAGGACAAAATACCTCACCACAAACAGAGCAACATTGTATATGCATTACAGTGAGGACATTGGGAAAACCAAACAACCACTGTACAAGCGTATGCAACAACACAGATGAGCCAGCTCCTCAGGGCAGGACACAGCTGTTCATCTACATCTGGAGGACAAAGGACACACTTTTGTGGATGAGGATGTACATATCCTGGCCAGAGAAGACAGATGGTATGAGAGAGGGGTGAAGGAAGCCATCTACGTTAATATAAGCAGCTTAATTGAATTTTAAACACCAATTCTTATTTTGCTTCAAGAAACAACTTGACATTCACCACAAATTGTAAGAAACAACTTGACATTCACCACAAATCCCCTCTTCACCTAGCAGAAAGACTACATTTATTCAAAACAACTTGCTATGACACTTTCAATTGTAGTATTGTTTACTGCATAGGTGGTAAGGCATATTTGTATAGCATTTGTATAGCTTTGGAAAGAATTGTGCAAAAAGGAGTTTTGAATGCAGCCCTAAGTAGGCATGCAGGTCAGTCTCATCTGTCCTTTTCCAGCTGTCTCCATATTTGCAAAAACCCTCCAAATTTGTCACCTACAGGATTATTTTTTTCTATTGCTGATGTGGTAAACATGTAGAATGTTGAGACAATGTCATGAGGATGAGAAGTGGCATATCTTGTGGGTCCTGGGGTCATCCTCATGACATTTTGTCAAATGCTGCCAAGGACCATGTTATTTTGAGGTTTTTTTTAAAGGAAAGTCTCTCAGCTTCAGGGATTTCTTCTTCTGAAGAAGATGATTCATCATGCTCTGGGTTGTATTGCTCCCCATCTTCTACCGAATCAGAGAAGTCTTGTTGGATATCTGAAAAAATCAGCTCTAGAGCCCGTTTAACGTTATAACGCACATGGCTTCAACACAGAGAGAATTCAGGGCACTGTCATCTGCAGCACCTTTATAGCCTGTGGGAGTCCACACAGACAAAGGGGCAATATTGTTACATTTGGGTCAGATCGGGTCACAGGCAGTGCTGTCCACGAGAAGACCACCTGTCAAACTGACTCGCCACTGTGTTAAAAACCAACACAGTGGCGGGTCCAAAAAAGGTACAAACATTGTCTTTGGGTCAAAATGACCCGACAGTCAAATTTAGTTGAAATCACAGTCACAGAGTTAGTTACACACCACAGAATGTGAGAATGTTTTAGTTCTGTCTCAGATCAATCAGTAGCGGACATAAACAAGACAAGACAGGTGGTCTTCTCGCGGACAGCACCTGCCTGTGACAACAGGAGGGTTAATCTGGAGAAACCATCTCTCAATAGAGGAGGTGGTTTGAGACACAACCTTTCATCCACCTATAATGTCGTCCTAAGTTCTCTCCCCAAAGAATTTCAACCCCCTCTCTGAAAACAAGACCACAGTTTCATTTCAAAGGACACCCGGCCAAAAGTTTCGCTCAGGTGAAACTATTAGTCCATATGTATGGTATCACTCCTCATTCACACCTCTAACCTTGTGACTCTACATTCTGCCCTCCTCCTTATAATAGGGTGTGGTGCACAACACCCCCCGCCCCCCGGGCTTTCTGCAAGAACCCTCGTTACGGGTATGCAGTCCCTGTGAGGCTAGTCAGTCAGAACTGAAGAAGAAGGATGAGAGTTGAAACATCTTTAAAAAAAAACCTACCCTGTCCAGCTGCCTTCGATGTAACTATTTTTGGACTGGTGCAGGCTAACTTCCCTTGCCTTGTGGTCGATGCAATACCCTAATGGAAAGTAAAATAAATGACTTTAATTGTCGAACATTAAATTTTATAACATACAACATAAAATCTTACTTATGGAAGGTTATACCATGATCCTTCATTTTTTTGATTGCTCCTTGTCAGAGCTGTCGGCCAATTCAACATATTTTCAGTAAATCCCTACACCAGGGGTGTCCACACTTTTTCGGCTTGGGAGCTACTTTTCAAATGACCAGGGTAAAGTGATCTACCTACATTGAAAACTATAATGTATATTTACTACTTTGATTAAATGAATAGGGGTTGTGTTTTAGTCTATCATCAGCATGCTCTGTAAAATATCGCATTATTTATGTAAAGGATGTGATTAGATTACTTGTACTTCAGTAGATTTTTAGGTAGATACACTTGAGTACAATTTAAGCAAAGTAAAGATACTTTTATTTAATTACATTTTTTTTTAGCACTTTATCCACCTCTGATTGAACGGCAGCCGATGTTTTAGGGAGTGGACCTGTCAGTAATATAAAACAATATTTAATTACACTGAACAAATACTGAAGTACATTAAAAGAAATAATATATTGATAATTGTGGTAACTTAATGCAATCCAGTGTATTAATGGGTTTCAAAGGTGGACCAATCTTTTGACACAGGTCGCATTCAGAGACCTTTAAAATAATGATACAGTTGTAAGTTTCATTTCTATGTGTAAAGGACACAGGATACCTAAAACAAAACCATACATACCCATTCGTAATGTATTATTCCAGGTGATTCCAGATAATTTCCCAATGTTTGTTTTTTTGTTTTGTTTTTGTGGATGAGAATGATCTGCATTGGTGGGTCAATGTGTGTAGGTATGCCAAGTATTCATTTTAATAGATTAACCTACTTTGCAAGTATCTTCACTTAGCTTAATTATGTAATACAGTTTGTTTTTTCCCCATTATTGATTACTTTTACTCAGACATATGCTTAATTTAAAGTTTGTAGGAACATGCGCAATTGAGTGATTTTAATCGTGGAGGAAATTTTGATTAATGTACTTTTTTTTATTTTCTTTTTAATCATGCGTGTAGGCCACATGAGGTATACACGTACACACGAAAATCGTTAAATTAGTACATTCGTCGATTTGTCGAAATGCCCTCAATTTTCCTCAACATGGCATCTCAATTTTCCTCCGACCGTTACAAGTGAAAACACGCGCTGTCATAATTGAACTGCGTTCTGGAAGTTTATATAGGCTACACAACATTTGCTGTATAGTTGAAATAAATGAAATGTATAACTTCATGAAAAATACTCTCTTTCTCCAGGGGTATACTGATTTTGTAGGGTTGAATAAGCGATTGTGTATTCCATTGGTTTTGCTTTTATGCGCATTCATAGTAGACAAATCATACAAATTGGGAATACAAATCTGACAGGCATCTTTGCTGCATCTGAACAAAATCGGAGTCTTAGTGGTTAAGTTTGCCAACACAGCCCGAAGCATCCTTTAAATTACACTGAAGCCATTGTTTAGCGAGTTAAATGAGCAGTTGTTACCTGTAAAATATTGAGTCGCACTTGTGTTACGTAGTGAAGTTAGCAAATATTAACCATGGATATTTTATATTAACTGTTTGAAATTGAGAATGTGTTAATTGACTAATGATCTGTTAAACCACAAACGTAATAGGTTAACATGAACCTTGGGCAAAGAGTCTTAAAGTCTAACAATACATTATTTTATTGATTGTTATTATTGTGTAGATTATTGGGATGATGATGATGCCACATAGCTTGCCCTCTATAGCAACCATATGAGATCAAATCCAGTTTGTGCACACTAAAGCGGATATGGACTGTTGCTAATCTTAATAAGAATAAATCATTATCATTCTTGCTGAAATGTAATCACATTTACAAACATGGGAAAACATTCAGTACAAAAGAGAGGTCATTTTGTAGAGCAAGGAATTTGATTTTTTCATCTTCCTGAGTTGGTTCATTTATACTTTACAAGAACCTGACAAACAATTCAGTGAAAGCATGTGAAGACTGGTTTGAACTTATGGAGAACAGATTTGTCTGCGTGTACAGTTAATGTATTTCAATGACCATTTGGTTATGACCTTGGTTATGATTTGCATTTAGGGTTATTGAGGCTATTTTTTTTAATGTATCCTTTAATTTTACCTAGATAGGTGTTTGTCAGATTTTCACAGCTGTTACTCTCTATGTAGAACATAGACGATGGAACCACTGACCGCCCATACAGTCATGCTCTGGTTGCTGGAATTGACCGCTATCCCCGTAAGGTTACCACGACCATGGGCAAGAAGAAGATTGCCAAAAGGTCAAAGATCAAGGCCTTTGTCAAAGTATTCAACTACAACCATCTTATGCCAACCAGGTTAGTAAAGCTCATCACCTGCAAGAATACATTAGACAATCGTATTCAAAATTCATATTCACTTTAATTTTTTTTTTCTTTTTTCAGATACTCTGTAGATATCCCTTTGGACAAGACTGTTGTCAACAAAGACATCTTCAGAGATCCTGCTCTAAAGCGCAAAGCTAGACGAGAGGCAAAGATGAAGTTTGAGGAGAGGTGATTGTCATCATAAGTCAAATTTCCAAAAAAGATTGTTGATTAGCTATACCTGTGATGGCAGGTGTGAAGGAAAGTGGACATCAACAAATTGGTCACAAGTCCCAGTTATATGACGACTTGTTAACTGTCGTGAGAATTTCCACAGCCAAACCCATGAGCCTCAAACAAGACTGGCGGGCCGCCAAACTCTCAGCAGTTAATTGGAAATAATGCTTAACAGTAAATCAAAAGGGTCCAAAGTATTGACCATAATATTGCAGAGTAATGTGAGTAGTCATAACCATATTGGCCAAATATTGCACAAATTTATGAAATTGCAGATTTAATCATATTTGTGCCTACACTGATCCGTATTTTGGACAGAATAGTCAGAATATCACATTATTGGTGCCTGACCAACACATTATGAAGTGGATGAGAGACAGCATTGCTGAGACCATGGTTGGATACCAATTGTTTTAATGTTTTATATTTTGCTAGGTGCTGGAGTTAATGCAGCATGTTTAGTGTGGCTTTCCACAATACTCTTCTAAAAAATGTTTTTTTCTTTCCATTTGCCCTAGGTACAAGACGGGGAAAAACAAGTGGTTCTTCCAGAAGCTCAGATTCTAAAGTCGCATGGTTTCACAATAAATGTTTAAAAAACAAACAAAAAACATCTCTTGAAATTGATTTAACTTGGGTGTTCTGGAAATAGTTTCTTACAAAGCTTGTGACAAAAACAGTCTGCAATCTGTTTTTAATATATATATATATATATATGTTGCAGGAAATAAGTGTGAAGTTGTTTTGTTTTTTTATTTGAACAAAGTCAGGGCAGTTGCACAGTTTTGAAAGTACATTCTGGAACTCTAAACCCAGAATTAATTTTGCATAGCATCTTCAGATGTAGTGTGTTTCAACTAAGTTCCAAAGTAGTTTTAAATATTTAAAACGTTTATTTCAATGTTTGCTGTGCGGAAAACAGTAGCCAGATATGTGTTACATCTGTTGTGGTTAATTGTCATAGATAATGAATGAAAAGCAGTTTAGGACTGTTTAGCTAAAGAATGAGCTGCAGGTATTGCAAACCAACTTGAGGCATGTGAAATTATTTTTTGTGTTTTTTTTGTTTGTTTGTTTTTTTTTCTGGAAAAAGAAACCAGCTACCAAGTTAACTAGAGAGTAAACTACTTGTTATTGTGACACAGCACACAACAAATGTGACCTGACCCATCACCAAAATGAACAGTGGGCAGCTTTAAGTGTCTAGTGAGCAGTGTGTGGGGATGGTGCCATGCTCAGAGCACCTCAGTGGTAGCTGGTGGACTCAAACCTGAAGCCTTTCAGACCCAAGTATGCATTTGTAACCACTAAGCCACCACTGCCCAAGGCCCCTGCTCACTTTGGTGATGGGTTAAAAGCAGAGGTCACATTTGGTTGTATGTGCAATAGTGTGCTCACAATGACAAGTAATTCACCTTCTTCTAGCTACTACCTTCCGATTGGTTACTTGTTTTGTTTGTTAGTATGGTTTCCTTTATCATCTTTTTTTTTTTTAAAAAAAAAGAAAAGCCATCAAGTTTTATTGTCACTCTTTGTTTCATTGCAGCCGTTTGCTAAAATCAAAAAAGTTCATTTTATTTCTCATTAATATACACTCAGCACCCCATCTTGACAGAAAAAAAGCTAATTTATTAAAAAAGAAAAACTGAAATATCACATGGTCATAAGTATTCAGACCCTTTGCTCAGTATTGAGTAGAAGCACCCTTTTGAGCTAGTACAGCCATGAGTCTTCTTGGGAAGTGACAAATTTAAAGGGGTCTGAATACTTTCTGTACCCACTGTATATATATGTATATATATATATGTATATATATATATGTATATATATATATATATATATCGCGAAGGTGCTGTCCTCATGACCCTACCTCAATACAATCTCTGATAATACATCAATGGAAGTTTGGGGTGTCCTCTTTGGTGGTGGTAAGTATAAGTGAAGAGGGTGCCAGCTGTGTGCTGTATGTATTTTAAAAAGTTTATATTTAGCAGAGTTATGTCCAACTTAAAGATGGTTCGCCTCTATCAACACAGCTTTCGTTTCTCGTGTGGCTCCTTGAAAAGAGAAATTGCTTTCCCCTGTGTTTCAATGGACGCCGTGCATACCTGCATCTGCACATTAATACCGCCTAGTGGTAGCAAAAACACACTACACGTTTACCACTTCCTGCAGCTGAGAAACAGAAACAGAAAGAACGGTGGCACTTATCGGCAGAGGTAAGAAGTAAGTGTTCATAAAATACGATACAAGATACTGAAAAAAACTGTTTAGTTTAATCCAATATGTGTGTACATTTACTTTTCTGAAGTTTACCATTAATTCGATCTGAGTCACATGTTGACGCGTTCAGATAAAGGAGGGTCTGAATGTTTTCGGTTTTGTGTGTCTTCACTTATGAATTCTATATCAACAATACGGCTGCAACGACTGTAATATAACAACTTTCATAACAAAACAGTAGTGTTTATTATAGATGGCATTAACGATAAAAGCATTATTTATTGTACCATTGATATTGTTAATATGGTATCCAATTAATCAATAATAATAATCAATATATCTCTTTCATTGCTTTTAAAATTGTATTCTTCTACATTAAGTTTGTGGGCATAAAATAAAAACAGTACATCGTCACTCTTTTTAAAATTTTGTTTTGAACAAATTGTTCAACAAAATACAAATCATTCTGTCAGGAATATTAAGTCCCACCAACCTTTAGTTTTTTTCTGATTATACTATTAATAATGAACAAATAATATTTGACCTAACTTTTGAAAAAATAAGTACTGTAAAGCTATACTTGAAAATCAAAACTCTATTTATGATTTTTTAAATAGTTGAATGTTTTCTTCTGGCTCACATTTCTTCTGGCTCTTCTGTTGGGTTTTAGCTACGGATATCCGATATTGTCCAAACACTTAAAAAAAATCTGTACAAAACACTAAGAATTGCTGGCACCAGCACTGGGCTTGTTTAGCGTTGATAATGTTCTGTGTAAATATGTTATTGTGACGGTTGGGGAATAAATGTTTATGTTCTGGTATAATGTTCTACGTTTTTTGGGTGCCTTGAACGCACCATGATGTAGCGCACATGCGCAGTGTGTTCTGTTCCTTGTGCAAGTTGGTTCGGTTAGTACTGTTGAAGCTGTGCTCCAAGCGGTTTGGCGTCCGCTGTAGCCGACAACAGTGTAGATTATGTGTGAGCTAATTAGTTAATAGACCGCTTTCTGATTAAAAAAATAAAAGCTACCTCTGCTCCCGCTACATTATGAAGGAGTAAACAGTTACAGGTATGGGGGAGGGTGTGAGGAGGCGTGGTGAGAGCAAGTGTACGTATGAGGAAAAGAGAAAGGAGTGTGAAAGGCGGAAAAGGCGTTTTGGAGAAGCTGTGTTGAAAGCAATAAAGAAATTTAGAATGAGTTACTGCAAATGTGTTTCAATAAAAGTTCTTCAAAGCACTGAGACATCTTACTGGTCTGTCGCTGGCACTATTTTTAGAGCACATAATTTGGCAAAAGCCCAGGCATTGCGGTATATAGGCCATAAGGTAAACCCGATTATCCTGCCCGTTTTTTATATCGATGTATTTTATAAAGAACTAGCGTCTGCGGGGCGCAATAAGATTTTGGTGCGTGAGCGGTGGCACGGTTCGACACGTGATCGTGCTGCACCAATCGAATAGCTGATGTCAACACTTCCGGCGACACGGCTTCCTCCGTGGTTCTACTTAACGTAGAGCGGGAAGAGTACCTTAAGGGTTTTAAAAATCTGGGCGCTAACTTTAACTCGGACCACTCAACACTTGCACTACTTTGCAAATATGTATGCCACCTGTATGATCAGCTGGCTGCTGAAAATGTCAATGTGGCTAGGCACAAGGCTTTCTGTATGGCATCATCAGCCTCGCCAGAATTGTCTAACATTTCATGTGTAGCCTCAGCGTTATTTTGCAATGGTTGCATGGTTAATATTACCATTAATTTTCTTACGCTGTTTTGTATTGTTTTATATATTGTACACACTGTATGTACAGTATATATGTTTTAATAAAGTTTTTTTTGTGATTTATCGGTGTTGTGTTTAGTTAGGACCGAATAAATGAACGAATGAATAAACAAATGGTCCTTTTATTGATCAAAATGACTTAACATGCAAAGTTCATCTTATCGTCTATTTGCCTCATTGTTCTTCGTGCATACGGCTATGTATAAAGCACTATTTAGAATCCATTTGGCCCACTTTAGAAGACTTTTGGGAGAATTCCTCTCTACCGGTAACGTTATGTAGAACCACGGAAGAAGCCGTGTTGCCGGAAGTGTTGACATCAATCAGCTACTCGATTGGTGTAGCACGATCACGTGTCGAACCGTGCCACCGCTCGCTCACCAAAATCTTATTGCGCCCCGAAGACGCTAGTTCTTTATAAAATGCATCGATACAAAAAACGGGCAGGATATTTTGCGACGAACTTTTTGCGGAAAGTATAACGTAACTCGGTATTATGAAGTTGAGATCGTGTAGTTCCCAGACGTCGGAGCGGAATTCAATTTCTAAAGGACTTTTCGTGGTTCACACTGCGGCCTAATATGAGTTTTTTTTTACATATATTAAAAAATATGCTAATATCAGGCTAATAATGAGTCGGCCGATATTATCGGACATCCCTAGTTTTGGCTGCTTTTGTCATTGGTTTAAATACACTTATTTTGACTAACTTCATTTTTAAACGTTTTATTAATTATTGTTGGGCCTGTTATAGATACCTTCTACAGCCAAACACTTGAGATGGATTCCTCCCTTGAGATGGAAAAACCGCAGCAGGAACACAACATGTTGGAGGAAGTCCTGACATCAATCAAAAATATCAAGGTGCGTACAATTAGGATTGCAAAATAATATCTAACAAATTTGCCAGCTGAAAAAAAAGTCCAATTTGATTAATAATTTTAATAAGTAATCGGTTTGCCACCATTAAGAATCTTAGTTAATCTTAGAGTTACTGTCAAGCAACATTACCTGCAGCATTGCCACTAGCAAGGCAGTACCTTATAAAATGTCATTTTAACAAGTTTATTTCCTGTAAAGTTTGAACATGTGTTTTGTTTTGTCTTTTTATCCCAGTGCAACCAAACTTGTATGCTTTCATTGTTTTTACAGTCAGAGTTACATCTCAGCATTTGTAAGCATTAGGTCAAAATAAATAATGAATTTATCTGAAGGTCAATAGTTCATCAATTTAGAATATCCTGAGCGTTGGCTGAGGCAAGACTGATGCAACACGCTCAGCCACTCAGTGATCACTTGCTGCCCGCCTGATATTGTTGGCAACCGAGTTATGGTACAACAACCGGGGCAACTTTGGTAAAAAATGTGTTTGTGAACTGAATTGTTCGAAAAGGGAGGTTTTTCGACAACCGAGGTTCTACTGCATATGTATAGTGTGTGTATATGCGTTCTTTGCAATATTATCAGATATTAATTTTAACATGCCTTCAACAATCACGGAAGTGTTGACATCAATCAGCTACTCGATTGGTGTAGCACGATCACGTGTCGAACCGTGCCACCGCTCGCGCACCAAAATCTTATTGCGCCCCGAAGACGCTAGTTCTTTATAAAATGCATCGATACAAAAAACGGGCAGGATATTTTGCGACGAACTTTTTGCGGAAAGTATAACGTAACTCGGTATTATGAAGTTGAGATCGTGTAGTTCCCAGACGTCGGAGCGGAATTCAATTTCTAAAGGACTTTTCGTGGTTCACACTGCGGCCTAATATGAGTTTTTTTTTACATATATTAAAAAATATGCTAATATCAGGCTAATAATGAGTCGGCCGATATTATCGGACATCCCTAGTTTTGGCTGCTTTTGTCATTGGTTTAAATACACTTATTTTGACTAACTTCATTTTTAAACGTTTTATTAATTATTGTTGGGCCTGTTATAGATACCTTCTACAGCCAAACACTTGAGATGGATTCCTCCCTTGAGATGGAAAAACCGCAGCAGGAACACAACATGTTGGAGGAAGTCCTGACATCAATCAAAAATATCAAGGTGCGTACAATTAGGATTGCAAAATAATATCTAACAAATTTGCCAGCTGAAAAAAAAGTCCAATTTGATTAATAATTTTAATAAGTAATCGGTTTGCCACCATTAAGAATCTTTATTGAGTTACTGTAAAGCAACATTACCTGCAGCATTGCCACTAGCAAGGCAGTACCTTATAAAATGTCATTTTAACAAGTTTATTTCCTGTAAAGTTTGAACATGTGTTTTGTTTTGTCTTTTTATCCCAGTGCAACCAAACTTGTATGCTTTCATTGTTTTTACAGTCAGAGTTACATCTCAGCATTTGTAAGCATTAGGTCAAAATAAATAATGAATTTATCTGAAGGTCAATAGTTCATCAATTTAGAATATCCTGAGCGTTGGCTGAGGCAAGACTGATGCAACACGCTCAGCCACTCAGTGATCACTTGCTGCCCGCCTGATATTGTTGGCAACCGAGTTATGGTACAACAACCGGGGCAACTTTGGTAAAAAATGTGTTTGTGAACTGAATTGTTCGAAAAGGGAGGTTTTTCGACAACCGAGGTTCTACTGCATATGTATAGTGTGTGTATATGCGTTCTTTGCAATATTATCAGATATTAATTTTAACATGCCTTCAACAATCAGTTTTTTGCCAGTCTCTTGTTAAACATTTACAGCATTGGACAATATGCTGCATTACGTTCCATCCGTGGCCCCTGCGCAATGGCACTGCGCCCACCTCCTTTCCCTGCCCACCTCCCCCCCAGGGGTGTGCCACTCACTTTGGGAGCCTGTGGTGTAGAGCATGTTGGCTAGTGAATCAAACTCAAATATTACCAAAATTAACTTTTGTCGGAGTCTGATAGAGATACTGTTTTCAACCTAATCGGATTAGCAAACTCGGTCGAGTTGATTTCATTTCTCCATTCAAAATTAGTTTTGGAAAAAGGAAGGAAGCATATATCTGTAGGTATCGGAATTGGAAATTTAGTGCTGGAGAGTATCAGAATATCAGGAAAAAAAGTCAATATTGATATATTGACTTTTATCTCTAATAATAATATATAATATCTCTAATAATGACCGATATTGTTCCTTGACCCCAGCAGTGAAAGTTATAATTTTTTCTCCACAGGCAAAGTATGACAATCTGATCCAAGAAAATACAGAGCTGAATAACACCAAAAAGGATAATGAGGAGATTATTCAAAAGTGTAAAAAGCGCTCCCTTAAACTTGCCCAGACTGTGGAGGAGAACCAGGAAATGTACAAGGAGCAGCTCGATAAGGAATTGGCAAGGCTTTTTTTTTTTTTTTTTTTTTAAAGTATACAACATGCCTTGGCAACAATTTCCCAATTGTTTGTTTTTTTAGCCTTTTGTTACTGTAACCTCTTTTCTTGATAACTGCAAGTCTTCATTTATTTATCGTTTACCAGTTTTGTTGGATGCATTAAACTGTTGATTTTATTTGGTACTCACTTTAGCCATTTCTGGTTCAATTTATAATTTAATCGGGCAAATATCTACTAATTATTTAACTAAGTCTAGCAAGGTGGACAACATTTTGACTAATATTCATATAATGTTTTGAATTTGCTTTTGGCTAACATTTAGCTCTCTGGTATATTTATGGCTATTTTACCATTTGTTTCGAATGTGATCTATTTGAACTAGCATCTGTTCTTTGCCATGTTTTAGTGTCTGCTAACTTGAATTGTTCTTTAGCAAAATTATAGTAAAAAAAATCTCCAAGCCACTTTAGTGTCTGAGCTAATTTTGAAAAAATGGCCGACAGTTTGGCCATTTTTAAGCTACTGCTAATCTACTTTATCATCAAGTTTTTATAACTAACTTTTTTTTTTGTTTTGAGTTTTTATTATTGGGAAGGCATAATCATTTATTGAATTAACTCTTTCAATGCTTCTCTTATAGTTAAAATCGAATTTGCTAAAGGAAGAGGAGTTGGCGCTGATGGAGGAAATCAAGAATGTTGAGAAGGCCTTTCAGGAGGAGAAGAATATAAATGACCATCTGAAACACCAGGCTCTTGTGTGTTAGACTATCAGTATGTAATGTACTGTATTTTTTTTTCTTCAGAATTGGTTCATGATATTTTTTTATTATGTCTTCAGGCCTTCTCCTGCTTGCCAGAGAAAAGGGTAGTTTTTACCGGAAAAAAGACAAACAACGTAGCCAAAGAAGAGAAAAAGTTTGACGTTAAACCACATATTATTTATCCAATGGAAGAAGGTACAGCACTGATCACGTTTGAGAAGGAAGTGGGTAAGATTTTTTTTTTGTGTAATGTAAAAAAACAAAAACTTGTTAAATAGACCTTGAGTTTATAAATCTCTGCCCCAGGTACTCACTTTAACACAGTGCCAACCACCAAATTTACACTTGACTGGTCCGGTTCACCTTAATGATCTTTCTCCACCATTTAAATATTACTTATTTAAGCAAGTTGTGCTGAACATGTCTATTTTGCATTGTAAAAGTATGGGCACTTTTAAACAGTTTTCCGTTCCCCCGAGACCAATGTTCTGAACAGAGTTGGCGCCTAAGGTGCACATTACTACACTACCCACAATACACTGCGGATATACACACACATATGCAACACGCTAACCCGCTTAAAGTTAAACCCACGTACACAAACAGTCACAACATAGTATATCCTCGACACAACCGATTTTATTTCAACATCACTGCGGACAGTGAGCTATTCAAAATACAAAACACACATACTCACACCCGCGCCACTGCACTTCCTAGTCCGGCAGCATAAAGTGTCCCAGTAGAACCGCGCATGCGAGAGGTCTTCTTTTGCGCTACATCTTGCGACAGGAAAAACTTCGTTCGGTGTAGTGGGTGAGTGATTATCTGTTTGTCGTTATCATTGCTCAAAATTTTAGTGGGTTCTGTCATGATTATAGATGTGTGAAAATATACAGTATATAGTTATTGGTTGTGTTCTAGTTATGGGAAATCATGTATATGTTTTAATAATCATCTTATATTTTGCAATACTCCATTGTTAACCCTGTCATAATGAGCTCAACCGTCTGTCGAATCACGGAGGTGGTATTGTGAGACCAGCCATGATGTATGGTTTAGATACAGTAGCAATAGGCAGAAGAAAGGAGGCGGAGCTGGAGATGGCAGAGTTAAAGATGCTAAGGTTCTCTTTAGGAGTGACAAGAATGGACAGGATCAGGAATGAGGTCATTAGAGGGACAACACAGACAGGAAGGTTTGGAGAAAAAGCTAGAGAAGCCAGATTGAGATGGTTTGGACATGGTGCAGTGGAGGGACAGTGGTAGATACATTGGTAGAAGAATGTTAGAGGTGGAGCTAAGAGGGGGGAGACAAAGAGGAGATTTATGGATGCAGTGAGGGAGGACATGCAGATAGTTGGAGAGTCAGAGTAGTAGATGCAGAGAACAGGGAGAGATGGAAAACAATGATTCGACAGAGCTGAAAGGAAAAGAAGAAAGAAGAAGCGCTATGTGAGGTCGTCTTTGCCTCCCGTGCGTTGAGTCGCTGCCAAAGTAAAACTAATGTCAGAAATGTTATCGTCAGTTAAACAAGTGTTTCAAATGACCAGTATCCCTGCATTCATGTCAAACATTGATTCTAGATCTGTGTTTCACAAGTGTCTGATACAAAACACTTGATGTGAAATACTTTTAATCACAGACCATGTGTCTTTCCATCACCAGTGGCTGGGAACATTCTGAAACTGAAGCAGCACCAGGTGGTTCTTGAGAAAGAATGCTTTATTACCTTGGAGGCACGTGCTGTTCACTTGCTGCTGCCCTCATTGGTGGAGGTAACTGTATTCATATAGATAGATAGACTGATGCCACAACTCCACACCTAGTTCTGTTTTCCTGCAGTCATTCATTATTGCAAATCATACCTAGTGACTTAATGCTGCCGGTAGCTCAAGAAGTTATAACTTGGGGCGGTGTTTTGTTTTGCTTTTACTTTCAAAAATGATGCATAATTGATGTATTTCCATGCATTTGGAAACAAAAGATGCTCTTGCAAGACCGCTGTTGTCCACCAGGAGCTATGAATGTAGGGATTTAACTATTAAAATAGGCTTTATGAATATATTTATAAAATAAATCAATAAAACTGAACCAAATCTAAATGTTCCCTTTGCAGATTGACACTGCGGTTTGTCCCAGACGCATATTAATATCCAATCTGCCTGAAATGAACACTGAGACTCTTCTCGACAAGCTGAACATCCACTTCCACAGTAGTAGACGTGGAGGCGGGGAGGTGGAGAGCTGCGAATTTCTGGCCGATTCTGGGACTGTGGTTCTCACGTTTGTTAATCCAAACAGTCAGTAGCAATTTTTTATTTTAATTGATATCATTAATGTCTGTAGAATACTTTCTAAACTTAGTTGTCTTAAATGTATTTAAGTCTTTAATCTTTAAAATATAATAATTTGTAGGCTATAAAGGAAATTATACTTTAAAAGGTAGAATCCATTTTCTGTTCATCCACTAATCCTAAACTGTCTGTATTGGCAGTTGCTGGAGGTTTGATAGAGGCCGAGTACCACGATCTAAAGCTGAACAACAATAAGGTGCACAGAATAAGAGTGACTCATTTTATGAATGGAGGACTTTCCGACTTTCAGGTAAAAATCAGTTGAAATCAGTTAAATTTTTTTTTGTCATTTTTATTGTGAATATAAACTTAACGATATGTAATGTTGAGTGGGAAAAGCAGAGCTGAGCTTTTGTTGATCAAGTATTAAAATATACCCTTTTTTTTTTTCAGGGGTTGCCCCAGCCGATCATTGATTTCCATCTCTCCCTGTTCTCTGTATCTTCTACTCTGACTCCAACTACCTGCATGTCCTCCCTCACTGCATCCATATATCTCCTCTTTGGCCTTCCTCTCTTTCTCCTACCTGGTAGCTCCATCTCTAACATTCTTCTACCAATGTATCCACTGTCCCTCCTCTGCACATGTCCAAACCATCTCAATCTGGCTTCTCTAGCTTTTTCTCCAAACCTTCCTGTCTGTGTTGTCCCTCTAATGACCTCATTCCTGACCCTGTCCATTCTTGTCACTCCTAAAGAGAATCTTAGCATCTTTAACTCTGTCACCTCCAGCTCCGCCTCCTGTCTTCTGCCTATTGCTACTGTCTCTAAACCATACATCATGGCTGGTCTCACCACCGTCCTGTAAACCTTTCCCTTCACCTTAGCTGACACTCTTCTGTCACAGATCACTCCTGACACTTTTCTCCAGCTGTTCCATCCTGCCTGCACTCTATTCTTCACCTCTCTTCCACAGTCTCCTCTGCTCTGAACAGTTGATCCTAAGTACCTTTCCTCCCGCACCTTCACGTACTCTGTCTTGCTGCGACTGACCTTCATTCCTCTTCTTTCTAGTGCAAACCTCAACCTCTCTAGGTTCTCTTCTAGCTGCTGCCGACTCTAACTACAGATCACAATGCCATCTGCAAACAACCTCATCTGTCAATCTGTCCATCACCAAAGCAAACAAGAAGGGGCTCAGGGCCGATCCTTGATGTAGTCCCACCTCCACCTTGAAGTCCTGTGTCCTTCCCACAGCACACCTAACTACTGTTGTACTATTTTCATACATGTCCTGCACCAAACTAACATACTTCTCTGCCACTCCTGATTTCCTCATAAAAAAACACAATTCCTCCCTTGGCACCTCCTAAAGTGTTTCTAGCCTTGCTGCCCTTCCACCTGGTTTCCTGCACACACAAAATGTCTACTCTTCTTCTCTCCATCACATCAGCCAGTTCTCTACTTTTCCCTGTAATTGTACCTACATTCAGAGTTCCAAACTTATAACATAAAACATTGAACACAGGCATGCTCTTCTCCAATCATCATGGACTTTCTTCTTTACCTGAATTACTAAAAACCACAGAACACGAACTGAAAAGACTGCTTACGAACAGCTACAATGATCCCATGAAAAACAAGGGTGAGGGAGAGAGGAATATATACCAAGGGCACCAGGTGAAACGAGTGAGACTAATGAACAGAGACACAGGTGAATGTGATCGCACTAACTCCAGCTCGGAAACAAGACAGGAAAGGGAAAACAGACAGCCTCTTTCTATTGTCTAAATCGAGTCCTCCTGCCAGTCCTTCTCTTACGCTTAGTGGTCACTTTGTCCCGCTGTCTTGCTCACTGTCAGTCAGTGGTTTATTTTTCAGTTAACGCAGATTGTTTTTCCCCGCATTAAATGTTTTACTCAGTTTTTGACACTCCTCAAAAAATGAAAAATTACTCAAAAAAAAAAGACTCAATTACTGTAAATGCAGTTTGTTACTTTCCACCTGTGTATATATCTATATATGTATGTATGTATATATGTATATATATGATATTAGAATTATTAGCAGACAATAGATGTATGTATGAATATCATTCTACTGTTCATTAGAACATAGAGTACACTGTCAACTCCTTATCCCCTCCTCCTACTGTAACACCCCACAAAAAAAAGTCAGACCATTTTTGTCAGCGATTATTTGTCATGATGTCATCCCCTCTAGGCCAAGATGGTTCAGTGTCCTCGGACAATTCTTTTGACTGGAATCCCTCCTGTTATGGCCCAAGAGACCCTGCAAGACATGTTAGAAATCCACTTTCAAAGAAGCAGCAACGGTGGGGGAGAGATTGAAGCCTTACTCTACAACCCAGTGGCTCAGAAGACCTCAGCAGTGTTTGAGAGCATTGATCCAAATGAGGAGGAGCAGTAAACAAACAAATTGTGTTTGATGATAAAACATTTTTGACCAATACAGACACGATTTACAGGCATTGCTCTGGGGTGTTATGATACTGTCAACTCACGATATGCTACAAATCATCGTTTTTTGTTTTGTTTATGATACGATTTTATTATTAACAATATGAGCCCCAGTCACATTTGACCAAATGCCATTTGACATGGCGGCTGGTGGATTCGAACCTGCAACCTTCCGGACCCAAGTCTGCTTCCTTAACCACTAAGCCACCACTGTATATGGGGGTTTCCTTCAATCCTGTTCCTGTCTGTCCTGTTTCCTGAGTTAATTACTCAGTTCAGTTTTGTTGCATTTCCTGCCTGTTCTGATATCCATATCCTGTTTTGAGTATTAGACTTTGTGATTAAAGAAAACTGTACCTGATCCCAGTCACATGAGTGCTACTTTTGGTTCCGGTCTGCCCACTCATAACAGCAACCTCCTCTGTTCCTGCAATACTGACTCTCTTTTCAGGTCAGCTACTCTGAACAAAACAGAGTAAAAATGTATGAAATAAACAATATGTATACAGTATGTGTCCTCTTCGATATGGTCAACAAAAAACGAGTGGCATTGAGTGGAAGGACTCGAAAGGAAACAGAAACGGCAGGACTTAGGATTTGACACTTTTCAGTCTTGACTTGGATTCGACTTGGACTTTACCTATTTTGACTTGAGACTTGATTCGGACTTGAGTGCAAGGACTTGAGACTTGCTTGTGACTTGCAAAGCAATGACTTGGCCCCACCTCTGGTAGGTATAGTAGGTGCCACAACATTTAGTGTCTTTAAACAGGAATCCTCTGTACATCAGTTTGTTTACAGAGAAGAGTAGCTAATATGTTTTAATCAGAATGACTGCAGGGTAGCTGCGGATGAATAAACCCAAGTTTCACCCCTCCTCTTTTGCGAGTAATCCAAATGATGGAAGTATAAATATGGCAAAATGTTAAGAATATGATGATAGCTGATCAGTAGATGACAGCATCTGGATTTTGGTTCGTTGTCATTGTCCTCAACTATATTTACCAGTGCCTCATAACTGATTTGATAAGTGGTGAAGCAAACTGAGCATCAGACGTGATGGTTAAGATTATGTTTTAAACTTGAGGATTTGCTGCGGTGTGAGGGACTTCAGAATTGACTTGGGATCGGATTTTGAGACTCCTGAACATTCATTATTATGTTTTCTTCATTTGGCATATTAGTATTGGGGAGATTTTGAAACATCTAACTAGCTTCTTTATTTTTATGTCATGACAACCATGTCAACCGTTTTACGTGGTTGCGCACCTCATGTACTCATATGATAGTAACACTATCACCACTGACACACCTGCAGCTAGGGTTGTCAACTTTCCAGTTTTGGGCTAGATGTCTATGTCTATGTTTTGTACTGTACGGGAGGGTCCCCCAAATCCCGATCCGTAGGTCATTAGTACCGGACCACAGCAGGACACAGTGAAAAAATTTACTTCAGTTTTACTAAACTACTTCATTCAAAAATAATCCAGTCATATCCCTGTACTTTTACTTTCCAAAGATAATCTGACAATGCTTCAAAACAATAGGTCATTCAGACGTCATTACTAACAGAATAAAGTCTCTCTTTTTTTTTTAAAATATAATGATCCGTCAACAATGGCTTGTTATTACGAGTCCGCAGTGAAGGCTGATACTGGCCGACCAGTCCTTGGTTCAAAAAAATTGGGGGCCGCTACCATACAGGACGGCATATGTTCCGTTTTTCTCTGTCCCTATAATTACAGTGGTCCCTCTCTATATCTCCTATTGCTCCCTCAGTACATCACAGATTCATTATATTTGGGTAAAAAAAAACATTTTCTAACCTAAAAACTGTTTAAGAATTAGCAAAAAAATAAACTAAAAGACAGTTTTGCCCGGCTTTCATATACGGTCCATCCAAATGTATGTCTTTTATTTCCATTCTACAACTATACTGTGCATATAATTGTGTGGGTAATACAGTTTAGAGAGGGTTGATAACACTGTGGGTGAGGTTTGTAAAGGGTAAATATATATGTAAGTAATATAATCCAATATATCTCGCCCTCGCCTCGTCGGATTTTCCCTTTTCGCGGTGGGTCTTGGAACGCAACTACGGCAATAGGAGAGGGATCATCGTATATATTTATATTTCACCATTGGTGGTCTGCTTTGTTAACTGTCGTTGGATTTGACGCGATAATATCGAGCCAATCAAATTGCGGGACAACCAATGAGAAAGAGCTGTCGAACAGTGCGCGGGTTAGAGAAAACGATACCAAAGATCGTGTTGTTCGGATTTAAAAACTACGATATGGTCAACAAAAAACAAGTCACAAGTCATCGTTAATATTTGAATAAATGTATTTACAATATCAGTTAACGAGGCAAACATCAGCCGATACCCGTGTTCGTCAGATACATCGGTGCATATCTAATGGTTGCCTTACAGCCATGTGGTGTTCACGCACCACATGGCGTGTTCATGCATATCTAATAGTTACCTATTTTCAAGCAAAGAAGTACAAGAAAATCTTCATAGCTAATAAAACATTTTATACAGTACAAGTATATTAGAAAATCTTCATAGCTAACAAAACATTTTATATAACACTTAGACAAGTGTAAAGACAACTTTACTCTTTAAACAAGTATTTCCACAAATACAAAAAGCTTTAAGTCATAGGTATTTTAGTACCAGAGTTTTGCCTCTTCTTTTCTGATGAAAACAGTGCTCCCTTCAAATCTTTCAAAATTCATCAGGGAGACCGGATTGAACCCCTTAGTGGGCCGATTTTGGTATGTTTGACACCCCTACCTAAGGAGGAAGGGTACAGAGTCTATAATAGACCCTTCCTCCTCAGTGCCGACTTAGAGACATTTGTGGCTTAAACAAAAAAAAAACAAACCGAAGAGAGGTGGGGGGAGATAACAGCGGCTGCAGTATGATTCGAGTCTATCCTTGGCCAGATGGTGTGCCTAAAATAACATCCCGCCTTAAGAGACTATCAGCAGAGCAGGACAGGAGCCTCAGTCCCCGTTCCCGACTGGAATCGACTCCTCTCGTTCGCAACAAAGAATCGGCTCCTTGAGCCGTCTCGTTCGCACACGACTACGTCACTAATCGAGTGTGCAAATTGCAAAAGGGTGGGAACGTTTTCCAGCAGACTAGGTGGCGGTGTTCGCAGATTTTACAGTTGTCTAGCAGCTGTGCAATACGATGAAGAAGAACAAAAAGTTTACTCTGTCTCGGTAAAGATACAGTTAAGTTCCGTGAGACCCACGAAGCTGTTACCGTAAAAATGTCGCTGCGGTATTTGGACAAAGTGGCCATAGTAACTGGAGGATCGAAAGGCATTGGCAAAGGCACCGTTCGAGTGTTTGGTAGGAGAGGAAGAGATTTTTTTTAAATGTTTTTATATTTTATAAAATGTCTATAAAATTATAGTTTTGCCCTTAACATGAGTTCAGGTCTTTAATTATGTAAATGTCATTTATTTTAGTGCAAAATGGAGCCAAGGTGGTGTTTTGCGCCAGAGGACGTGAGTTGTATAGATTTCATTTCTTTTATTTTTCCTTTTAAAAAAGAGGGTCAATAAATTATCTTTTTTTTAATGAGGTCAATAATCATTTTTTGTCTTTGACTTTAAATGTATTATATGTTTATGTTTCTATTTAATGGGTAGTTTGTTTTAATCTTACATTTTCTACTATTCTACTTTTTTCTTTTTTTGTAAACTGTTACCTACACCTGTTAACATTGTTTTAGTCCTGTATTTAAAAATCAATTTTAAAATCCAGTTTTAATTATGGTTATTCGTTGTGTTGATGTTTATATTAACACGATTGTAGATTGTTGAATGTGACTCAAACACTGAAGCCTAATTTGGCTTTTGGCTCTCTACCATTTCTACAGGTGCAGATGGCGAGACTCTTGAGGCAGAGCTAAACAAAGAAGGACCTGGCAGTTGCACATTTGTCTCATGTGACATGTCCAAAGAAGACAACATCGAGGTAAGATGCGGACAAGCCAGTTGGACCTCATGTTCCTGTTTCACTTCTCGTCCAAGGCTGACTTAAAAGACTTAAACAAAAACAATGATATGTGAATTTAGTTTTAAAAACCTGTTTATTTCATTCTTTTGAAATAGAACTGTTTTTACACACTGACCAAAGTTGGCAATGCCAGCATAAAAAGGACAGGTTTAAAGGGTGAAAGTTTGTGTCTGGGCAGGGCCGGGGGGTCCACTGAGTGTGGGGCTGCTACTGCTGCTCTAACAGATTGAACAGGCGACAGCAAAAATGAGAGCCAGAATAATAAAAAAATAACAGTAATAAAATAAAAATTAATGCCCGCCCCTTTTACACTGCCTTTAACTAATCCTTTTTTGACACAGCATTAAACAGTATGCTGATTCATTCTATCCTTACCCCATCTACTGGCACTGGACCGCCAGTATGCTGATTCATTCTATCCTTACCCTATCTGCAATGGCACTGGACCACTCATAGGGGGTGCACCCTCCTCTTTGGGAACCTCTGCCTTAGCGGGTGATGAGGCTTTTATCTGCTTACCATTGACTGTTTTATGTGTGTACTCTCTCTCTTTTTTTATCTTTCTGTTCTTTGCTCTACTTTTATAACAAGCTGATTGGAAAACATGTGCCTCAGCAGATTATGCTGGTTTGAAAACAAGTCTGTAAAGGTCAAATGCTGTGAACATACAAAAGGTTACTTTATAACTCGTCTTGAACACTTTGTGTTACCCATGTTGCCCATTTTAGAACTTCTAAAATAATCCCAAGAGTTAGAATGAATTCTGTTAAAAGGAAAAAGAAGAACTCATATTATCGGTGATGCGGAAAAAGCATTGGCCGTTGCACTGAAACGCACAATTCCAGCAGTGCTCTGTGAAGTGAGCGTATGTTTGACATTGGTACATCACTACTGCAACACGTCAGCAAAGAGACTTTTGAATAAATACAAAGAGTATTTAAATTAGTAGTTAAATTATAATTTCACACAGAAACCGCCTTGTGTAATTTGAATGACATTTTCCTAGTAGTACACAGGCCACTGCAGTATTATTCAGACATATAAAGAGACAACTAACGTCTAGGAAGCTGATCATACAAATCTATTGTCTCTAATAGATTGTGATGGCAATAGCATGAGTAGCTGTCACTGAGCCAACGCTGGACAAATTATTGTCATTAATATGCATCACTCACTTCATACATAAGCACTCGTGTTGTGGGAGGGGGGTGGGGAGGGTTGCCGGTTGTGAGGAATGCCCTCTGCCATTGGTCAGTCGGTCAGTCAGTGACCTTAAGCAGAACCAGCAGAGCCTCCCTGTGTGTGGTGCAGAAGTTAGGCTTCCCTGTTTGTACTATATTTGTTTGTACTTGTATTTGGTCTTAATTTGTTGCCACGTCCTTTACATCCCTGTTGGGTTACACCTGGATTGACATTTAAAAATGGGCAGGTGTGGGGTGAGAGAAATCACAGAGATATATGTATTAATATTTTTGTACACTAAACAGTTCTGCAATTAACGAGGATGAATCACTTTCTCATCGGTACGCACTCAGTCACTCACTGTCATTTGTTGCGAAGCCTTTTCCCTTTCTTTGGTGGCTGTAACGGTGTAAGTCCTTTTTATTTAACAGGGTAGCGAAATTGTTATAGGCATTCAAAAGGATTTCTTCCATGACTTTTTTTCTTTTCTTCAAATGAACTAATTTGTGAAAGTGAAAGTGAAAGTGAACCAAAGTGAACAGTGGGGAGCGGTGTGTGTGGGGACATTGCCATGCTCAGAGCACCTTGTCTGCTGGACTCTTGGAGCCTTCCGGACCCAAGTTCACTTCCTTAACCACTAAGCCACCACTGCCCCACAACTTAACTCAACAGGAAAGTCAGAGTTGGACCTCTCCGGCTTCCGCTTCAAGAAACGGACGCTTGGCCACCTCCAATAAGTAACAAAGCAATAACATGTTTGCCATAAAAACAAACATTATCCTAGGAGTAGCTGAAAGTAGCCGGGATTATTTCAAAAGCAAGCCAGATGTCTTATTGCATATTAGGTTAAGAATCAACAACATGGATTTCTGTGCTTTGATATGTATATATACTGCAAGGTTAATTGTTTCTTAAGAAAGTAAGTAATATTATATACTGTATATATTACTGTTCCTTGTTTAATGTGTATGTATGGTTTGTTCTGCAGAGACTGATCAACTTCACAGTAGAACGTCATGGACGTATTGACTGCCTTGTGAACAATGCAGGGTGGCGTGAGTTTCTACTGCTAAATACTTTTTTCCTTCTTTGAAAACTTCTGTCAGTAAAATACCATATATATATATATATATACTGTACATATATACATATTTTTCTTTCTATTTTGTGTGACTTTTTTTGGTCAAAGACACAGGTAAACCAAAAACAAAATGTAACAAAGTTAAATTTGCCAATGAAAGTAGTGGTGGATCAACTTATGTCCAATTACAATTTTTTTTTTTTATTTCCATAGATTTTGTACAGGAAGGTCGCATCAGCCTAAAAATGCATAATGAAGAAGACAAAAAACACATAAATCGCCCTAAAATACAAGTTGCACTAGTGCCCTCTAGCGGCTGTCAGTGTGAAAATAACGAACATGTAAATCTACAGAGGTACAGGAGTAGCAGAAACTGATGCATTAGCCTAGAGTGCCCTCTAGGGTGTTCAGGCAGAAGCAATGACAACATTCATCTTACATCCTTACGCCATTCTGTTTCATCTTTCATCCACTTTGTATTCTCTTTATTTTAGACCCACCTCATAAACCTATTGACCAGACCACAGCAGAGGAATTTCGGGATTTGTTGAACCTGAACGTTGTCAGCTACTTCTTGGCTTCTAAAGTAATATTTTTTGTAAATTGTATGCATAAAAATGTAATGCAATGTAATGATCTAAACCTTTATGAATATTTAGAACATTGTAACCATGATCTGCTTCTATAGTACAAATGTGCTCACTGAATTTAGGACTGATCTGATTTAAACAAAGGTCTTGTGTATTCTTCAGTATGCTTTGCCACACCTGAGAAAGTGCCAGGGGAATATCATCAATGTTTCCAGTCTGGTGGCTACAATTGGGCAGATTGATGCTGTGAGCTATGTTGCCACTAAGGTGAGTACAATTACGAGGCAAGATTGATGGTCTGATTGTCAATTAGGCCTTGTGTATGGCGTATGATGTGATGTATTGTCTTTTGTACAAGGGGGCAATTATCTCCATGACGAAGGCAATGGCTGTAGATGAAAGCCAATACAATGTTAGAGTCAACTGGTGAGAAACCTTAAATGTGTAAATGAAATACAGCACATTGTTCAAGACAAAATCAAAATACTTACTTCTGTCTGTACATTTTAAATGTATTGTCTTTTTGCGTGTATACTGATGAAACTCTTGTGCGGGGTGTTACAGCATCTCACCAGGGAACGTGATGACACCTCTGTGGGAGGAGTTAGCAGGGCAGACGGCAGATGCTGCAGCTGCCATTAAAAATGGACAAAATTGTCAGGTAAGTTCACGCACCCTACAGATGCACAGAGGAGCCTTTTTTTTTAGAAGTTACTTTGGCACATTTTTGGCTAATACCTGGTTGATACTACCATGGTTGCTGGGGGGGGGGTCTCTAATGAAGTTTAAAAGACATTAATTTGAACATGTCTTCAAATAAAATGTAACATTAGCTGCTCTACCAAAACATTTTTACAATGTATTAGAAAACAAATCTTTTGACTCTTATTCTTTTAATAAAGTGCTTTTTTGATTATTTTAAGATGACAAACTGCAGAAAATATTGACGTGTTCAAAACGAGGCAGTTCCAAAAAGTCAAGATTTGTGTTGAGATGAACTAACTTCAATATGAGCAAAAGATGGAGTGATAAAAGACTTACATAGTAAGATCACTTGTCAAAAAACTAGACCAATGGAAGCACTGTAATCACATGTACATACTAAGTATGTCGTGTTAGGTGATCAGAGGTCATTTTATCTAAAAGTCATGCTTATTTTCATGATGAGGAAACTTGGATTTGTTTTGCGATTAGATAAGAGTTGATATTGGTATGGACAGTGTGTTGATCAAATTTTCTGGCAAACTAAGCTAAAGTTATTTAGTGAACAAATTCAATTGTATCTTCAAGAGATAAATTACAACAAATTTTAATTCTGTATCGTCTAATGAATTGAGTTGTTTATTTGATGAGCTGACGGTGCACATGGCAAAAGGGCAAAAGGTACAGTATAAGGGGAGGCACGACAGTTGTTCCATTAAATGGTTAGGAGAAATTGGGAACCGATGAACAGATGTCAGGAAGTCAGTCGGGGTTGTGGTAAGCAACAGGCGCATGAAGTATGTTTTTGAAAAAGAATTATGTGTTAAAGGTCGCAAAAAAAAAAAAAGCTGATTTGTAAGAGTTATGAACAACAAGACCTTGTCATGTAACTGTGAGGCTGAACTGGCCAATAGAAGAACTGTAGGCACAGGAATGTACATATACAATATCTAGTGCCTCTGTATACAACCTAAAACTCAATTTGGAGAAGTGCACCTTTGCACCTCATAAGAGAACAGCATCAAACACTCAACCATTTTTAATTTTAGGGGTCAATTTCTTTCTCTACTACAAACAAAATAAAATGTGACTTTTACACGTTGAATTATAACTTCTTTGTTTGAAACCATACGATAAAATTGCATCGATTTTTGATTACAAAAATTTCAACGCGGGGCACATGGCGAAAACCTTTTTTTTTTTTTTTTTTTTTTTTTTGAAGATGTTTCAACTCATCAGAAAAAGTGATTCTCCAGGGCTTACACCCCCAGCTGGAGTGTGTGTGAGGCTTCTGTGGAACTTGATGCTACCCAGATGAGCATACTCCTTAAATAACTCAATTGCCTCACCACAAGCTCTTCAGACAGGTACTCATCTCAGGTTTCTTTAGTAAGGTCACCTTGGTTCCCTGGTAATCTCACAAGAATCACACCTTTTCGTGAGAAACATCAAGAATACCCAAAAAACTACTCTGTCTAGTTGCCCTCAATGTAATGTAAATTTTTGGATTGAATGACCTGGATGATTGTGAACCTACTCAGACATTTGTGTATCCCTGTTTAACAAGAGTTTCTATATTTTTTTATCATCTGACCATAACAGTGGAAAAGGAATTTGAGATGCGGCTCCAAAGTCATGTAGATAAAAGAGAAACAATAAGCCCTAAAACAGATGCAGACCTCTGTCTACAATTCATTTTTGACATATCTATATCTATATCTATGACAATAATGGCGGCATGCATGGACACATCGGCTTCTCTTCACAACAACCGAAAGCTGTGGAAGCAACATTCCTGAAAACTGAAAAGCAGCCCACGAAGGAACCTATGTAGAAATAGTCCTAAATGAGACCAATTCATGAGACTGTGATGACCTGGATGACTGTGAACCTACACACACATTTGTGTATCCCTGTTTAATAAGAGTTTCTATATTTTTTTTATCATCTGACCATAACAGTGGAAAAGGAATTTGAGATGCGGCTCCAAAGTCATATAGATAAAAGAGAAACAATAAGCCCTAGCATAGCAGGATAGCTGCTGCTAAGCTCACCAAGGATGTTTTGGGCAATTAGGGGCACTGTACCTAACTGCACCAAACACCTGCTGAGTGACTACGCCAGTATGCCTCGTCTGGAATAGAAGCCAGGTTTCTGTGGAGTGACTCACCACCCCTGACATGGAGGAGGAGAGACGAGTCATCGAGGAAGACTACTATGTCAATAATCTCCTTAAGTCTACAATGACCCGCAGTGCCTAGACGAGATCCTAGGGGGTTAGAGGAGATAAGAGGAGATTAGAGGAGATTGAAAACAGGATCTGGGTGCGATCTAGTCAAAGTGGGAGGTGGGGTGGGGGAAGAGTACAAGCCAATGACTCTGATGTGTTGCCTAACCAGCTAGGGGTGGAAGAAAACAAAGCTCTGGGGTTTGGCTACCTAGTGCAAGAGGATAAGCTCTTTTCGTCAACTGCTCTAGAAGGAAGAAGATGAGCTGATGAACTGAAATTGACTTCAGTGAAGAAGAAGTGGAAGTAAAGACACCAGATCCACCGACTGGTCATGTTCTACTGAGCCAGATTGGTGGGCTGTATGACCCAATTGTTCTAGTGCAGGCGTGGTTACATTTTTGTGGGTAAACTTTGACATGGGATACATCAGATGGTGTGATCACCTGGTTAGTGTAGTCTAGGGCCAAATGAACTAGCCTCGACCAGGAAGGTGATGAGGTCATGGGCGTTGGACATGTAAACCACTTCATTGACAGACAGACCAAACTGGAAGCCATCCAGAGAGATAGTCATGGGTTCCATGTGTTCTTCACGTTGTAGATCACTGCTAACAAGTGGAGCGAGTTTTCACGTGCCACAGCTATGGCTCTTTTTTTTTTCCTGTATTGATCAGTTGATCTGTTTTACATTTGCCCCTTCCTAGTGCCCCCCAACGTTGATTAAAACAATTCTGGTTTGTTTTTGTTTTTAACAGCTCTTTGGTCGAATGGGGACAGAGGAAGAATGTGGACGGGCTATCTTGTTTCTTGCAGTTGATGCAACATTCTGCACAGGCATCGACCTCCTCTTCAGTGGAGGAGCTGAACTCAACTATGGCTACAAGACACGTATTCTGTCCTGACCTAGCTGTGATCAAGATCTGAATATAAATCTCACTGGGGTCATACACTTCGCAAGCAATAAAAGCCTTAAACACATGGTCAGGAAAATTTATTTTGTGTTTACTGTTTACTGCTTCATCATAATTCATGTTATACAGCATATATGTGTGTGTATGTAAGCCCGGCTAAATGGCGAGGGTTGCGTCAGGAAGGGCATCCGACGTAAAACTTTTAGCCAACACTGCTAATAAGTGAATCACTAAAATTGTTTTCATACCGGATCGGTCGAGGCCCGGGTTAACAACGACCGCCAACAGTGCTGTTGACCAACAGGGCACTGATGGAAATTGGGCTACTGTTGGTCAAAGACAAAGAAGAAGAGGAGGGCGTTTGGTTAGGAGAAAAAGAGAAAAGACGAAGAATAGAAGTGTTGGTCTGAAGTTTGGAACTTTTAATGTAGGTGCAATGACAGGGAAAAGTTGAGAACTGGCTGATATGAGAAACAGATAACCACAAACAGCAAACATTGGTGAGGTCTAGTAAGCATGGAGGACACCCAGCTTCAAATAAAAGGCCTGCAGCCTGCCAGGTAGCTCCACCCCCACACACAGGAAACACCTGACAACAATAATGAGACAGAACACAGGCAGAGCAACAAAAAACAAACAAACTGGAAGCTACACCACCCATAGGTGAAAGAGGGATGTAACACCTCCACACCGAAATCGTGACTTTAGTCTCCATAATTTGACTAGGACATTACTATAATGAGTTGTGTTGTATAAATAAGATACAGCCATACTGCAATAATAACACAAAGGTCAACCACACTATACCCATCAAAACACGCTCACACAGATATCCGTGGAAACGGGCCTTCTGCATCATGAAGGACCCCACCCACCCCGCATCTTGCATCTTGGTGTTCACAGAAACATGGAAGAACTATTCTCTGTACCTTTCTACTGCGTCGGTTGAGCTTTTTTTTTTTTTTTTTTTTTCGAAAATGAATAAAGTACTATCCTATCCCATTTCCAAAACAAGCAGCTCCTTCTGGCATAAATCCATTCACTAGTAAGACATGTTGCTTCACTGTTTTGCCTGTCAGAGGACCAGCTTGTAGGACATTGTTCACATAGTACCGGTTTTTAGGATGTATGATTGGACAATGATGGCAATCTGGTGGCAGGATTTTTTGAAATGTCAATTCTCTTCTTTTCCGGTGCCTGTGAGTGACGCAGCAGTAAGCAACAGGCATTTACAATAATAAAATAAATAATAAAACTGCATGCATCCGATCAAACCTTACAAATTAATAAATATAACTAACACTTTTATCATGACCAATGTCTTACTCTTTTGACTGAAATGTTACTTGGTCTCATGCCAAATCTACCTGAAAACTTCTTACTTTATGATAAATAGCGGCAAATCTTGACATGGAGGAAGTAGAGAGCCAAGCACTAAGTCACTGATTCCGATATGTGGACGACACTTGGGTCAAATTAAGGTACATACAGGAGGTCAATAAATTTACCGTTCAAATCAACGTGGTGGACAGGAACATCAAGTTCACCAGAGAAGATGAAAAACAACAACGTTGCTTTCCTGGACTGTGCGGTTCACATCACTGAGGACAAGCAACTCAACATCGAGGTGTACAGGAAACCCACACTGACCAGTATCTCAGTTTTGACTCACTGGAGCACAAATTAGGAGTAATCAGAACCCTACAGTAGTGGGCAGACATCATTCCCACCACCAACAGAGGAAAGACAAGGGACAGGGACACATTAGGACAGCCCTCAAGACCTGTGGTTATCCCAGATGGGTCTTTTTAAAAACCAACAAAAAGAGGCCCGCAGAGAGGGAGGACAACAGGAGGGGGAACATCACCATGCCATACTTTGCAGGGGTTTCGGAAAAATTTGGGAGGATCTTTAACAAGCACCAGATTCAAACCTGGAAATACCCTAAGACAAAAACTGGTTCATCCCAAAGACAAGACAGAGAAACAAGCTGGACAATGTGGTATATGCCGTTTACAGATGTTGTTTGGGGAGACCAAACAACTGCTACACGGACACATGGCTCAACAAAGTAGAGCAAACTCCTCAAGACAGGACTCTGTTCATATACACCTCAAGGCCAAACACACACTCCTTCATGGACAACAATGTTCACATTTTGGCCTGGGGGGATAGATGATTTGAGAAAGGGCTAAAATAAGCCATTTTTGTCAACCTGGAAAAGACATCAGTTAACACGGGAGGTGGGCTAAGACACAACCTATCACCTGAATATAAGGCACTCTTAGAAGCAATACCCAGAAGATTCACCTCCCATCTGCCAGTTTCACTCATCAAAGAGACATGTAACCGAAACCACTCTAATGAGGATTGCAATGACCCATCAGACTCCTAATGACTACTAAAACTTTCCCAGTTGACCCCAACGGCCCACCCAACTGGAGGGACCTGAAGTAGCTTAGACAATCTTCTTACTTCATACAAAACATATAATGACATGAAGTCCTTTTTTTTTTAACATAATTCATAAACCAGGACAGATTGAAACCCTCTAATGTACTTTGTGTTGCATTTGTGGCTGTATTATGCTTCCTGGGTTTGTTGCTTTAGTAATGGCATTGTTAAGGCCACATGCCACGACTTGTTTTTCTACATTTATGCGTATCATGGGTTGTTTATTTAGACATTGAGGTGTCACAGGGCGCAGACAAAAAGAATCAGGAGGGAGGGAGACAAATGCAGTTGCTACAAATGTTTTGCAAATGCAATGCTTTTTTTCTCACACACACACACACACACACACACACACACACACACACACACACACATATATATATATATATTCTTCATCTATTTATTTTACTGTAAATAAAGACAATAAGAGATTGGTTCTTGTTCTTGAAATTTAGATCGGCATTTGTTTTTGTAGTTTTACTTAAAATATTTTTGTAAAACTAATTTCACATAATTAAAAAGTAATTTTGCTTTACGGATTTTATATTTTGTTGTCTGATTCTTTCTCTAAAGGTTTCAATGTAAATAGAATATTTTATTGATATACATACAATATGAGAATGACTATTTTTTAATCAAATAGAAACTTGTGTTTGTATTTTAATTTAAAATAATTTTGTAGCAATTCACTTCCATATTGAGTTGGATCCATATACTGTAAATAGGAAATATTTGTCTGTTTTATACATGAGTAATTGTAGACAAAATCTTTTATGTATTTTTTTTGTTGTAAAAATCTAATCCGGGGAGCCACTTGGAAGCCGAAAGAGTCGGATACTTTTAGCGAGCCGAGCTCGCTTAAAGAACCGTAATTATCACGAGACTACATACTCAGTAATTCTAAACTGTGCGCCTGACAGCGGAGAACCATGGTGCATTCAATGCACCCAGGAAAACAGATAGACTGCAGGGCGCATTTTATCTGTTGACAAACAATTCTCATTAAGTCATATGTTATTAAGTGTAGTTTGTTGCATACCCTGTCATTTATTCGTTAACTTAACAAAGTTAACAAAGCAAACGTTTTCTTTATTTTTTATTGCAGTGTTGCCAAAAACTCAAGTTGCAAAGTGAATGAGTGTTATAATATATATAAGATATAATGAACCGAAAAGAACACCACTAGTTCATGTTCCACCACAACACTCCAGGCCAAATCATTATCTTATCCGATTTGGAAAATCCATTGTTTAATTACATTACTTTGGTGACGGTGCTTATCGACATGTGACCGACCGACTATAATACCACCTGAAACACTCCCCTCCTCTGAACCAATCAGTCTCTCTTTAACCTCATATAACCTTCTTTTGTGGGCCTGACTCTGTCCACCAATGACGTGTCACACTTTTCGGTTTTCCGACGTGAATCGCGCGTCATATTACAAAGCGGAACTGAGTTTGACTTTGAGCTGCGTTAGTTTCCACACGAGCAGATAAACAGGGGCGTCATTACGCGTTGGAGATAATGGCAGGACTTCGGACGGTAAGTTTAATGATCTATCCTGTGTTATCTCTCTGTTTACAATCATACAGCAGGTAAATCATTTACCTTTTCGCCAAACAGTGAATCAAGTACTCACAACGCCGACATCGCAGACACCCTCGTCGGTGTTGCGCTGAACAAACTGCACCACAAAGGAGCAAAACCTCGCTGGGACAAAATTAAATTAGAAATATCTTTCCAAGATAGCGATTGCATACAAGACACGAAACGCGACTTTATGGTCTTCTGTGTGTTTTTAACTGAAATCCTGGTCCAGTTTGAACCAAGTGTGACAGCAAATAAATGTAAATACATTTATTTTCTTTAAACAAGAGTTTTCGACGAGGAAGTAAAATTGCGACACAAAAAAGGACATGTGTCCTTTTGTGTCCATGCCGACACAAGACCAGTAAACTGGCCAACTGGCCAATTGCTACTCGGGGCGTTTTCTTTTTTGATATATAACAAAATAATTCCACCATTGTTTCAGACTTTTCAGCGTTCTTAGTCGGTAAGATATACGAGTAAGAAGCAACTCCACTCGAATTTAATCCTCTGCTTACTACTATGTTGTATAATTATATCATGTAATACATTTCACGTGATTTGTACGCAGTTGTGCTGTGGAAAAAAATGCATCGAGTTGCGTCATACAAAACGAGCTGTGACCCACAGTTTGACGAAACTGCTCACCATACCTTAAATAATCCGTAATTATAGTGCAATAAACTAATACTTACAATATAAAACAATAACCATGATAATAGAGATAACCCACCTTTAGACACTAAAACAAAGTAAAAAGTAAAAGACTAGAAGTAGTTGGCACTTAGCCACAGAGAGAATTAATAACACCAGTTGGCCCCAAACCCTTAGTTCAAATGCAATAACATGAAGGGCATATTTCTAAAACAACAACAACAACAAAACAACTATATTTTGGAAATGATAATGACAGTTTTTATTTGAATTTCTTTCAACATTTTCCAAAAAAAACCCCCAAGAAACTTAACTACTATAACTACTCCTAACTACTATGCTGCTGGTTATAACATTTAATTTCATTCAATTAAGTCCTGACCAGTTGTTAATGTGAACACCACGATGAATCTTGAACACCTAATAGACCTCTTTTGTTTTAACTGTTTTAAAGTATCAAGATATTCCTTTTTTTATTCTTCAGTTCTTTGAAGCTCACATTCACTAGCCGAGAGATGGAAATCAATTATTTGCTGTGGCAACCCCTGAATAAGGGACAAAGCCGAAAGAAAAAGAAGAAAAAAAGAAGATTCACTAGCTGATGTTAGTATGTCGTTGGATGGAAAGTATTTTACAGTGTGCCAAGAAAGCCCTGGAGTTAATGAAGTTCATCCATCTAGATATTCTAATTTTTTGTTTTATTTCTAAAAACAATCCCTAGAAAATTGGTGCAAACATAATGCCCTTGTTTTAAGAACCCACGCCATGATTGTATAAAAACCATCTTTAGAAGGACTCTAGTGTATAGTATAATGCATTAGTGGCAAGACAAGGTACAATTAAGCCAAAAAGTATCCTACACCTTAAATCTTTATTTTTTTAAATTTATACAGTAGCTCTTCACTCAATAAATTGGACCAATTTATAAATAGGAAGGTCTGCAGTCACACTTCTTTTAATTTAGAATTACTAACTAAGCATCTTGTGTGTTAGTATTGGTGTTACAATGTATTCCAACTAAATTGTGACCATGGCAGGTAACCATGTTATCTTACAACAAAATATGACTTGAGCAGAAATGTGTTAAAAAGAATTTTAAAAAATAGTTTAATTTATATATAACACAATTTAGCTATTGACACAACTCACTGTATAAGTTGAGCACTATGTCAAAATCAACACAACAAGAGAGATAACTAGAGGACTTGATGATACCAATTTTTTCCTCATCACTAGTAATTATGAAACATTTCCCACAAACCGCACTCACTCCTTAACAACGTTCAAAATAATTGTTTATTTAATATAAATAAATAAATATATAAATATATATATATATATACACACATATATATATATATATGTATATATATATATACATATATATACATATATGTATATATATATATACATATATGTATATATATATATAATATAGTATATATATATAACGCAACAATAATCTAAATACAACTAAAATGGTACCAACAGTTATCACAACAAATAATATTAGGAACAAATATTATACCAGAATATATTTGCTCTCTTTTGCAGTGCACTAAAATATACTGACTGATCCTATGTTACGTATTCTACATTTACAAACTATGTTTAATAAATTCCAGTCAGTAACTGAATCCAAAACCATGAAGTTGAGTCCTTTATATCCCAGAGCAAACAGTAAACATACACAGTATGTACTGGCAGAACTGCTGTTGTTCTGTCTTTTATTGACAACTATGATTCAAAGGATGTTGCAGTGCACCCCCCCACCCCCCGTCCCCCCAACCCAGCTAACCTGCGGAACTAATTTAACTTGTGAGAGCTTTATTACCAGAAATATGACAGAACTTCTAACAGAACCAATGTCACAGCCACTACTCACTTTTCCAATACAACACACACTCTCTCTTTCTCTCTCTCTTTTTCTCTCCCTCTCTCTCTTACTCACTCACTGAACTAACATGATATTCAGAATATGACATCACAACCAAAAACCTGTCAGTTTCTTAATCACTAATCTAACGATGTATTGCAAATGAAAAGCTTAGAGCTCTGAGCATGACGTCATGCTTGTTGGAATGTCAACATGTGCAGAAAAGATCATACTAAATACTGTCAACAGGACCACATCCAAAATCTACAGGTGACGTGGTTGCGAAATATTATCAGACCGCGTGTGAAAGTTTGTCTTTTGTAAGCCATTATAATTTTCAACACATTTTAACGTAAACGGAAATATATTGTATAAAAATATACTGCAGAAAATGACGTGTTTTTTTGTTTGTTTGGGAACTTGTGTAGACTAAGTTCTGATACTGACACCTCTTTAGTTTGACTTTTTGAATGAATTTTTGACTATTTCAAATTTCTTTAGTTGACAAAAGAAAAGAAAAGTGATAACCTGTGCTTATCCACTGATCGGTTTAACTCAGTATGAAAAGTAATCTTACTCATCCAAATGTCAGTCGTAAAACCAAATGCTGCTTTAGGGTGACTCAGCTGACCCCTTCAAACCTCATAAAGGTTTGCTGTTTCAAACAGCTTTGTAGTGGCTCGCCCATGATTAACATCATTGTTATGTAGGAAACTAATAGCAAGTTTAGGCCTTTTAGGCCTCACACAGTGTGAGCTTCAAAGAACTGAGCACAAATGACGGGATGGAAAACTGGCAATACGTGTGTAGACAACCCACTCATGGCTCATTATGTTATGAAAAATGGCTGATTCCAATCATCATCAGCCAGTTGAACAGTGCGTCACCTAATCGCAATAAAAGACACAAAGTGGCCCAGCAGATAAAAATACTTCTATTTTCCAAGCCAAAATAAATAGAATCATTATGTATTAATTAAAAAGTATTAAAGTTGTATCTAAAAATTAAGACATATTACAGATAAATAAATATATAAGAATATATATGAATATATAATTATATATAAGAATTCTGTAGAAAGAATAAATGGTAATAAACACAATTTAATTTCTGAATTGATATTACAGGCAGAACTTTCACTAAATTGTCTAGCACTATATTCATGTTTCTTTGTCAAGCAGCTCGTTGTTATCTAAGTTATGGAGTTTTAGGGGAACTGGATCAACCTTTTGTGCTAGTACAAGAACACGTTTAGAATGAAATAAAAATGTCTAGAGTCACTGCAATGCTGTCACATCCTTGTACTTTCCTACAGCACAGAAGTCAAAAATTAAAATGTATGCTTGTGACTATTTCAAAGTACCTGCTATTCAACCGGTGGATTGTAAATGATCTAATCATAATCTAACTTTTCACCCTGGATGTCATACTTCATTTGCAGATTTTTCATACAAGACTTCTCCAGGCCTCGCCCTTTTCTATTAGGGCACTGAGATTTGCCAGTTCCTTTAAGGTAATTATAAAAGTTTTGTATTTCTTAGTGGACTGTCACCCGGCCCGACATCTAAGTGAAAGTGAGTTATTGTCATTGCCAGCACACCAATGCACACAATGAAATGTGTCCTCTGCCGTTAACCTATCACAACCATCTGGTGACTGGTGGGTTCAGAACACTTCCCCTAAATATACACACAAAATGTCTTTATGGCATTTGAAAATGAGCTGCTTCACTGGGACTTGTTTAGTTTTAGAGGCTCCTTCAGTTGACAGCAAATGAAAAAAGAGTAAAGTACTTTTAAAATTGTTCTTGGTGACTGGAATATGGTGTTATTGAAAATCCAAACCAATGTAAAACGAATTGCTGCTTTAGGGTTTGCTTGCAGAAGGCAGCTAACATACATCGCAGGAAATGGATTCATACGGCTCCAGCAATGCTACATCTTTTTACATGTTTCTTTTTAGTGTTTTTGAATTGTAAAAGTGAATTAATGTATAGTGTTTTTTTATATATGTATAGGGATAAAATATGCAAATATTTGAAAAAGTGAAAAAGACTAAGAGATTAATATTATTATTATTATTATTATTATTAATAATATAATTAAAATTGAAATATTTTTAAAGAAAGCTTAACATTACAGTTAGTACAGCTATAATTTGTATGTGAAAATGTAGGCTCAGGAACTTGGAACATAAGTAAAGCGTGTAGTGAGGTAGGTCCAGATTACAAGGTCATGTGGTTTATTAAGCCACTTTAGCCACCTTAGCCCATGTGTTGGTGGCCTAGTAATTATATTTAAACTTGATAGTTAGATAGACAGTACTTTACAGTGAGGGGACCCTTTTTTTAATTTTCAAATTCCAAATGAATAAAGACATGAATTGGGCAAAAGGAGCAAATAATATTTTATGAAGGAGTTATATGTGGTCAAACAATTATAAAAAAGCAAAAAAAAAAAAAAAAGTACTAATAAACATTACCAATATTCAGCATGCTAAGTTTTAGAAGTGAGAACTACATTCATACTTTACAGTGCTCCTGCTTCCAAACTTCGTTTACATTTACTTCGTTAATATATTTGATAATATTGTGCAGCCCTATATTATTGGAATCTCAAAGTCCTCTGTATTACAAAAAAAGCTGACAAGAAGGGATCACGGCGTAAGATGGTACTCAAATTAGCACCACTAAAGGACAATGGGCTATTTCGTTCTCATGTAGTACCGCAGCAGTGACACTGATTTATATTCTGGTCCATCCACGTTTCTCCAAGAGAGTTAGGTATTTATTATATATTCAGTTTGTGTAAGCTCTTAGTTGCAAGTGTAACTGCTCTGGAGAGTTGTTCATTTAAAAAAAAAAAAAAAAAGGTGTCTATTCTCTATGTTCTCACAACAATAATTATGTCATTCTCTTCTCTGTCCTTTCCCTTACTATCAACCACTTGTGAATTTAATTCAGTTTATTAAACTTAATTATTTATATCTAACTGAGTCAATGATTTCAGCTCCCTGTCTCACGTTACAGTATAATTCCACTAATTGCCCAATTTAAAATCAATTGCTGGCCTTCTTTGCTCTTGCCTTGTCCTTGTCCTTGTCCGTTTCTGCATCTCCTTTCTCCTTTGCTTATCTATCTTCATCTTCAGGCAGCAGATCTTACCATTGAGCGTAGTAAGACATGCAAACCAAAGCCGGATCCCTCCAAGCTGGTGTTCGGCAAACAGTTCTCTGACCACATGTTGACCATCAACTGGTCCGAAAAAAATGGCTGGGCTGCTCCTGAGATAAAACCTTTCCAGAACCTGTCGTTGCATCCTGCCAGCTCAGCCCTGCACTACTCCATTGAGGTAAGAAAATGAATCTTAAGCTTGCCTGCAGCAGAGGTAAACAAAAACAGAGAAGTTAAGGTATTTTTATTATCAGCCACACTGAGCACAACAGTACATAAACAGCAGTTTACCAGCTCCTGTATAACCGACTCATGCTCAAAGAGCTCAAACTGCTCTCCACTTTCGCTATCGTTTTCTCTCTGGTGCGCCCCGCACACATATTTGCACACAGACATACATGTACGCTACTATTGTTGCACACAGTACACAGACATACATGTACGCTACTATTGTCGCACACAGTAGCCTGTGTAAAAAAAAAAAAAAAGTAGCGGCTCATAGACCAGAAATTACAGTAACCAGTTATGTGCATATGTTATGTGCACGTTAGGGTGCAATTCCGCTTAGACATAGTACAACAGCCCGAGTGTGAGTGCACCCTAAAAAAAAAGCAAAGGGGAATCTGATCCGAAGCTGTTTTTAGAACTGAAAGATAATCAAGAAGGTTCTGAGGAAATGACCTCAGACTTTATCACTTACAGAAGATTAGCAACCTCAAGTCAAATCCGCATTTTATTCAAAGAAATTTAATCATGGCTGATCATGGGATCGTGTGCAAGCAGAACATGATCATCTACTGCAAAAGGTCATGTGGCCAATTAGATGTGGACCAGTAATTGCTTATGTAGCTAAGTCTGTTTTTCTTGTCTGTTTTGTTTGAAGACATATTTTTTTTAATTAACACCAAGACATTCACTGTTGACTTGTATTTAGGTCTGTGTGCAACAATTATATAATAATTTAAAATAATGGCAAGTTTTGGAAAATTAATAATTTAAAATAATGGCAAGTTTTGAAAAATAAAAATGTTTAAAAGTTTTTTGTTTTTTTTTTTTTAAACTGTGACAGTAAAATGCCTAACCCCCTTTTTTCCTATTTGTTCCTCCTCTATTTTCTCTGCAGCTGTTCGAAGGCATGAAGGCATTTCGTGGAGCTGACAACCACATTCGTTTGTTTAGACCCACGCTTAATATGGAGAGGCTGCATCGTGGCACAGAAAGATGCTGCCTTCCCGTGAGTTTTGGTTTCGTTCATTCCTTTGTTTGACAAGCATCTTGCTTGCCTGTCATTTGACTCTCAAACACAAATGATCTAGGGGTGGTCAAAGTTGATCATTCAAGGGGCCGAAATTTCAAAATGCAGTCAAAGTTGTGAGCCAAACAGGGATAATCATTTGCACGTATGTGTATTCAAGAACATAGAATTGTGAGTTACTCGCCCTGCACAGGATTTAACCACTGCGTTTTAGTGATGTGCGGATCGATCCTGAAATATCGATACTTCCGATTCTGGATCTTTATGCTCTGAAATCGATTCTGAAATCAAAATATCGATACTTTTGATACTTACGCATTCTGAGATGAGGTGTATCCTAAACAGAAACATGGTGAAAAGTATCCAAATTATTGAGATGTTGTCTAAGTGACGCTCGGTTGGTGGGACTACTTCTTCTTCCGCCTGGGTGTGTGCGTCATGCGTAAGCACAGGGGCTCTACTCCGTGCTCTCACTCAGTCACTATTGATGGGAATTTCGGCTCTTTTTTGGAGAACCGGTTCTTTTGGCTCGGTTCACTGAAAAAATCCGACTCTTTCGGGTCCCAAATGGCTCCTCAGATTATTTATTTTATTTTTTTATTTATTTTTGTTTTACAAATAACATGTTTTCAGAGTTTGAAACATTGTTTTGACATATTTTATATGATTGTGTTCTCAAGGTTTTCTATTGTTGTGTTGACTGTATAGTAAATGAGGCAGCTACCTCAGTACACTCCAGAGTTTAAAATAAATAAATAAATAAAAACCTCAGCCTCGGATTCTTAAAGAAGCTATGATTTGAAATACATTTTTTTTATTTAAAAGACAAATGATAAAATATCGGTATCGATGTCGGTATCGGCGATACCAGCCCGAATTTTACTCGGTATCGGATCGGAAAGGAAATTGGTGGTATCGAACATCACTACTGCGTTTTACCCATCCACAAATCATACAGGTACAGGCTCTTTAAGATAATTTATTTTTAGACAATCATGCACATAATAAGCTCTGGCGAGCCACATCATATGATGTGGTGGGGTCACATGGGCCTTGATGTGTGACTGGTAGGCTAGATTAATTTGCCTGCTACTGTGATTTTTTTTTTTTTTTTTCACACATTTTTCTAACATTATTTTTGACCAAACCCTTTTTAAAAGAAGCTGTTTAGATATAGGTTTATTGAACCACATCTGTACCATTTAAAGTCTTCCACCACCTGCTTCTGGTTACAAGCACTATTATAGATATATTTTATTATATATGTATATATGTATTATATATAATACTGTGTCTAACGAATAGTCCCCAAGGAATATTCGTGCAAGTGATGTTGGCACAAATCATGATTAATTGTGATTAATCCACAGCCATTGTTTGATTGATCAGATTAAAAATGTTATCCTTTTTTTTTTTTATTATTTTCTATGTCACTGTTTTTGTAATATTGTCCTGTTTCTCCCCAGGTCTTTTAAAGGTCACTGCATTTATTAACAGTTTAGTGTTTTTTTTTTGTTGTTTTTTTTTAATTTTGAGAGCAATGAAGTAGTGAGGCTTTACCGCCACAGTCGCAGCATACAGTGTAACAAATGTATTATAACCATTCTGCCATGTAATATATATTGTTATGTGATAATACAAAATAATTGACATAATATAAATAGATTTTATTCTAACATGTAAATATAATTTTAGGCCAAGAGTACATGAAGTGAAAGGTGAATTTTCACTGTGCACAATGAAATTAATCGTCAACCCTTTAACCCTGCACCGTGTGTGGGGACGGTGCCAAGCTCAGTGCCTGTGTATTTAAACCTGTGACCTTCTCGACCCAAGTCCACTTCCTTTACCAACAGTCCACCCCTGCCCCTACTTATCAACTGTTGAATTATCTTAAAAAGAAACCGCAATATAGATCTCTACAAACTTTTATTTTGAAGTTATTATTGGGGTGAAAACCCTGCACAGAAACACCTCAAAATGCACCAAAATACCCTAAATTATGTAACCATCTGTATAATTTGTACCAAACTTCAATTCATTAATAACATTTTTTTTTAAAAACACCTCAAAATCCTTTAAAAAAAATTACATTGATAAACTATGATAGCTATATAACATGGGGTCGTCAGTATATAAAGTTTACTTTTCTTTGTTGTCCTTTGGGATGTAATATAATGTTCTAACGTGTCATATATTTTAATCTGTTACTCAAACAGGAACATACTCGTTTATCTCTTATGTGTGAGTCATGCTTAAAGTGACCAATCTATACAACTGACTGAATAGAAGTATAATCTAGACTGTACAACTCATGTGTCAGTGCATTTAAACAATCAGTATCATAACCATTCTTTGTGATTTGGCCAAAATATTCATGCAAAGGTAATCCCCGTATGCTGTCTGGAGAGGAACTTAGAAGTTTAATGTCTTTTTCCCACTTTTCTCTGTAGGTCTTTGATAAAGGAGAACTGCTGAACTGCATCAAAAAGCTGGTGGAGATTGACCAGGAGTGGGTGCCGTACTCTCAGGATACAAGCCTCTATATCAGACCCACTTTCATAGGAACTGAGGTGAATTGTGAAGCAATCAAATCCCTTTTTTAAAAAAAAAATGTATCTGGTGTCTTGGACCAAAGAGGTAAAAAAAATGCTAACCAGGTTCTTGCTTCTAATTCCCTGTCTTGACCAGCCATCTCTTGGTGTCTCTCGTACTGGACAAGCTCTCCTCTATGTCATCATCGGTCCCGTAGGCCCATATTTTGCCACTGGTTTTTTTAACCCCGTGTCACTTCTGGCAGACCCTTCATTTGTCAGAGCCTGTAAAGGTGGCGTTGGTTCTTACAAGATGGGAGGGTGAGTCTTAATTCAAAAAACATTTTTTTTTCCACTCATGCTGCTATTCCTGAGAGATATTTTGACCAGAGAGCAATGTAGAAAACAGATAATTTAACTAGTCATACTGCTTGCATTTGTTGTTCCCTGTGTTAATTTTACAGTTAATAATCACTACAACTTCCAAAATTTTGTACGACAATATTTCTGTCTACATTGCCGTTACTAAATCTCCAAAATAACTATACATGTTAGCCAGTTAGCCAGAAATTCAGCTAAAACGTATATATAATAAGAATTGTAAACATATATGTGGTTACGCTATATTCTATTATATATGATATACAGTGGTATGATCATTTTCAAGATTTTCCTTTATGGATCATTGGTTGTTCGGAACGGCAATTTCAATTAAATATATCACATAGCAAACGAAACACAGTGATATTTAAGAAGTGAAATGAAGTTTATAGGATTTACAGAAAGTGTGCAATAATTACTTAAACAAAAGTAGGCAGGTGCATAAATGTGTCATTGTCATTGTTTCCATAGTAAGAACAACCAACGGAGGAAATCCAAGACAGCTGAACAAAAAAACAAATGACATCTGAGTAATTACACTATTAAACATGTTCACTGTAGAAAATAGGACAACAATCCACTATTGCCTATTACCATGTATTATTGTTTTATTAAACTGATCACAGATTTACAGTATAATAAAAACACTAAAAAAAATACACAAAATAAAAATAGTTTACCCATTAGTGTTATTAAATAATTATATAAAGAATAAATTAAAATTAAATAAGATGTTTCGAGGGTCAAATTCTTAATTTGTCCTATTAGAATTTCGTTTTTTTTGTAAATACGAATGCATTTTCGTTGAAATTCTTACCGAGCTCAGGATACTATAAATCAGCTCATTTTGGTCTTCTGAGACAACATTGTGAGAACAAATGGAATGAAAGCAAGGTTCTGAACATTGGAGGTGGTTTCAAGTTCTTTTATTGGGATCATTTTGAGATTGTAGTTTGTCTGAAAGTCAAAGCAGTACGGGGTGAATTTAGAGGTGAGTAAAAATATCGATCATCATTGCGTTGAAGTTGGGTGCAGAACTATGCCCCCTACTGTTAGGGGGTGGGGAGTACCGACAGAGTCTCTCGGTTCAGTGGTTGAGGAGCTTGCTGCTACGTCGTTAGTTGGCAGTGAGTTGTGTGTCTGTTCATTTATGATTACTATTAAAGAGTGTGTGTTCATATACCACTAACTGAGATGTTTATGTCTCCCATTATATATTGGTCCATGTCTGGCGGTTATGTTGACACACAGACATATAACACTACACATCAGAATACTGTGATTACTGCGAAAGCAAAAACAGAGAACTGGATGTTGGTTTAGGAACAAAGAAGAATTAAGGTCAGCCGAAGCGAGACAAAACGCATGTGCCTAAACGAGAGCGAGGCGAGCGGAACGATAAAGGTAGTAGGAGTAGTAGGGGCACCTGGTAGCCCCCATTACCTATGGGTATGTTCTAAAAATACAACTAGTCAAAACCAGGCTCACAGAATGCACCGTTATCGTTCTTTTTTGGATTAGTTACACTTGATAGTCAAACAGACAGAAAAAAACGTGAAAAAATTTCTGTCCCCTAGGGGATGGGCATGAGAGAAAATAATTGAGAACCACTGATGCAAGTGAAGTTTTTTTTTTTTTTTTTTTTTCAAAATTATAGTTTTGCAACTAATTATTAACTGTATCCTTTAATCAGGGATAATTTTGTTTTCCTTTTGCGATCGTTACGGGCATCTAAACCAGCGCTCCAGCTTTAACTTTTTTTTAAAACTTTTTTTTTTGCAGTAATTATGGCCCAACTATTATGATTCAGAATGAGGCAGTGAAGCAGGGATGTCAGCAGGTTCTGTGGCTGTATGGAGAAGAAGAGGAGATCACTGAGGTCGGAACTATGAATCTTTTCATTTACTGGACCAATGAAAATGGAGGTAAGACTTGAAGACTTGAAATGTATGGAAATACCACGAATAACACAAAAGTCTAAAAAAAAAAAAAATTCGGTTTTACTCTCTTCTACAGAGAAAGAGCTAGTAACTCCACCACTAGATGGCATCATCCTGCCAGGAGTCACCCGACAGTCTCTGCTGGACCTTGCCAGATCTTGGGTAGGTACACCAAAGCAAGTAAGATATTAGTACATATTAGTTCACATTTAGGGATTTTTTTTTTTTGGAAAATGGTGCTAAAAAATATAAACCCTATAGATAAAACTGAACCAAAACTGTCTAAATCAAATACATTTTGTTTACTATTCTGTGTTCCAGGGAGAGTTTAAGGTTACAGAGCGCACGGTGAATATGAAGGAACTGCTTGGAGCTCTGGATGCTGGAAGGGTTCTGGAGGTTTTTGGAGCAGGGACAGCTTGTGTTGTCTGTCCTGTTGGCAGCCTCCTCTATAAAGAAAAGGTAGGAGTTGATTGGATAAGAGTACAGTGGAGCCCTGAGATACGAGTTTAATTCGTTTTACAACAGCACTCGGGACTCGATCCACTCGTATCCCCGTACCGTACGACTGAATCGATGCCAGTCCTCGGTTGAGCACTTTTGTAGCTAGACAATTCCTTGTATCACAAGCAAAATCTTGCAGTAGTTGCAGACTCGTAACATGGAATACTGGAGTACTTTGGGAAGCTCATATCTACGGGGGTCCGCTGTACTCGGTACGGAGAAGCTCAGTCACGGATATAGAATTGACTGGTTGTTATTCGTTTAAAAGCAGTGTCCTAACTGTCATAATTTTAAGTTGTTTTTTTAAAAAATTTAGGAGTGTTAATTAAAATAAAAAATGATTGCGCATTACTGTCTCGGATGTTTCAAAAAGCCTGGCTTCCCAGTTGTGTGGGACATGTCACAGTGCATAGCAGACAAATTTTATAACACTAGACTGAGAAGCGGAGGTCCTTACCCAAAAAGTGTAAATTATCCAAAGCCTTAACATCGATTATTTTTTTTAAAAAAAAATTAATTTATTTTCAGGAGGAAAGTACCAAATGCTAATGGTGGTGTTGTCAGTGCACCCGTTTCACATGTGACAGTCTTCGCAACACTGCGAACACAAGTTGGTATAGCCCAGGCATGGGCAAACTACGGCCGGCGGGCCATATACGGCCCGTATATAAACAAATAAACAAATATATTGATAAAAATTAATTATAATTAAGAAAACTATTTATATTATTGTAATAAAAAATGGTTAAAATAACCCAGCGAGGGGCGGTGAGCTAGACCGTGTCGGGCCACTAGCGGTAGGAGAAGGGCTGGGAGTGAGGACTGAATTTAGATAATAGAGAGAGAGAAAGGGGAAGAGACAAATAAAGCAATGGGTAAAATAACCAAGCGAGGGACACTGAGTGCAACAGTGTCAAGTGGAAAAATGGAGCTCGGTTGAGCATTTGTAACTCGTATGACGAGGGAAAATCTTGCAAAAGTTGCTTACTCGTAACTTGGAAAAACGTATCATATCTTAAAGCCCCACTGTACATACATTTGAATGCTTCCAGAATAATATCTAAAAAGGCAGATTTAAAAAAAAAAAAAAAAAATCAAATATGCTAAAGTTGCAATTTTTGCAAAGATGCCTGTTTGTGTCACTGTTTATGTGTTCATAACTTCAATTGTTTTTCTCAGACCTATCAAATCCCCACGATGGAGAATGGTCCAGATTTGACAAAGAGGTTCCACAAAGAACTGACTGATATACAGGTAAAAGGATTTTTACTACTACATGTAAGGTTTTTGACTCTGACAAGCTGCTCATATAATTCTAGACAATTTTTACTTAAAAAAAACCTGTTGCAAAAAAAAATTTTTTTTTAATCACACAGCTTGGCATTAAGTGTACCCTAATTCTTTAGTCCAAAATATGTGTGCAATACAATTCCCTGCAATATACTGTATAATTGTTCTCAAACAAAAGTTTGAGAACAATATTCTTGTGGCTAGTCCAGTGGTTCCCAAACCTTCTCTGCTGGGCCCCCAGCAAATTTATATAAAAAAAATATTCATGCCTCCCACCTATTTTGTTTTTGGACTTGTTAATAATTGTTTATTTTGCATATTTATATTTAATTCTTTTTATGCACTTAACATGTCTATTTTAAGTTAGCATTGTCATTTTGGTCATCAAATGTGTGACAATAAAAACAAGAAAAATAACGGCCTTTTTTGCAATATCATTATCAGATATTCATTGTACACCGCCTTCAACCAATTTGTTTTTTGTTTTTTTGCCAGCCTTTTGTTAAACATTTATTCCACCCGCAACCCCCTGCCCCCACTTTGGGAACCTCTGGGCTATTCAAACTTTTTTTTTATTTTAATGTAGTATTAACATTATCACAGTTATGTATTAAAACAGTGTTTTTTTTTAACGTTTTCTATTTTTTTTCTTTCCTTGTGACAGTACGGACGCAAACAAAGTGAATGGGCACCAATCGTTGTATAAATTGGCCATCCTGATGCTGTTTCCTTATCCTCATCCAGCACATTAAGACCATTAGTACACTCCTCTTGTTTCTTTACCTACGGAAGTAGGATGCCTATTTTCTCCTCTCTCCTTGAGTCTCTTAAATCAATGCTTTGGTTCAAACACGGAGTAGCTGTGTTTACATTCTCCAACCCAGGTGCTGTAGCTTATTCTTATATGCTGTAATACTAGAGACGAAGGTTTGTTTTTTTTGGATGGCATATATGCTGTAATACTAGAGACGAAGGTTTTTTTTTTTTTTTGGATGGCATTTTGTGACACTGCCACTGTACCAGTTGATTTTTTTTTTAAGCAAAAGGCTAGTCATATCCTCAACTAACATTGTTGTAGATTACGCACCAAAATAATAATGAAGCACAAAATGATTCAGTGCTTCATCATCTGTACTTTTGCATCAACAGAGCCTAACTCATCCCTAATTCATAGGACACTCGAGAAAACTGTGCTTTATATACACAAATGTAAACCACTATCTTCGGCGGACATAAACTAACTTGTATCAGTATTTCACATGTAGGAATGAACATACGTGAACATAGATGCAATACTAAAGAGGTTTTATGGAATACAGAATAGGACTTGATAGTGTATGTAATGGTTATCATCAACTCGACGCATTACAGAGGAAAAAAAAATGATACTGTCGGTAATCATAGGATACGCTTATGTATCTTAGAAACATATCTGTGTGTGTGTGTATTTTTATTTTCGTCGACTTCGGTTAACTAGAGAGATTTTATCTGATGGTTTGGTTTAAGCCTTGTAAAGAGAAAGCAGAGGTGGATTTTTAAAATGCGTGTTTGTCTTGTTTTGGTCATTGATGAATGCAGTTACTGCACTGAAGATCATGGAGTGTACTGTCCAAGTAATGTTACAAATGCACAGGTGCGCCATGGAAGGCGCCTGCAGTTCCACCTGCACTATTATCTCTGTGAACACTAAAATGTCTGGAAACAGATGTATTTTTTTTAAAAATATATAGGTTTTAAATAATGATTATACGTTGTTTGCAATTGTGTTGATGTAATGCAGATGAACTACGCTCCTACGTCCTACATTAATGTCTCGATTGCTGCTTTCTTCCACGTATCATTTTAGTTTCCTGTTTTTGCCTTTCCTCTGTGATTCTTTGTCTGAATATTCTCGTTACATTTTCAGCTGCTGTGTAGTTTCACAGTTTGCGCACCCATGGGATCTAGCTGGATTATTTGTCATATTTTATTTCATTGTTTGTTTTATTGGTAATGTTTTTGGTTTTTTTTTTTTAACCTGCTGTTACATTTCCTCTATTGCTGTTTTTACAATAAACTTGATCTGAGGTGTTCAATTTATTTGAAATGCTCTAAATGAAAGTGTTTTAATAAACAACTAAAACATGTTCTTGTATGTAGGACCTTTGGATTTAAATTTAAATAATTCAGATATATGTGTTCTTGTATGTAGGACCTTTGGATTTTAATTTAAATAATTCAGATATATATGTATGTATGTTATATATGTATGTATATATATGTATGTATATATATGTATATATATATATATATATATACACACACACATATATATATATATATATACACACACATATATATATATATATACACACACACATATATATAGATATATATATACATACACATATACATATACACATATACATATACACATATATACATATATACATATATATATATATATAGGAGTGTTGGGCTGTTGGTAAAACTACAAAACGTTTTCGCTCATATTTTCCTATTTCAGTATTTTCCGGTCTATAAGTCGCACCAGCCAAAAGATGAAAAAAAAAATTACAACTAGAGTAGCCGATACTACACAAACCTCGAGTGCCCTCTAGTGGCTGTCAATGTGAAAATAACGTACATGTAAATTTTCAGTGGTACAGAAGTAGCAGATACACAAGCCTACAGTGCCCTCTAGCGGCTGTCAGTGTGAAAAAACAAAAATAAAAGGTTTCCTCCAGTTGGTAACACCCCCAAATCCCCAAGCTAGTAAAATGAACAAAAAACAGACATCTTTGGAACGTTGCATTTAACACAGTTCCAGGAGTCTAATTGAAATTAGAATTTTTTTTGCAACAGGTTGTTCCCACCACCAAGCCTGCGCTGCATAATACGCAGCTCTCTAAACCCGCGCCTGTTTAGCTGAACGCAACTTGCGTTCAGAAATATCAAGTATTTAATTTAATATTTTAAAATGATATATTTTAATATGTTAAAATTATATATTTTAATATTTTAAAATTATACACTTTATTTAATATTTAAAAGAAATATCAAAGAAAGATATACATGAAGATTTTCAACACCTCAGTCTTATTTGACAATTTTAACGGCCGCATGCTGCCACCTAGTGGAGTCATTTGTAATTGTTCTGTCATCATTCACATGTAGACAAATTATATACAGGAAAATTAGAACACATTTTTCAGACTAAGTTAGATTGGATTAAAAGGTACACCACTGCTTTAAACCACATGTTTTCTCAGGGAACAAAAACGAGATTGAGGAGCATTGGAGGAGGGTGGTGGTGGTGGGGGGTAAACACACAAAGCTGTGGTAAAAGGGGCTTCAAAATGTACATGGAGTACTTCCAAAGAGTAAGAGCAACCTGTCATCATGTGTCAGGGTTTCATTATGTACAGACCTAGGGCAAATTGCTGGCTTAGTAGTACAGGAGTCGGACTTGGGTATGGAAGATTCTTCAGGTTCGCGTCTACCAGCTGCCAAGTTACCACTGAGGTGCACTGATGGGTTAAAAGCAGAGGTCACATTTGGTTGTGTGCAGTGGTGTGCTGTTTCACAATGACAAATTCAGTCACTTACCTTACTTACTCACCCACATTAAGAAATGGTGAAGTGATGACCGTCCAAGAGTCAAAAATAACCAAAGGCATCCAGGTTTACACTTAGAATAAACCGCAGACAGGTCACATGTCCAGATGCTATTCAATACCACAGTTAAAGTAAAGTGGGTACTGTGCGTACTATGGAAGAATTCAAATAATTCAGACCATTACATGGCTGTTATGAGGAAGTCCACATTGATGACGGTGCAGACAGGACTTACCAAAACAAGTGCAGCATGTTTGCGAATGAGTTCGCAACGTCAGGGAGCGACAGCTGTAAGAGAAGAGATTGGATTTCAAACTTGCAGTATTTTCTTTCTACGATGGAGGAAGAGATTGGTGGAGGAATATTTAGGGTGGAGACGGTGGGGTAGGGGGGCGAGGGGGCAAAGAGGGTCAGAGACAATGTGAAGAAAGTGAAGAAAACTTAAAGGAGAGATCATTCTATAAACAGCATCGGCCTTTGGCCGCAACTGCCACGAGAGCCACGCTGCTCCTTCCGTCGGTGTTCCTTCCTATTTCTCCTCCCACACATGAAAGAGAAATGGTAGAAGAAGCACAAGAAGGAGTGGTTAGGAGACGATGACAAGAGTCTAAGTTATGATGTAGTGTCTCAGACAGAGCGAAGAGGCAGATTGAAAAAGACCCGGAGTGGAGGAGGATCAGCAGGGAGCCATGATGTGAACTAGACGTGGTGATAAAACAGGTGAACAAACACAAAAAATCCTCCCAAACGGGGTGATAAAACAGGTGAACAAACACAAACGCGCATTCTGCATGTGGGGAAAAATCCTCCCAAACGAATCTAATAAACATGCCTTAACAGGAGATTTATTAATATTTTCAAAATCTTTTTTCTTGCAGATGACTTATAGGATAAAGGTACAGCAAAAAGGAGCAGTGGTGAGTTTTTATTGTCAATGGTTGGAGTTTTTTTTTTTAGACAAACCAAATGTATTTTGGGGATCGATCGTAGGACTTATTAAGGTATTATAAAAAAATTGTTGTCAGTCTTTTCAGTCTTAAATCTAGTCTAGTCCATAAGTCTGTCTTTTATCCATAAATAAGTTAATATCTTTTCAAAAGAAAGACCAATGTCAAATCCTTACAGTCAAAGAGCTAAGGAGACCTTTTTGTCGGTTTTGAAAGTTTTATCTTTTGATATTGACAGGCTTGCATCGCACACCCCAAATGTCAATGATACCTTGTCACTCCTCTATTACACCTCCTGTTATTGTTTTCTAATTGATGAAAAGAAAACAAAAAGGTTATACTGCAATCTTCCCTTGTAAAACTTTTTCACGTAACGGTCGAGTTACGTGAAAAAGAAAAACCTTATAGTTACAGTTATAAGATCTTTTCTTGTATTTACGAGATAAGGTGTCAAATTTTACATCATCGTTGTCCCGTATCAGAAGGTTTTACATGTTTTGTGTCTTAAATCAGTGCCTCCCAACCCCCGGGCCGCGGAACGGCACCGGTCCGTGGTTCAGTTGGTACTGGGCCGCACAGAAAGAACGCGTAACTTACTTATTATTTCTTCATTATTCTGAACAATGTTTTATTTTGAAAAAATGGAACTGGATTCTCCCCAAAAATGTAATTTTTACAAGAGGAGAAAACAGATGTTAAAATTAAATTAAAATTGATTGTTGATTGACTCACTTAAATTGTAAGTCATTTTCGATAAATATATGCTAAATATATTGTAATGCAGTGGTTCTCAATTGTTTTCTGTCATGCTCCCCCTTGGGGACAGACATATTCCAGTGGAAGCCCCTCACGCCACCCCCCGACACCTCACCGCGCCCCCCCATGGGGGCCCACCCCACTATTTGAGAAGTACCGATTGTATTGTAATGTAAAATGTTTTAGTATGTCAGAAAATTCTACGGAAACACTGCGGATTACTTGTTTGGCCAAGAAAGAGCTACTAAAACAATCCTTTTTTTTTATCCTTATTTGAGGTTGCTAAAGTTTTGAACCGCCGACCTCCACTATCAGCAAGGAAAGCTTGAGCTTTTTGGTTTGAAAGAGGTAGGAAAAATTACGAATTACATTTGGCTGTTCCAGAAGCTCAACATGACAGTGAATTTTTTTTTGTCTTTAGGGGAAAGATAAAAGAAAGAAAGAAAAGATATTTAAACAGGACTGATGGATAACCAAGACAAGCTAGGAGGCACAGATGGAACGGGAGGAGAAAAGGAGGTTGTTGAAGAAGAAAAACAGACAAAAGACAAAAACAATAAACTTGAAAAGGAAATCAGTGAGAAGCTGCCCGGCCACGGGAACCACCGTTGCCTGTTGAAGAATGGTCGGGCTCTGACGGAACGCCTTGCCATCAACGTGTCCGGGATGCGTTACGAGACCCAAATACGTACACTTGCCCAGTTTCCGGACTCCCTGCTGGGTGATCCACGGCGCAGACGCCGTTACTACGACCCTCTTAGAAATGAACTCTTCCTTGATAGGAGCCGTGTCTGCTTTGATGCCATCCTATATTTTTATCAGTCAGGTGGGAGGCTGCGGAAGCCTGCCAATGTTCCCCTGGATGTGTTCTTGGAGGAGCTGCATTTCTATGAGCTTGGTGAAGAGATCATCGACCGTTTTAAGGAGGATGAGGGCTTCCCAAAGGAGGAGGAAAGGCAGCTGCCTACTAATGAGCTAAAACGGCGCCTCTGGATGCTGTTTGAGTACCCGGAATCATCCGGTGGGGCTCGCATTATTGCAATCATTAGTGTCATGGTGATTGTTATTTCTATCCTCATCTTCTGCCTGGAAACCCTGCCTGAGTTCAGAAATGAAAAGGAGCTGAGAGAGGTAAGCTGTTCAAGACCGACGCAGATAAAAAAGCAAAGCAGTGGGGATGTAGATGGTCATGATGGGATGAGTCTTTTTTTTATAAAAGAAGGAACAGAACTGAAAGACCAGCAAGATGCGAATAAAAATCTAATGACAACAATGACTAATAACAATGACCATGTAAAGTTTAAACTTTAAAGAGGTGATCTGACCAAAAACATGGCTAATTTCTACAGTATTTTTAGACACATATGCTGTGTTGCAACCCGGTATCTTTAAACGTTCTCTCCTGAGCCCCTCTTTGCTTCAAAATTTTCACGCCCCCAACAAAAACACCCAAAACAAAACAAACCAGGACACACACACATAATTTTTTTGTCAGAATAGTTTATTTCTCTAGTTTTATCTCGCAATTTCCGGACTCTAAGTCGTACCTTTTTTCATCCTTTCGCTGGTTTTACTCAGGTTCGACTTATATATTAAAATATATAATTTCCCCCCAGAGGGCACTCCAGGCTTGTGTACCAGTATCTGCTACTCCTGTACCACTGAAAATTGACCTGTACATGTTCGCTATTTGCACACCGACAGCCACAAGAAAAACCCACTGAAAATTGACCTGTACATGTTCGTTATTTGCACACCGACAGCCACAAGAGGGCACTTTGGCTGGCTGGTGCGACTTATACTCTGGAAAATACGTTAACCTTTTGCGCACCTTAAACTTGTTTCTCATTTTATGCTAGCATTGTCAACTGTCAACTGGTCAGTCGGCAGGTGTGAGATTTTGTGTGGGGAGGGGCAGGGGGCACACTGCGCGGGGCTGGTACTGCTGCTTTGAGCAGATCAAAGAGGCGACAGTAAAAATTACAACGAGAATGAAAACAACAGTCTTGTTTACAAAATTATTATCAGATATTTGTTTTACACCACCTTCAACCAATCCGTTGTTTTCTCTCTTGTTTCTCTTGTTAAACTCTTTACGACATTGGACAATAAGTTGCGTTACATATTATACATTCATTCCATCTGCACCCCATCCGGCAATGACAATGCAGACGCTGCAGACGCCTCTGCTTAACTGAGTTACCCTTAACTGAGTTATGAAACATTTATTTCATATTTCTTCTTCACGTTTCTTCATATCTTACCCCTAAATGCATTTCCCTTCCACAGTGCTGCTACTGGCTAAAGTGGCCTACAGCTCCACCAGGAACACTTGCACTCTAGGCGTTAAGCCCATTAGCTCTGCAAACAATGACAAAGTACAAGGTGCACTATAGTCCAAGCTAGATTTCTGTTTTCAGTGCTTAAGCCGATTCAAAATACAAATTAACGCTGCAGCTTTATTTGAACAAAACACTCTAAATTTGATCCCACAAAGTCTTGGACAAAGACTTTGACGCTGAGAAAAACAGGTGCGTTTTTAAATGACGTACATTTAGCAAATGTGAGAAAAGGGTATGTTATTAAGCGGAGGAGCAAATGTGAAGGCGTGTAATGAGGATGAACTTACTCATATTACCTCTGGAAGATCTTAAGGTCTATATATAGAGTGAGGACATCCCTGACACCACTCTAACTGGTAAACAAACGTATCAATGTAATAACGAATGCTACGACTCATCCACATGTCAATCGGGCCACAATATCGACTTTTCGGATAATAAATGCAAAATATATCCGTCACCTCGTGGACTTATCAAAATGGCTAGAACTTGCTAAAGAAGTCGCTCAAATCTAGCTAAATGTATAGCATTAAAATACCAAAGAGTGCTAAACTTAAGCTTGAAAGTCAATATGAAAACCAATTAATTGCCTTATAATAATAGCTTATTTAATTTTAATGCCATAAAAATTGTACAAAAACACGAGCCTGTTTATAACATTTGTCTCACTCACTGCCATTTCAATATCTACACCAAGTTCGCAGGAAAAACCTGTTGGCTCATAATGAAGACCCACTGTAATGTAACCCAAGGGTCACATGAGCAAAATGTTTAAATATAGAAAAACTCGTTTATGTGATAGTCGGAGAGGAAAAATAAAGCCTGTGGAAATGGAGAGGAGAGAGACCTTACCATGATATCACAGGGCTCCTGCTGGACAGGATTAGATACTAATCCTGTTGACATATGTCACACCCTGAATGTGCTGAAGAGAAACACTTTTGATATTCACATCTTCTCATTTCTCCACTGCCCGTCTCTTGTAAGCTCGATTTTTTTTTAGCTTACCGCTAACACTGCTTTCCATGCACCTAACTGCAGCTTCCATACAACTTTTACCACGTGAAATTACTGTAAAAAGCACTCCTTCCGCAGCTGTATTTCCCCTTTTTAATTATAAGCTGTGTGAAATTAAAATTTTATGACGCATTTGTTAATTTCATTTTATTTGAACGCATTTCTTCCTCTGAACATTATTTTAACATACATGATGGCAACTGGGAGATGTATTGTAAATATATGTAGATATACATAAATATGTTTCTATTTATATCTTTCATATATATATTTTGTTAATGACAAAAAATTGTTCTTAACCCTGAAGTGAAAAGAGACCTATTTTCAATCTTTCATATATATATATATATATTTTATTAATGACAAAAATTTGTTGCTAACCCTGATGTGAAAAGTGATTTTAAAAAATTAAAAATCATATAAAAAAAGGTTTAACTTTTCAATTGCTCTCATATGTATGGACTATTTTAACTGCATTTTTTTCACCTATTTTCAGAAGTGTCTTGACATCTTGATGTTTTCTTAAGTATAACAGTAACAGCCTTTGCTTTATTCATTTGTCAACAGCAATACACCATCATTTCACACCCCACCATAGAGAATGAGACGCTCTTGATTCCACCTGGCTTCACTCCCTTCCAGGATCCTTTCTTCATCGTTGAAACCATTTGCATCTGCTGGTTCTGTTTTGAACTTTTCGTACGTCTAATCTGCGCCCCGAGTAAGATACACTTCTTCAAAGACGTCATGAACATCATCGACTTTTTTGCCATCCTTCCCTATTTCATTACACTTGGGACAGAGCTAGCTAAGGACAAAGACAAAAGCACACAGCCCTCTGTGTCTCTGGCCCTCATCAGGGTTATCAGGTTGGTGAGGGTCTTTAGGATCTTTAAGCTCTCTCGTCACTCCAAAGGTTTGCAGATCCTGGGCCAGACCTTAAAGGCAAGCCTCAGGGAGCTTGCTTTGCTCATCTTCTTCCTCTTCATCGGCGTAATACTTTTTTCCAGTGCTGTATACTTTGCCGAGGTGGACAGACCTAACACATCATTCACCAGCATCCCTGAGGCCTTCTGGTGGGCTGTGGTATCTATGACCACGGTTGGTTACGGAGATATGTACCCAGAGACAGTTGGTGGGAAATTGGTGGGTTCCATGTGTGCCATAGCGGGCGTGCTAACTATCTCCTTGCCCGTGCCAGTCATAGTGTCCAACTTTAGCTACTTCTATCACAGAGGGATGGAGTGTGAAGATACCACACAGTATCATCACGTCACTACGTTGCTGTGGGAAAAAGACAAAGATGCTAATAGTGAGGAGGAGAATGAAGATGGACTGGATGTATGGGGGCCGGAGTGCATGGATGAGTGTGTACCCCTGTACAGTCAGAACAGCAAAGGTATACAACCTCCGCTGAATGGCTCTCTGACAATGACGGGACATTGTACTGGACAGGTGACTGGTGATGTAATGGGATTTACCTTCTACCTCAAAGAACCTCTGGTCACTCAAGTTTGACAGACTGTAAAAAAGACAGAGTATGCTGATCGACATGGAAGTTGTTTGTGCGTAGAAAAAAGTAAACTCCAAAATGGATGCGTTCTGAGTATGGAGTCACGCAGAAAAAAAACAAAACCTTTCCAAAAAGACGTGGACTGAAGAACGCTACAACTGAGTCAAAGGTGCCTGATGGGCAATGTAACTTGTTAGTCCATAGGACGACTGCACTAATGATTTTATCATTTATTTTTTGGCACCTTTTTCATTGGTCAATTAGCCTTTTGGTAAATAAAACAAATAACAAGAAATGTTTAGTGGTGTTTTCTTTAATGTGTATGTTTGTTGTATTTTTATGATTTAAATGTTGTGTATAAAAACATTTATTGACCCATGTTCAAATGAATAATCTGGTCAAACATGTAAAGTCCTAGCTTAGACCAATTTTGATGTAGGGCCCTTGCATTACTTTTATTCTCATAGTCCAAATGTTCCTAAAACTCCCATTTCAGCTGTCAAGGTTGTGTCTCCAACGTTTATAGTGATATTTGCAAATGAAAAATGCTTTTAACCCTTTGATGCATGACCCATGATATACTGAGTTAAAAAAATGTTACTGTGTGTTTTTAGTGTTTTTATGTGTTTTTAGACATAAGAATAAGAACTGATTCGGTTCTGTTTTTATACACCAAATTTTCTTTTTGAATGTTGACACAATTTTTCTGCAGTTGCAAAGGCTGACCACTGTATGGCAGTGTTGGTTGATTCTCAGGCGTCCACTGTAGAGGCTTAAATGCAACACTGCCATCAAAACCTATTCTTATCATAGAAAATGACATTTTCATAGCTGTCCACTGTAGTGACCGTCATGCATGAAAGGGTTAAACTAGGTATGCTACCAATAAAGTACTGATCTGTTCTGTGAAATCAAAAAATCAAAAATAAATATGGAAACAGTTTAGTTATCACGACTTAGTTGAGATTTATTTCCACTTTATTGTTGTTTTAAATTACATTTTGGGGATAGTCCAGTAAATAATAACAACAACAACAACAACAATAATAATAATAACTGAATCCACTTTATCCTGTCAGATGCCATGGTGTATGGTGCCTCCATTTGCAAGGTAGTGGAATAAGAAAGCCCAAATTACTGTATACTTTACTCAAGCTGGTTGTGTTGACCAAACACTTGATCTGTGTGACCATGGCTGTTCGTGTACTCGTATGTCAGCTAAACATGAAGTTACCGTAACGTAAGACATTGCTGTGATCCTATCCATAAATATGTACAACAAACGATGGTGGTGATGGAGACATGTTTTTGTATTATGCTTATGCAATTGGCTTGCAATATGTCTGCATGTACTTGGCTAAAAGCAGAGATAAATATTATGATAATCCTGAAAGCTGATCACATTTCGCGTTGTCTGATATTTCTGTTCCAGAAGGGAAGCCAAGTCTGGGGATTAACTAATGATCAGTGGTAATGTTAGGTATAATTTGGAACATTTAAAGTTAGCAGTCCTCACTGATCTTTACAGACGATGTTGTGTTTTACCTTGCTGTTTGTTAATGAATACAAAATAAAACTCTTGACTTGCTGACAGCACTGAATCAATAATACTTATGTACTCTTTATAAAAATAAGTTATTGTATATATATATATATATATTAATTCATCTGAATCCAAACAAAATTGTTTGAAATTGTTGACAGATTTACCAAAGAGACCCTATTGGTGACGGCCGCAATAATTTGCTAAACAATCTCGAGCATGCTTATCAAACTATGAGGAGAAAACAGTTATTTTGACTTTGGTACTGTGAACTGTGAACAACAAATGTTTTTTTTTTCTGTTGTTAATTGTAGTTAATTGTTTTCATTTCATTTGTTTGTGGACACATCAGCATCTGTCTGCCAAACTGGTTTCGGTAACATCCACTGGTCAAGTTTTATTTCCTTTGATAAGTGTACTCGAAACATTTGAGAACGTTTTGTCAGCCTCACCCAACTTGATTTGGACATATTGTCTTACTAAACCTAACTCAGAAATTCTTTGAACTTGGACCCTTTATTGGTCCCTCTGAACAAATAAACAAAAAAACAATTAAAATATAATTTTCCATATATAAGTTTCAATTTGTATCATATTTGATAAATCGGGTCACAATGCTCAAAGACAAGTTACATATCTAGTTTTTTACTCTAAATGTACCAAATTATGTATTTTAAAAATAAAAACACGTATGTATGTTGCTTGATGTTATATATAATACATGAAATACAATAAAATGTCAATTGACTGATTTAGAGTTACGCTCCATCTCTAACATTCTTCTACCAATGTATCCACTGTCCCTCCTCTGCACATGTCCAAACCATCTCAATCTGGCTTCTCTAGCTTTTTCTCCAAACCTTCCTGTCTGTGTTGTCCCTCTAATGACCTCATTCCTGACCCTGTCCATTCTTGTCACTCCTAAAGAGAATCTTAGCATCTTTAACTCTGCCACCTCCAGCTCCTCCTCCTGTCTTCTGCCTATTGCTACTGTCTCTAAACCATACATCATGGCTGGTCTCACCACTGTCCTGTAAACCTTTCCCTTCACCTTAGCTGACACTCTTCTGCCACCGATCACTCCTGACACTTTTCTCCAGCTGTTCCATCCTGCCTGTACTCTATTCTTCACCTCTCTTCCACAGTCTCCGCTGCTCTGAACAGTTGATCCTAAGTACCTAAACTCCTGCACCTTCACCACCTCTGCTCCTTGTAGCCTCACTATTTCACTGTTCTGCCTTTCGTTTACACACATGTACTCTGTCTTGCTGCGACTGACCTTCATTCCTCTTCTTTCTAGTGCAAACCTCCACCTCTCTAGGTTCTCTTCTAGCTGCTGCCTACTCTCACTACAGATCACAATGTCATCTGCAAACATCATAGTCCATGGGGACTCCTGTCTGACCTCATCTGTCAATCTGTCCATCACCACAGCAAACAAGAAGGGGCTCAGGGCCGATCCTTGATGTAGTCCCACCTCCACTTTGAAGTCTTCTGTCCTCCCAACAGCGCACCTCACTACTGTTGTACTATTCTCATACATGTCCTGCACCAAACTAACATACTTCTCTGCCACTCCTGACTTCCTCATACAAAACCACAATTCCTCCCTTGGCACTTTGTCATATGCCTTTTCTAGATCTACAAATACACAATGCAGCTCCTTCTGACCTTCCCTGTACTTCTCCATCAACATCCTCAAGGCAAATATTGCATCTGTGGTACTCTTCCTAGGCATGAAACCATACTGTTGTTCACAAATCTCCACTTCCTGCCTCAACCTAGCTTCAACTACTCGTTCCCAAATCTTCATTGTATGGCTCATCAACTTTATCCCTCTGTAGTTGTTACAACTCTGTGCATCACCCTTCTTATGAATTGGCACCAGAACACTTTTTCTCCACTCATCAGGCATCTTGCCAGTCTCTAAAATTCTGTTAAACAAACCAGTCAGGAAATTTACTGCCACTTCTCCTAAACACTTCCATACTTCCACTGGTATGTCATCAGGACCAACTGACTTTCCACTCTTCATCCTCTTCAGGGCTTTTCTAACTTCATCCTTTCTAACCTGATCTACCTTCTTCCTACTAGTCTCTGGCTCCTCGTTTCTACTTTCCCTTTCATTTTCCTCATTTAACAACTCCTCAAAGTATTCCTTCCATCTTCTCAGCACACTTTCCTCACTTGTGATCACATTCCCCTCTCTGTCCTTAATCAACCTCACCTGCTGCACATCCTTCCCAGCTTGGTTTCTCTGTCTCGCCAATCTATACAACTAGTCTTTTAATTGGCCTTGGCCACTTTCTTCTTCACCTCCCTTGTCCCCTCTTTGTACTCCAGTCTGTTCTCTTCTGTTCTGTCACTGTCCCATCTCTTCTTCGCTAATCTCTTTCTCTGCACACTCTCCTGGATCTCCTCATTCCACCACCAGGTCTCTTTGTCCTCCTTTCTCTGCCCAGAGGACATACCTAGCACCTTCCTACCTGTCTCCCTCATCACTGCAGCTGTAGTCTCCCAATCATCTGGGAATATCTCAACACTACCCAGAACTGCCCTTACTTCCTTCCTGAAGTCTTCACAACATGTCTCTTTCCTTAGTTTCCACCACTTGATCTTCTGCTCTGTCTTCACTCTCTTCCTTTTTGTCACCTCCATCGTCATTTTACACACTACCATCCGATGTTGTTTGGCTACACTCTCACCTGCCACCACCTTACAGTCTCTAATCTCCCTCAGATTACATCTTCTACATAGAATATAATCTATCTGTGTGGACCTGCCTCCACTCTTGTAAGTCACCCTATGTTCCTCTTTCTTTTGGAAATATGTGTTTACCACAGCCATTTCCATTCTCTTTGCAAAATCTACCACTGCCTGTCCTTCTACGTTTCTCTCCCTAACACCAAACCTGCCTATCACTTCCTCATCTCCTCTGTTCCCTTCCCCTACATGACCATTTAGGTCTGCTCCAATCACCACTCTCTCTCTCCTGGGGATACTCTCTACCATCCAATCTAGCTCCTTCCAGAACTTCTCCTTTTCTTCCAACTCACAGCCCACCTGTGGGGCATAACCACTAACAACATTAATCATCTCTCCTTCTACTTCTACCTTCACACACATCAACCTGTCTGACTCTCGTTTCACCTCTACTACATTTCTTACATATTCTTCCTTTAGGATCACCCCTACTTTGCATATTTGATTTGGCTAAAAGTTTTACGCCGGATGCCCGGGATGTATGATAACAAAACAAAGAGGACTAAGCTGTTATTTTTTATTATTATTATTTCTATGTGGTCCTGTGATAAAAGAATATATTCAAACTTTCATTCAATATATATATATATATATGTATATATATATATGTATATATATATACATATATATATATGTATGTATACAGTGAAACCTCGGTTTTCGAATTTAATTCATTCCTGAAGGCCAATATAATATATTGAATGAAAGTTTGAATATTTTGAATGAACCCTGAATATATGGAATGAAAGTTTAAATATATAGTATATAATAAAACTTGAAGCCTTTTTGACCACACTGCCCCAATCGGGGCGGAGCTACACCTGCTGCATCGGAGTTTCCCACGACAGCCCCTGTATACAATCCATCTGTACAGAAACGGCCCAAAATTATTGAAAACTAGACTAGAACTCGCAGTAGAGTGCCTATAAAGGTATAGCCGCTATAGGTATCTTAGTTTAGATCTCCACCAGACATGTAGGGGTAGAGCGGAAATATTCCGAAACATCAGTGCCATAATTGCAATGTGATGACCATAAAAATAAAGCATAATATTGTCGATAAATACGAGCTTGGTGCCTGCTAAAGAAAGAATACAAATAAAAAAAGAAAAAAAAAGAAAAAGAAAAGTGAATTAAGTTAATTCTAAGTTTATGTAAGTTACGTAGTGTACGTGTAAGTTATGCTACGAGTTAGCCCGTACAAGTGTCTACTTACATACGGGCCAACTCTCGTCCCTCCCTCCCTCCCTGCCTCCTTCTCCTCCGCACATGCTGCCATTAGCCGCTACTGTATTGTCTGTCTCGTAGGTAAGAACTCAGTTAAAACCACTTTTTATTTTATATCACAGGAATCCTTATATACTATCACTTTTTGTGTGTATGTCTCTATAGCAAACATGTTTTTTCGATTGTTATTAGTGCTAATAACAATTTTTAGAGGGCCGTATTAATTTTCTTTTTTCCATTGTTATTAGCGCTAATAACGATTTTTAGAGGGCCGTATTCATTTTTTGTCCTGTTATTTCTTATGGGAAAAAATGATTTGAGGTTCCACTGTATTCAAACTTTCATTCAATATAGTGAAGTATTAATTTCCCGAAGTGTCCGTGTCCTGTTATTATATATATATATATGTGTGTGTGTGTGTGTGTGTGTCTGTGTGTGTTTATATGTAATTGCAAGTTGAAGCAATCCTGTGAACATTTAAGCTAACATTTATGCTTATAAAGGGGACATGTTGAGTGAAACATTCATGTCAATTAATATCATTTCTTGCTGTCTAAATACAATGTTAGTAACATGTTTTGATGAAAAAAAAAAACCCAACCAAAAACAAATAAACAAAAACAAAGGAATGAACACAGCCTTATGTGTGGTAAGTCAAAGCTATGGTTTAATACTCGTTCCTTAGGTTGCTTAGGTTCCTTAATCTAGTGTCATCAGATTAACATTAAGTCCATCTTTCCAGTTGGAGAAACTGATGATTAGATGGGAAAATCCACACCACTGTACACAAAATACTTTCTCTTTTGTGGAGAGAACTGGAGAATGGGGTTCAAGAGTGGACTAACAAAACTTTTATAGTGCAGGTGTCAAACTTAGACCCACGGGCCAGATTTGACCAACGGTGTAATTATAGATGGTTGTTCCAGATTGAATGTTTGCCCAAAATTAAAGTTTGTTTCCGCATAAAGAAAATCACATTACATATCTGGAGAGAAGGGAAAGCATGCACATTTGTTCCAGATTGAATGTTTGCCCAAAACCTAAAGGTTGTTTCCGTATAAAGAAAATCAACATTACATATTGATTTTGGCCGACGACTTCGTCCCAGTTTTGAATTTTGGCCCATTGCAAATTTGAGTTTGACACTTGTTGTTGTACAACCTCACCCATTGTCCACCTTTAAAAGTTACAATTCATTACTGTAATACTGAAAACAAAAAACATGGTGTTTCAAATTACTATGTTTTCAGAATTTTACCTGATAAGTCAAAATGATAAGGATATTTAAATTTATAATTCATCAGACACATCAAAAGTTGTTTACCATGAAAATTTTCTACATTAGATACCCAAATATTTTCAGATATTTCCTGTGACCATTATCTGGTAGACAAGGTTGGGTGTATGTTTTTATTGTTTTTATATGTTTTTATATGTTTTTTATTTTAATCAATTTTCTTTGTTTTTTTTTTAAAATGTCTACTACTTAAAGTTTGAGAGACGGATGAGACTACTTGCAGGAAAAGTCCTTCCTATGGCACTTGTACAATACCATGCTTATGATGCAACATCTCTCTCAATAATAAGAAAGTAAACAAATGGGAATTCATAGTGGACCTCCCTTTAGGTCTTTAATAATAATAATAATAATAATAAACATAGCTTTGACATTACATAGGAAAAGCTAGAATGAAACTGGTAGGCAAACCAATCAGGGCAGGTCGCTTGGTATAGCGTGCCTTCGATCGTACGCAGTGTCATCACTCTCTTCGTCATCGCTTACTTTAAAAAAAAACCTCTCCTCTTCCTCCTCAGGTTCACTTTCTCCTCTCAGCTGCCTTTGCTCCCTGTCTTTCTCTCTGTAGCAACGGGGCAGCATGGGAATCTGAAGAGCGAAAGACAAATAAATGCAACCAAAGTTAATAACATGAGTTGTACTTAATGACCAACTAAATTTTACAAAGGGACTTTGCTTTTTTGAGGCAATGCTTACTAAACCTTTGAATGATTGCTATTTTTTCACATTTACATATACCAGCTGCATCTGCTGCCTTTGTTATTCTTTTTTGGCTGCAGTTTTTGGCCAGTGTGACAGAGCGTACTTTGCCACTTAAGCCATCAGCAAGGTTTCATTGATCATGCCCAGAAGGCAATCTCCAGCCTAACCTTCGGCATGATTTGTAGGTATATTATACATGGCTCTATCTATATCTTAACAATATATGGTGTAAATAGGATATTGTTAACTTTGACAGAAAAGCTGGACTAGAAGGAATATTGACAAGATCTCTCCCCAACTGTAACATGCGTATTAACAAGGTAAGCTACGTTGGGTTACAGGTCCTCATAGCAAGACTTTGTTTTACAATTCTTGGAGCAGGTTAGATTTGGTCCTAGCTCAGGTGCTCTTGTCACTGATACAGCTTTTCTGGGCCACCTCATAAGAGGGTGTGAAACAAAGTTGCCTTGGAATACCATCAGTTCATTTTTGCAGATTATATGGCTCCAGGCTTTGTCGACAAATGAACTTCAAATTACACTGGGGTGTTTTTGTAGATGGTTGGCAACCTGGTGTGGGCATATGTCCACTGTTCACAGCTGAAGATGTAGGTAAGACATGTGACTGAGGTAAGCATTCTGACATGTATTGCTTTGTAAGTCATGACAGACAGATGTGGCAGAGCGAATCCGGTAACGTTTCAAAATAAAACATAGTTCAGAATCAGATAACAAATAAAACAGAAATAATGATATGCATTGTTTTCCGTTATCCCCAGTACCAATTGACCCACGGTGCAGTGCCGGTCCGCGAGTCATTTGAACCACTGCCCTAACACACACCTTCTGCTCGAAATAACATCTCGCAAACATGCTCGGGGATGGTATGAAGACCCTACTGTGAGCTAACTAAGTCCCATTGCCAAATGGATTGCGAAGGTCTGTAGGTTAGTGTTTTGGTCTGCTTTGAAAGCTTCACCCAAGCTGTCAAAGCAGAGCTCAACACATTTTGCAAGTACAATGCACAATAATTGCTAAAATCCATCAACATGAAGTAACATAGTTTTTGATTGTCAAATGGAGGGAAAATTTTACTTTAGGATAAACAGAAAGAACATATTACTTGAGGAATGTCTGAAAATGTCTGATCCTGTACATGCTGATATGGGCTTTGAGATAGAAAGGCGCTAGGACTGGACAACGACTAGTGCCATTTTAGATGGACTGAGTATCTGGCAAGGATGCTTCACATATATTTCCCAAAGGAACTGTTTTGGGGATCCCCATCCAGTGGGAGCCGCTCGCGCACATCAGAACTTATGGAAAAGACACATCAGCTGTTTTGGCGCCACCCAGAAAAGAAAATCGCCTAAATTGCTAGGACAAGAAAAATCAGAGCTTGCTTTCTGAGGATTGCATCCCCTTTTTCTTAGACCTAGCTAAGTGGAGGGACAAAGTGCTCACAGCAAAATGTTCTTGTTGCAGATGTATATCCAAAATCCTTCATTTTCACTCATTAAATAACATAATTCCTATCATGTTAGAAATGACCAAAATATATTATAATCAGCAAATAATATATTGCATAGAAAACATAAAAAAGAAAACGAAGAATTTATCTGTAAAATGTGTAAATACCTGGTTCGTATAACTAGGCAGAGCGCAGTAGCCTGGCTCTCTTTTGTGAAGGAGACGGGGTGAATAAGCACAAAGAGGTTGGGGAGAATGGGAGCAGGTGGAGTGCAGAGAGGGAGAATGGATAGAGCAAGGCGATGGGGAACGGATTGAAGGGGATGGTGAATAAGTTATTGAAGGGGACTGGGAGAGGACGCGACCGTGATGATTTTGTTTGGGTGGCCGAGGAGAGCGGGGTGGCAGCTCAGGTGGTTTGAGAGGGTTCATTAGGTCCATTTCTGTAAGGATTGGTGGTGGAGGGATAAAATCGAGTTCCTCCTTCAAACTGAGCATTTCTTCTGCATCGAGTTCAGCGAGCTCAGCCCTTGACAAGTGGTCCACAATTCCTGCACCAAAAGAGTCTCCCACCACGTTGATGGAGGTCCGCATTCTGTCACTGAATAAACAAACAAAATTAACTTGAGAAACTTTGACGAAAAACAAAAAAGTAAACATTTTATATACCCTTACGACATTACCATACACGTGTCCTGACCTTACCATACTTTGCTATGCTTTAACATACATAACTTTAGCCAAATCTGAGTTAACATTAACATAACAGTCTGTGGGTCGGTTGATAGATAGATAGATGGATAGATGGATGGATGGATGGATGGATGGGTGGATGGTAGGTAGGTAGGTAGGTAGGTAGATAGATAGATAGATAGATAGATGATAGATAGATAGATAGATAGATTGATGGATGGATGGATGGATGGATGGATGGGTGGATGGTAGGTAGGTAGGTAGGTAGGTAGATAGATAGATAGATAGATAGATCGATATATAGATAGACAGATAGACAGACAGACAGACAGACAGATAAATAGATAGATAGATAGATAGATAGACAGATAGATAGACAGATAGACAGACAGACAGACAGACAGACAGATAGATAGATAGATAGAAAGACAGACAGACAGACAGACAGATAGATAGATAGATAGATAGAGAGATAGATAGATAGATAGATAGATAGACAGACAGATAGATACACAGATAGAACTTTAGTAATCCCTCTGGAGTTTCCTTTGGGAAATTGGTTTTTGTTTGTTTTTGTTTTTTTTTTTTTTGTTTTTTTGGGGGGGGGGGGGTGGTTAACTAACTTAATTAAGTACAGTTTGTTATACCAGTCAGCATTCAGTCAAGGAGGCTTGGCATGCTTTACAGGAGAATATTGGCTGATGATTCCAGGGAAATCCCAACGTTAAACGTCTGTGCATTCTATATCATAGGCCTGTCGGATTTTTTACTTTCACTTATTTGATTATTGATAATTTGAGATGAATAGGCCTTTTGTCTTTAATTAAAAAGAAAATAATTCTTTAGTGTCCCTTCCCGATATTTTAGTTTCTAATTCTTTGGTGGGATATTGTTTATGTCAATAAACAAAACAATGGCAATTAATTTTTTTTTCATTTTATTCATTTGACTAATTTCTTTTGTTTCATTAAAAAAGGACATTATGATTTGAGTGTGACCGTACTGTATTATAGCTTGTGGCTTGGCCAACTATGATAAATAAATTTTTGATTGATGGAAAAATGTTGCATGCATGTGTGCAACCACATCACCACGTTCATCTGCAGACTTGGACTCGTTGAAAAATATCTTTCTATACCTTTAAGGTTTCAATCGGACTCTCCCTGAATTACACCTCTGTAGAATAAGCATAGAATAAGCATGTGATAAGGTGCCTAGGGAGGCCCCGTGGTACTGTATGAGACAGTCAGGAGTGGTAGTTTGTGAGGGTCATGCAGGACATGTGCAAAGTGAGTTGTAAGATATGCTGTTGGTTCAATGATGAGGTCAGACATGATCTATGGACCATAATTAAAACCATAAATTAAAAATTTTGTGTAAGGGCTTAAATCTGAAATTGTTGACTCGCAAAGAAGATAAGATCTTTTGTATGCCTTTGCATTTCTATATATAAAACAAAAATGAATCTTTTATCATTCCCTATGATTTACATTTGTTTGCATTATTCAGTGGCTAGACAGCCACAAAACAAATATTTAAAAGCAAGAAACAGCAAATTGATTATAGAATTCAAAGAAAACCTTATTCACGGATAGCCCAAGTTACATTCTGTCAGACAAGTAACTCACAGGAGCCAGTCAACAGCGATGAGCAGACTGATGTCCTGGGTGGGTAGACCAACAGCTGTTAGGATCAATAGCATGGTCACCAGTCCAGCACTGGGAATACTTGCAGCACCAACACTGGCCAAGGTGGCTGTCATGCTAGGAAAAATGCATAATCACAGCTGTAGCCTACCAGAAAGTCACTGATCGCTAGTGGTATGAACTTCGTAAGCCTGTAAATATCCATAAATTAGCCGCATCATTGTTTAAGTTGCAGGGTTCAAAGCGTGTGAAAAAATGTAGCGGCTTATAGACCGGAAATTACGGTACATTCTTGGCCACAAACTTAAAAGTTTAGAAATGCATAGAAATAGTGCAAACATATATCAGTTAATATTATATGGCCCCGTGGTACTGTATGAGACAGTCAGGAGTGGTAGTTTGTGAGGGTCATGCAGGACATGTGCAAAGTGAGTTGTAAGATATGCTGTTGGTTCAATGATGAGGTCAGACATGATCTATGGACCATAATTAAAACCATAAATTAAAAATTTTGTGTAAGGGCTTAAATCTGAAATTGTTGACTCGCAAAGAAGATAAGATCTTTTGTATGCCTTTGCATTTCTATATATAAAACAAAAATGAATCTTTTATCATTCCCTATGATTTACATTTGTTTGCATTATTCAGTGGCTAGACAGCCACAAAACAAATATTTAAAAGCAAGAAACAGCAAATTGATTATAGAATTCAAAGAAAACCTTATTCACGGATAGCCCAAGTTACATTCTGTCAGACAAGTAACTCACAGGAGCCAGTCAACAGCGATGAGCAGACTGATGTCCTGGGTGGGTAGACCAACAGCTGTTAGGATCAATAGCATGGTCACCAGTCCAGCACTGGGAATACTTGCAGCACCAACACTGGCCAAGGTGGCTGTCATGCTAGGAAAAATGCATAATCACAGCTGTAGCCTACCAGAAAGTCACTGATCGCTAGTGGTATGAACTTCGTAAGCCTGTAAATATCCATAAATTAGCCGCATCATTGTTTAAGTTGCAGGGTTCAAAGCGTGTGAAAAAAAGTAGCGGCTTATAGACCGGAAATTACAGTACATTCTTTGCCACAAACCTAAAAGTTTAGAAATGCATAGAAATGCAAAAATATATCAGTTAATATTATACTGAAATTATGACAGCAAAGTAAAGCATAATTGGTTTATGAGACAACATTATAGAAATTCACAGAATAATCAAGATAATCTACTGAGGTGAGAAAAAAAAACTGTCTTAATCAGTATTACATTTCCAACAGAACTGGACTCGGTTAATCTTCCTTTGTCAAGTATGGCATAGTCAACACAGGTGAGAGTAAGGAGGGAGTGGAAGCAATGAGACCGGGTCACCTAGACCCAAAGTACAACGCAAGTTAAACATTTGTTGATGTTTGCAACAAAAATAGTCATTTACCATATTAACAACACGTACACTGTATTTCTGATTAATTATTGTTATCATCATTAGGGAAAAAAATGCTTTTCCTTCAAATATAAGGACATTTTTAAGTGACCGCAAACTTTTGAACGGTATTGTTATTAACAGTAAAAACAACATTCTGAAGATGTAGTGAAGATGTGGTGAAGACTGGTGAATGTTTGCATTTTCTTTTCTTTTACCTTGACTTATAAATGTACTGAACAAACCTGACAGTTACAATCTGTCCTCCATCCAGGTTGATGTTGTTCATCTGGGCTATAAAGATGGCTGCCACAGCTTCATATAATGCAGTGCCATCCATGTTAATAGTGGCTCCTATGGGAAGCACAAATCGTGTTACGCGTTTGTCAATCTTCAGGTTCTCCTCGAGGCAGCGAAAGGTAACAGGTAAAGTCCCTGCACTGAAAGCAGAAAAAAAAGTCACTTTAATACTGGTTTACAGGTTATCCACAGTTGTAATTACAGATTACAGACAACTGAATATATAATTTGGTTGCTGCTGCATTAAGAAATACAGACGAATATAAAGAATATACAGTGGTAGACAGTTAGACAGATTAGGTGGATGTGTACTGGTATCTTTGGAGGAAAACGAGGTCATGGCGACATGAGTCAGAAAAATAGTTATGGGGTGATATCCAAACAATTGTGGCCACAAGATACGTTAAATATGTCTTGGAATATTAATGGAAGTGAAAATCCAGTAAAAATGTGATCATGATGGAAGAACAGAGTATTTGATAGACTCAATCTGGCCCAAGTTGTGGTGAAGGCTTTTTTGGCCTTTCCAGAGGCACCTTCAAGCCTTTTACTGTTTGTAATTTTTTTCTAAGAAACCCTGGCTGTAAGTAAGTATAAGAATACAGGAATCAAGGGAGTGGAGTGTGGCCCAACAACACAGATCTGTGAGGTCTGTCTGTCTCCCTTCTCTACTGCATGTTTCTCTGTGTTGTTCAGTGTTCATAGTCCCGAGTCCTTGCTCTGAGTGCTTCCATAGTGTAATGGTAAGCACCCCTGCCTTTAAAGCAGAGAACAGTCCTGGTTTTGACTCCCAGAGCCCCATACTTGGTGGCTACAAGCCTGTTGCAGTAGATCTGTTCCCAATGGTGGTATCAATAAAGTTCAAATTAATTAAATTATTTATGTCCATGCTTTGTTCAAACTCTTGTTTGTTCCTGTAATACTGAATTCCTACATATTGTTTGTTTCTGCCCTGTCCAATTTCCATTAAGTTTCTTCATTTCTAGACTGCTACAATTGGGTCTTACTTTCCTCCTCATTTCACAAGCTGTAACAAAAGTGTTATTATATGCTGATGATATCCTAGCTGTGGTGGTGGGGAGGGACCTGGGAACTAATATTGTAAGGGACAAATTGCTGGATGTATTGGAAGGCTTTTGATTTTATTTTTGTATGGACTAGATTTCTTATATGTGGATTTCTTTTTCATATGTGAATCATTTGTCAATCATCACAGGATGAAGTTTGTTAGATGGGGAAAGTGTGAAACTTAATTTTCACAGGCTTTTACAGAAGCTAGTTTAAAAATTGATATCTGCACACGAAAAGAAAAAAAGGGGGCGGAGGACACAATTGTTTCACAAATGCCGTCAATGGCCTTCAGTCTTCACTCTGAACACAGCATGCAGTGTTGTGTTTTTGACTCTACTAGTCCAATTTGTCAGGAATTCTGCCAGACGCATTGTCATACATGACATACGCTGACCAATCACACTAGCTAAAGTAGCAGTAGCTCTCTTACGCAGGGATGCTGTCAAAAAGGCATGTGGTCCAGATACAAAAACAGAAAAAACACCGTTCATAACTCCACTCACACAAAGATACACAGTTAATGTGTGTACCTGCTTGCAGTGCCAAGTGCAGTGATCCAGGCCTGAAAGATCCCCGAGTAAAAAACTAGAGGGCTTTTTCTGGTTATTCCAAAATATATTGCAGGCAAGATCACGCCTCCATGTATCACTAGTCCCACAATGACAGTCACCATGTACATGCCCAGCTGTCTGGCCACCATCTCCAGGTTTCCAATGGATGCAATTTTACCAGCGATCAGTGAAGCAATGCCCACAGGTGAGTACCTAGAAATAGAGATACAAAGGCTTTGAACATTCAGTTGTCAAGGATATCAGACAAAAGTACTTGCACCTGTAAACTCAACAGTATGTTATCCACCTTGGATAATGTCTTGGGTTATTGCTCTTTATTTAGCCCTATTGTTATAACTTAATAACATGTTAATCAGGGGATTGCATGCAGAATGCTGGTGTCAGCAATTTATACGGTGGTTTGTACAGATATACATATACAGTGATCCCTCTCCTATCGCGGTAGTTGCGTTCTAAAACCCACCGCGAAAAGAGAAATTCCGTGAAGTTGGGGCAAGATGTTTTTTTTAATTATTTATGTATATATTTAGCATTTTACGAACCTCCCACACACTCTTATCAACCCTCCCTAGATTGTATTAACCTTTCCATGTAGAGTTGTAGAGTGGAAATATAAGACATATATATTACGTAAATAAATTAAATACACATTGTGGGGGCGCGGCGCAGGTTAACGCTCATCTGAAAGCACGGGAGTGGCGACGCAGGTGCAGCCCCAGATTCAGGTGAGCACAATTGGAATAATCAAGCCTCTCCTTATACTAGTAGGAGCCACCATACAGCGAAACTTCTGCGGAACGGATTAAAAAAAATCTGCGATGTACTGAAGGAGCAAAAGGAGAACCGCGATATAGAGAGGGAACACTGTAAATAAATATTACCAGGCGCTCAATAGAATTTTAATTTCGGAGTGGGCGGCATGAAAAAACTTCTGTCACCTAGGATGCCTAGTATGGCAGAAAATAATTGAGACAGATTGTTATAACTCAAGATTGAATTCAAAGTGGGTTTCTTCTTAATGTAATTAATCTTAGTTTTCAATTTAGATCAGTGAAAGTTGCCAAAACAATCATGGGAATCGGAAAAATGACTTCCACGCTGCAACATTTCCACATAAAGGTCATAGTAGGTGAAACATATGTCAATTGTGACATTTCCCACAATTGTTTTTTCCCTCGTACATCATTCCATTGTTTCCTAGTGCAACTTTTCCGTTGCAGTTGAATCAAGTCAAGAAATGTGTAAAATTGATTTGTTCCAGGCTGTTTCACTGTGTTAATATAAGCAGAGATTTGTTACATACAATCAATTGGATTCAAAAGTTTAAAAGTGAATGATTTTAGAGTGGGGACTAGGCATGTAAAATCTCTTCAATGTATGCATGTGCCTTTCATAATTCTGTAATCGTTACACACTTGCAGTATAATGGTTGACAAATAGTTTAGTTTGGGAACCACTGCCCAGCAGATATTTGGCAGGTTGGGTGTCAAGTATAGCATTTGAGGTATGTCATATCTGCTGTTTATACTGAGCCAGCAATGGGAAAGAAGGCAAATTTCCTTTGGTGTTCAGCTGCTTGTGCCCATAGCCAAGAATGGCAGGGAGAGAGAGAGAGAGAGAGAGAGAAAGAGAGAGAGAGAGAGAGCGATAGAGAGAGAGAGCAGGAGACTTCTGTTGTTTGTCTTACGACTGCCACCTAATATACTCCAAAGGTTGCTGCATTCACTCAATGAGCCTTTGGTCTGATCTATCTATCTATCTTAGCAACGATTTAGCAATTTCTTGTTCTAATTTTGAAATGTTAAATGTAATTGAATTTTAATGATGTCACCAGTGCCCTGCCTGCTGCCCTCCTTCCGACAACACTCCCTGTCTTTACAGCTTCTGTAAAGCCTTAACATATTTCTTTCCACATACAGCTGTCGCTTTTGCCGACATCTGCTTTGTTGGTAGATCCATTACATTTTGGAGATATTCTGCCTTGCTCTCCTGGGACCTAGTAACATTGTTCCAGGCTCTGGCTTGCTACTACTCGGCATACCACATACTTAAGATTTTGAAAGGAAAATCTCTCTCTCTCTCTCTCTCTCCAGCTGTCAGTGTCCTTCACAAACACTAAGACAAACCCTGTTCTTTTCTTCTCAACTAACTTGGTCCTTCTTCTCACCTTTTTTCTGCATTTTGCGCAGTGTTAACATTATCAATCACTGTCGCTGCCCTCATATGTGGTATTTGGAGAATGTCAAAGCAATGTAGCCGGTGGCTGCATGAGCAAAAACAGATGCATTCATTGTGTTTGCTTGAAGAGGGAGACATACAAACTCGTGCACAATAAGGACAAAAAAAAATCAGCATTGGACAAGAAACAGACCACATGATCAAGGAGACCATGGACATGATGATTTCATTGAGGATGTTGAAGAAGTCACACATCATTTTTCCACGTTCCCCCATCCGGCTCATGCAAATCCCAAAAGTAATGAAGAATCCAATAACGCCTGGAGGAGAAACACAGGAAACAGAACACCAAAATTATTTACACCTTAATTACATTTGTCACCTCAATGTAAACCTCACGGTTGAGGTAAACCTTTTCCTTGATAACTATGAGATTCAAATTTTTGTGTATTTACATGTATAGGGTAATCACGGTAATCTGTTCATTCTTCAATTGTTGCAAATATCTATGAAGAGTAATTCAATGACTAGTCAAAGAATAGGTCAGAGGTTCCCAAAGTGGAGGGTGTGGATGGAATGAATGAATAAAACGTAACATAGCATATTGTCTGAGAGTGGCAAGGAATGGATTGGTTGAAGGAGGTCTAAATGAATATTTGATCATAATATTGCAAAGAAGTCCATTATTTTTTAATTTTCACACTTGTTTTTGCTGTTGCCCATTCCATCTGCTCAGAGAAGCAGTAGCAGCCCCGCGCAGTGCGCCCCCAGGCCCTCACCACACGAAATGTGTAACCACTGGATTGAAGAATATCCACCTAGTATCACCGTCTTCTACAAGGCGGTTTAGATACCCATTACCCATTAAAGGCTGCATACCTTAAAGGGAGAGAACGCTTTTTGGAACCATCCATGACTGCCTTGTAGTTTGGGAACTTTGCATTGTCACAGCAGTTCAATTTTTGTCTTAAGTACTTTGATTGGGGTGCACACATATGTTGCTTATTTCAAAATTGTACTGTTACTACTGCTCTTTCTGTGTTTATTTATATTGCATTTCTATAGTCAATGGCTGTCTAGGGTGTGGTGGGAGGGTATGGGATTGCTGAGCTGTTTGGGTTCCGTTCTGTTTATGTACATCTCTCTCTCCCATCCATCCATTTTCATCCGCTTATCCGTTACCGGGTCGCGGGGGCAGCAGTCGCCACCCAAATCACACTGCACCGTACCAACCTCCCAAACCTTCCTGCAGGTGGTGAGTCCACTGGAAAGTACCAACCGCCCTAACCGGGATTCGAACTTGCCCAGGAGGTGAACCCTGGGGTTCCGTACCAATGACAGAGACATTGCCTCTGGGCCAAAGCGCCACTTGTACAGTATATCACTTATTAAAGTCAAATAAAAAGACCCATTGCAAATGTGCACAGATGTTGAAAAAGCAGAGATGTTGCTTTTAACATGTGCAAAGAAAAATATGCATTCCTTTGACATTGCCTTACCAAGAACGTTCATGCCCCATTTGTATTCCAGTGTCTTTTGTCCGACAGGTTCCGTTTGGTTGAGTCCCAAAACTGACACAGTTTTTACCACTGTCTGAACCTGGAGATGGAAAATAACAGGAGGACACCTAAAGTCAGAAGCGTAAAAGAAAAACAAAAATTTGCTAACGCTAACAAACAATTGCATTTGATCAAATATTTGTTGTTGTCGGCAATCGACTACACTCTTTGCTGATGACTCAAATTTGTATGATGTAAAAAATAAATAGCGACAGTAGTAGTAGTACTAGTGAAGTCTGCATCTGCTCATTTCCTTGTGTTATTTAGACATCAACCACACCAACTTCAATGCCATATTGTTCATTTTAAAGCAAAATAATTTCCAGCTAAAATGTTGTACATTTGCATACATATAGGCCATTTAAACTGTAGTATTTTACCTTTTCTCTTTCTTTTCAGGTACTGTAAAACACACAAACCTGGTAACATTATTTAATCAATGGAAAGTGACATAAGATAGAGAACCAACAATAATAACGTATGTACATTACAGTACAGTACTAAGCCTAAATACCATATCTAAACTTCAGTCTTCATTGATAGACTCACGCACAGTAGAGGGCCCAAGTGAGTAAGAGTCTGGGGTGAGATGGGTGAGATGCTGCTTGTACATCACTTAACTATGCGCGTACATACAGTATGTAAGTACTCACTGACAACTCTGCTGCCAGTACATTCCGTTTACCGTAACATCGATTTCTTGTCCCTAAACACATACTTTTAAATTTCAGAAAGTCCATCCGCATATATGTGTAGTTGAAGTATGCCATCCATCCATCCATTTTAATCCGCTTATCCGTTACTGGGTCGCGGGGGCAGCAGTCTCTATGACCATCACCCAAATCACACTGCAACGTACCAACCTAACCGGGATTTGATCCTGCCAAGGAGGTGAACCCTGGGGTTCCACACCAATGACAGAGACATTGCCTCTCCGTGGGTCAAAGCACCACTATAGTTAAAGTATGTTTAAGATATATTTTTTAGGCATAATCAGGCTGTATCTAGCCCCTGAACCAAAATGCATTTGACACCCCTGGTGTAGAGTGTCTTGCGCTTTAGAAAAGTGATTGCTGGGCTTTGGTAATTGAATTGCAACAAAAGGCAGAATCTCTAATAAATGTTCCTCCAAATTAGTTTTAAAATGAACTAATGAACTTCAATAGTTTACCTGTTGGAAACAGGCCTGCACCAGGTTCTCAGGAAAGAGATTTCTGATCAAGTCGAGGAAAGCATCCAGACTGTTGACCTCCTGGTTTTTTGATACTGTGTTTACTTGGCTCCCCCTTAGTTTGGGATTCCCTGGATGGATCCCCAACACGAGGATCACGCCAAGAATTGCAGCTATTACAGTGGTGGACATGTAATACACCATCGCTCTAGTACCCATCCTACCACTAGAGCGGGCATCCAAACCAGCCAGACCTGAAAGACACATGTTCATTATTTTTTTCCCCATGGACTGAGGTCACTGCAGTTTTAACTTTGAATTAAGCTTTTTCAATTTTGATTTATTTTTTCCTAGATTTAGAAAAACTAAGAAATATGTTGTAAAGTGAATGTTTAATGTATATATCAAGCATTTTGACATAATCTCAATGTTAGGTTATTAACTTGTCATAAAGACAAACTGCTCTGTAATAACACACCTGTGATGAGGCTGGATATGATGAGAGGCAGTATTAGCATTTTGAGCATCCTCATGAGAATTTCTCCAGGGAAGGAAACCATAGTGATCGTGGGGCCGTCAGTCACTCTCATATATCGCAGAAGCATCCCGAACACTACGCCCATAACAACACCTAAAGGAATGGTAATAATAATAGTATATTTTTTGGACACATAACAACGTTTTTCAGAGAACTATTTTACTCTTTCCATTTGTATATTTTTTGGACACATAACAACGTTAAGAACTATTTTACTCTTTCCATTCTAAAGTAAAATACTTACCTCTTCTAATCATAAACTGCAATCATGCAGTAAAATGTGAATACTAGCTTTAAATATGTGTGACATATGCCATAACAAATGTCATCACTTTGCAGAAGCACAAGACATCAAGCATGAAATATCTCACTGGAAAATGATCACCAAGATTCATTATTAAAAAATAGCATAAATACTGTGCTATGCTATGAGAAGTTCTGGAATGAGCTGGATTGGGTGGTAGAGGACCACCCAATCCTTTAATGGTCATCTAGGGGAAGGGAACAAAGCAGATGAGAAAGTGAAGGGCAGGTTTGGTGTTAGGGATAGAAACTGGGAAGGACAGACAGTGGCAAATTTCGCAAACAGAATGGAAATGGATGTGGTAAACACCTATTTCCAAAAGAAAAAGGAAGACAGGGTGACGTACAAGAGTGGAGGAAGGTCCACACAGATAGATAATATTCTATGTAGAAGAGTAATCTGAGGGAGATTAGAGACTGTAATGTGGTGGCAGGCGAGAGTGTAGCCAAACAACATCGGATGGTAGTGTGCAAGATGACGATGGAGGTGAAAAAAATGAAAAGAAGAGTGAATGAAAAGAGAGTGAAGACAGAGCAGAAGATCATGTGGTGGAAATTAAGGAAAGCGACATGTTGTAAAGACTTCAGGAAGGAAGTAAGGACAGTTCTGGGCCGTGTTGAGGAATTCCCAGATGACTGGGAGACTACAGCTGCAGTGATTAGGGAGACAGGTAGGAAGGTGCTGGGTATGTCCTCTGGGCAGAGAAAGGAGGACAAAGAGACCTGGTGGTGGAATGATGAGATCCAGGAGAGTGTGCAGAGAAAGAGATTAGCAAAGAAGAGATTGGACAGTGACAAAAGAGAAGGGAACAAAGATGACAAGGGAGGTGAAGAGGGAAGTGGCCAAGGCCAAACAAAAGTCATATGAGGAGTTGTACGTGAGTTTGGAAACAAAGGAAGGAGAAAAGGAGTTGTATAGATTGGCGAGACAGAGAAATCAAGCTGGGAAGGATGTGCAGCAGGTGAGGTTGATTAAGGACAGAGAGGGGAATGTGATCACAAGTGAGGAAAGTGCGCTGAGAAGATGGAAGGAGTACTTTGAGGAGTTGTTGAATGAGGAAAATGAAAGGGAACATAGGAATGAGGAGCCAGAAACTATTAGGAAGAAGGTAGATCAGGTTAGAAAGGATGAAGTAAGAAAAGACCTGAAGAGGATAAAGAGTGGAAAATCAATTTGTTCCAATGACATCCCAGTGGAAGTATGGAAGTGCTTAGGAGAAGTGGCGGTACATTTCCTGACTGGGTGGTTCAATTTTAGAGACCGACAAGATGCCTGACAAGAGTGGAGGAAACGTGTTCTGGTGCCAATTTATAAGAAGGGTGATGTGCAGAGTTGTAACAACTACAGAGGGATAAAGTTGATGAGCCATACAATGAAGATTTGGGAAAAAGTAGTTGAAGCTAGGATGGTGATGGAGAAGTACAGAGAAGGTCAGAAGTAGCTACATTGTGTATTTGTAGATTTAGAAAAGGCATATGACAAAGTGCCAAGGGAGGAATTGTGGTTTTGTATGAGGAAGTCAGGAGTGGCAGAGAAGTATGTTAGTTTGGTGCAGGACATGTATGAGAATAGTACAACAGTGGTGAGGGGTGCTGTTGGAAGGACAGAAGACTTCAAGGTGGAGGTGGGACTACATCAAGGATCGGCCCTGAGCCCCTTCTTGTTTGCTGTGGTGATGGACAGATTGACAGATGAGGTCAGACAGGAGTCCCCATGGACTATGATGTTTGCAGATGACATTGTGATCTGTAGTGAGAGTAGGCAGCGGCTAGAAGAGAACCTAGAGAGGGGGAGATTTGCACTAGAAAGAAGAGGAATGAAGGTCAGTCGTGGCAAGACAGAGTACATGTGCGTAAACAAAAGAGAGAACAGTGAAATGGTGAGGTTAGCAGAGGACCATATTTAGTCAGACGGTATTGTGTACTACAACTACAGCCATTTAATCAAAGATATATTTGTAGTTTTCAATGTAGGTAGATCGCTTTACCCCGGTCATTTGAAAATAGCTCCCAAGCTGAAATAGTGTGGACACCCCTGGTTTAGAGACGCTAGCAATAGGCAGAAGACAGGAGGAAGGTTTGGAGAAAAAGCTAGAAAAGCCAGATTGAGATGGTTTGGAGATGTGTGGAGGAGGGACAGTGGATACATTGGTAGAATAATGCTACCAGGTAGGAGACAAGGAGGAAGGCCAAAGAGGAGATTTGTGGATGCGGTGAGGGAGGACATGCAGATAGTTGGAATCAGAGTAGAAGAAGCCGAGAAAAGGGTGAAATGGAAAACAATGATATGCTGTGGCAACCCCTGAAAAAGGGACAAAGTCAAAAGCAAAAGAAGAACTGTGCTATGCTACACATACTGCTTTATGAGTTATGTGTGTGGGGGGGATTGGGCATGAGAGCCTTCCAATGGAATGTGGTACACTGGACGGAAGTGTGACGTTGCTGTAATGATTGAACGATAAACAAGCCTCCAGTCACTAGGTGGCAGCAACTGTCGTTTGCACGGATAAAAAAATACATATTTAACAATAGTATTTCAATTCATCAGGAGATGGGGAGTGTGAAAAAATTCCTGTCCCCTAAGGCATTGTTTCGCAAGGACTGTGTCGCGACCCTTAGGTGGGTTGCAAGAGATTTTTTTTGCGTTGTCTTGCATCATGTTTCCCAGTTTACAAATAATGTCTATTGACTTGGGTCGCGAAGGTTTGCGACTTAAATTATGGGAATAAAATATGAACAAAAGTTTGGGAAACACTAGAAAAAAAGAGGTACATGACAGAAAGTTTTTGAGAATCACAGGTTTAAGCTAACATTTTTTGAATGTGGAATATTTTTCTTTAAGTAATGTGAAAGCTGACACTGAGACTACTATTAATGTTTTGGTTGGCTAACAAGAAATACTTTCATTAGGTGACTAATGAAGACAAACAGGCTTCTCATACCCATAACAGTAAGTCCCAGGAGCAAATTGTGGGTATTAAGGCTGCAGTGACCAGCATCCTTATACCCAACATCCGTGTTGTCATCTCGTTGGTTTTCTTCTTTCACGTTGACCTTGTTGGTTCTGTGGGATGATGTCCGATTTGTCATGCTGCCTGTGGAATCAACAAATGAAACTGTTTACCATTAAGACACCATAAGGAACATTCTGTACGGTAAATCAACGTCCTTCAAAATGTGTTGGGTCCGCAGAGAGTATTTAGGTTCCTAAGATAACTAGACGGCAGAAAGTAATTAAGAAGGTCCAATAAGTGTGATCCTGTAAATGGAAAGAGGTTTCTGTATCTGTATCTAAATGTAACATTTACCAACATTAACAAGCGACTTACAATTGAAGGTAATATAGTTTTTGTGTACTATTCAAAAAGGTTACTAAGAGCTAGAGACTTAGCTATAGACCTCTTCTTTTAACCCATCACCAAAATTAGTAGGGGGAAGCTTAAAGTGCCGGGGGGGGAGGGGGAGGAGGGTGCCATGCTCAGAGTACCTCAGTGGTGAACTTGGTAGCCGGTGGACTCGAACCTGTAGCCTACCGGTCCCAAGTCCACTTCCTTAACCACTAAGCAAGCACTGCCTTCGCTTTTACGTCTCCACGTATGAATTTATTAAGAATGTCTTGTTCCGTAATTCTAACAAGAAAGAGCGTTTTGTTTTGATATGTACTGAAGTTGAATTCAATTGACACTGTACCTTGATTGAGAGTGGAGTGAGTTAGCCCCTCCCCCGTCCTCATGTTGTTGTCAACCAGTGGGGTTTTTTTTTAACCAATGCACATGTTTAGGTATTTTTGGACATTTAAATGCCTTTTAAAGCATTTTAGGGACTTGAAACTGAAACATTCTGGACCTAAGTCTGCCTCCTTAACCACCAAGGCACCACTGCCCTATATAACATTTTTCTGTTTTTATCACAAAATGTACACATGGTTGTATAATTAAGGCCATTTTATTTAATTTTAAGGTGTTTTTGGACGTTCTCTAAATTATTATTTTTGCTGTGTGCTGATTATCACCGATCCATCTGGCTCCTGAACCACTCCACTCACTTTACAGAAGCATGAAGTCAGACGGGTGCTCCTGGCAGTGAACCCCAAGAAGGCTGCTGGCCCAGACGGAGTACCTGGTAAAGTGCTCAGAGCGTGTGCCCACCAGCTGGCACCCACCTTTACCAATCATCCCACCCTGCCTAAAATCAACCACAATAATCCCAGTACAAAAGTAGTCCCCCATCACCAGCCTGAACGATTACCGACCATGAACGATGGCCCTCACTCCGGTTATAATGAAGTGCTTTGAGAGACTAGTTCTTCAGCACATCAAGGACCATCTCCCCCCAGACCTCAACCCCACCAGTTTGCATATCGGGCAAACAGATCCATGGAGGACGCCATTGACGTAGCTCTCCATTCTGCACTGAACCACCTAGATCAGCAGCAGAGCTACGTCCGGATGCTCTTTGACGATTACAGTTCCGCCTTTAACACTATAATCCCAGACAGGCTCTGCAATAAACTGGACAGTCTCGGCCTTCCCCCCCTCACATGCTCCTGGATAAAGGACTTCCTTACCAACCGTCCCCAGACTGTGAGACTGGGTTCCCACCTCTCCCCCACCCACACACTGCGCGTTGACACCCCACAGGGCTGTGTGCTGAGCCCCCTCCTGTACTGTCGGTACATAGCAGAGACTCTCTGGCACAGCGACAACCTCATCATCAGAAGCGCTGATAGCTATCGCATCAGTTACTGGGTCCAGGTTGTCTATGACACCCTGCCCAGCCCAGCAAACCTACACACCTGGGGCAAGAGCGAGACACCGGCCTGCCCCCTGTGTGCAGGAAGAGGATCCTTGCAACACCTCCTGTTGATGAGGAGCATATGTAGGAGGCGAATGAGAGGAAGATGGCAAAGTACCAGGACCTGGTGGAGGAGTGCAGAAGACGGGGCTGGTGGGCTCACTGCAAACCAATTAAGGTGGGTTGCAGGGGGTTTGCTGGCCATTCTATCTGCAAAGCTCTGGCAGGGCTGGGAGTTACCAGAGCTGTCAACATGGGAGCCATCCGTTCCATCACTGAAGCTGCAAAAAAAGCCACTCAATGGCTTTAGATCAAGAGGGCAAGCCCTTGGACTGTAGGAGCCCGTGGACTGGGATGCAAACCGGGACTTGATCAACCCCGTTTGGGTCACTTGCGTGTGAGGGGGTATGATCAGACCCAAAACCCCCGATGACCCCAGGAACATACGTAACTGACGATGCATTCCAGCACGTCCTAGAGATGTATGTTAAGTCCTTTTTTGCTGATTACAGTAACTATGCTAAAATTCAACTTTGTTCTAGCTCACTTGAAGTCATGTGCGTGCTTAACTTTAATTTATTTTTTGTTAACATTGACTGAACTTGGTTATTTAGCAGTAAACAGTTTATGGACCTTGTCATAAATAGGATAAGAATGAGCAACAACACTTGCAGTCTGGGAATTTTTTTTTACAGTGGAACCTCGAGATACAAGTGTCTTGACATACGAGTATTTCGAGATTTTTGCGAGATACGTGTAAAGATTTGAGATATGACCACGCTTACAGACACAGACGCTAGGTGGCCAAGCAGTTGGAGTAGCCCACGCTGCTTCACTCGTTCACTTCACATTGTCGTCAACTTCCGTACGACCATCTCCCACGAGTCTTCTGTCTTGTGTTTGCGTTATCTATGTAATTTTCTCTCAATTTTGTGCATTATTCTTCATAATAGTGATGAGTCCTAAGAGAGTGAGTGGTAAGGATGGTAGTGAGAAGAAGAAACACACGATGGCAATGGAAACAAAGCATAAAATTGTCGATAAATTTTAGCGTGGTGCCCGCTAAAGAAAGAATACAAATCAAAAAAAGCAAGAAAAAAATCTAAAAAAAATACGCAAGTTAAGTTAATTCTAAGTTTATGTAAATTAGGTATGTGTAAGGTCCCACCCTCCTCCTCCACACATGTCGCCATTAGCCGCTACTGTATAGTCTGTCTCGTAGGTAAGAACGATATTTAAACCACATTTTATTTTATATCCCATCCACCCATCCATTTTCATCCGCTTATCCGTTACCGGGTCGCGGGGGCAGCAGTCACCACCCAAATCACACTGCACCATACCAACCCCCCAAACCTTCCTGTGGGTGGTGAGTCCACTGGAAGGTACCAACCACCCTAACCGGGATTCGAACTTGTCCAGGAGGTGAACCCTGGGGTTCCACACCAATGACAGAGACATTGCCTCTGGGCCAAAGCGCCACCACAAGAATCCTTATATACTATAATTTTTTTGTGTGTGTTTTTTTCATTGTTTTTAGCACGAATAAGTTTTTAGAGGGTAGGAACTGATTTTTTTTTCTGTTATTTCTTATGGGAAGACATGATTCACTATACAAGCTCCTCGAGTTACAAGCTCGATCCTGCTCATATCTTGAGGTTCCACTGCAAATGCTATTTTCTGAACAGTGCCTGTAACGCGACTGGTGAACAGTGCCTGTAACACGGCTGGTTTAACATTAGCTCTGGGGTTAACTCCCTTCACTTTGTGCTTGTCCACAGCAGAGATAAACAGAAACAGGGGAGTCGGAGTCTTTATTATCAGCCACACCGAGCATAAGAGTGTTGTACATAAACAGTGTTTTAACATTTAACTCCTGTATAACCAACTCACGTATATGTGCGTGTATGTGCAACTTGCGCAAAAAATCCCAGCATCATTGTTTAAACTACTGGGTTCAAAGCGTGTGAAAAAAGTAGTAGTAGTGTAGGCTGGAAATGACTGTATTTTCAATAACATCCTAGAAACATTTTCACAAACACTGACTGTAATGATAAGCCATTGTTTATTCAAAATAAAGGATTTTAACATGTGCTGGTCTCTTTCTTACTGCCTTATCCAGGCACTGACATATACGTGATAAGCCATTGTTTATTCAAAATAAAAGATTTTAACATGTAACATTGGTACATATACGTATATATATGTACCAATGTCAACACAAATCAATATTTTCTACTTAATTGTAAACATGAATTTTTGTCAAATGTTTTTTTTTCTTCCCACTTCTTCCAAAGTAGGAAGTGGTGGATAGATTGTGGGAGCCACCATACTCAGACTGACAGAAGCAGTGTCTGACACTGTGGAGCCACTGTGTGACCAAAATTGTGATTACATTTAAGTAGAAAATGTTGATTTGTGTTGACATTGGTACAGATGTTGTTACGTGACTGTGAAATAGTAGATCATGTAAAAAGAGACCATGTTGGAATGTTGGTTTATCAGGTTTGTTTTTAACGCAGTTCTTTAGGACACCACCACATGAATGATAACAAGCCTCCAGTCACTAGGTGGCCGCAACTCATACGGTGGTTTGTACAGATAAAAATATACATGTTATCAGGGTCTCAAGAGTATTTGAATTCGCAGGGGTGTGGGTCAGACAAAGCGGGAGTTAGGGGGAGGTGAAAACATTTCTGTCCACAAGGGGACATGACGGAAACCCTCAATTCATGTAACTTTCTGCTATCGGGCTGTCCCAATAATCTGTTAAAATCTCTAAATGTCAGCTGGTCCAAAATGCAGCATGAGTAACAGGTAGGTCAGGCGTGGGCAAACTTTTTGACTTGCAGGCCTAAAATTCCGGGGCCGGGGCTGGAGCAGATAGATGAAGCATTCGGATAAAGTAAGATAAATGACAAGTAAAGGTCATGTATAAAGGCTAAACTGCTAAAATGCTTTTAGCCTTTCCTATACAATCTACTGGGAAAATGTGGGCATTGCAGGAAAAAGGCAGAAGTATAATGATAATATAAATTAGTAACATAATTTAGATACGTTTGACTGGCCAGAATAAAAAGCCAAGTCGGCCGCATCCAGGCCCTGGGCCGTAGTTTGCCCATACTTTAGGTAGGTAATAACTTTTAATACTATCGATCTAAAAACCGTCCTGTAAACCTTTCCCTTCACCTTAGCTGACACTCTTCTATCACAGATCACTTCTGACACTTTTCTCCAGCTGTTCCATCCTGCTCTGAACAGTTGATCCAAAGTACTTAAACTCACCTTCACCACCTCTGCTCCTTGTAACCTCACCATTTCACTGTTCTCCCTTTCGTTTACACGCATGTACTCTGTCTTGCTGCGACTGACCTTCATTCCTCTTCTCTCTAGTGCAAACAGAATGAAGCCTAGAAAATATTGTGTTTTGTTTTCTATAACTATTTTCAGTTTTACAAAAAATTAGAAGACTTCAATAAAAGACAACAAAGGTCAAGCCTTGTGGTTTTTGACCGCTCTTCCAGCTGTTAGCTGGCTTTTATTGATATCATATATATATTGTTATTCCCATTGTACAATTTATCCTTTCTGTGATTAGCCCTAATCGTCTGATGAGTTTATTTTATTATTATGTATCCTTTTTAAGCCTCAGAGGAACAGAAATGTGTGTCATACTTGTGCAAAAAAAGCTTATTCCGATTCTCATATAGTATTGCGTTTATACATATATATTACATTTACAGTACCTTGTTCATGGAGCTTTAAATAAAATGTTTTAATTGTCCAAGATTATAACCATAGATTTTAATTATGAGTCAACAAGCTGGCTAGATATATATTGCAACTAAGAAGATGTCCGCATTTGTGTGTGTTTGTAAGCAGATAGCGATGTGTCTGAGAGGATTACGCTCAGTCTTTGATTGTTTGCAAAGGGCTTGAACATAATCCTTTCCCGACCATCTCGGGCACATTATATTGGTCAACGTAGCACTACACACATCTGTCATGCCTAGATCTGATGAATTTTAAATTTTTATTTGGGACGTTTATTTATATCTGTCTGTGAATATTTAGAATCCTAAGGAGGCCAAAACAGAGATTTACAAACCTAAAAAAATAATAAAATATTAATAAGAAGTTAGCATGTTAATAACAGTAAATAAAACAGAACCTCAAGAGATTTGCTTTAAAGCAGACCTGGGCATTGTACTCCTTATCTCTGAGACTGTGTCCTGCAGATAGAGTTATTTGTTGAAATCAAGTCAAAGTAATGTGGCTTTTATTTTGAAAGCATTTATTTATTTTTACTAAATTGTAGTGAAATTTATTTAATTTATCTAAATGTATCTGTCTGGTCAGCGTGCTTGTTTGTGCACAGAAAACAAATCGAGGACATACACGTTGTTATTCACACACACCGCGGTTGGAGTTTAAATACCATCGCAACACCTAGCATGTGTATGTGTTTTGAGTAATAGCATTGCATATTTTTGTTGAAAATATGTTTTTGGTTGAAATGTTGAAATTTTTCGTTAAATTTTTTTCATGTTCAAGATTTTGAAAATATCTGGACTGATCATGAAAAATCCTCAAAAAAAATAAATAAATAAATAAATAGCCCGGTAATGTGTAAAAAAAAAAAAAAAAATAGCCCAGTAATGTGACATTTATGTTTTGGGGGATTTATGCAATGTGGAAGTATGTCTGTATTAGGGCTCCAATCATATGATAATCACTCATACATTAATTACAGTTATTGAAATGCATATCATGTCTTATATAATTAAATGCTGATCTAGGGTTACATAAATTTATAATTCTTAAATGCTGATCTAGGGTTACATAAATAATAATTTATAGTTCTGGTAAGTGTATACTTATGAAAGTGAAAACATGGAATTGTTGTTTTATTCATTTTCTATCTCTAAAAATGAAAGTGATACTCATCTATAAAAATAAATAGGAGACACGTGTAACTAATTGTAACTACGTTTCAAATGTAACAAAGAGTGTGAACAGAAAATGTTAATCGAGAATTTTTTTTTTTTTTTTTTGCTCTGTGTGTGTGTTTGTGTATTTGTGTGTGTGTGTTTCCACATGCCTAACACTCCTTTGATAATCCGGCTGCATTAATCTGTTATTTAAACTCGTGAAGCACAAACTGTTACTTTTACATCTGATCTCTCCACCCTTCTAATGCTAGTGTTATTTAAAGTCTTTTCTCTTCTGCCACTGCCTTTTCCCCCCTTTCTCTTTTCAAATTGTCAATGAGTCCCGAATAAATCTTTCATTCTTATATCTTTCATTAGGCCGGAATTTTATTCTGCTTTCTCTTTGTAACATAGTAAATCCATATCCTCCATTGTCAGTGATTCCCCATATATTCTCTCTGGAAAAGTTTCAACTTTCCATTTGCAGATTGCTGTTAACAAACTGCATTCTTGTTGAAACAACAACCCAACCCAAAAGGCCAACATGCTTAACACATAGATATATGAACCCTAAATAAATGAGGTAAGTAAGTATAATTACCCGCCCCCAAACAAATCAAGGAAAAACAATCTGTGTTATATATTTATATATTACCAAATGAATGCATGAAAAATGGTTTGTGAGAAAAGTCAAGGAGTAGATAACAGTTCTTACTTTCTTAGAGAAGCGTTCTCCCAGTCAGCAGTGAGCATTGGAGGAGAAACCCTGAGAGAGGTTGAAAGTGGATGTGTAGCCCAAGTAGGGACAGAAGTCTTTGCGTCATATGAGAGTAAATTCACAGATTAATCAAAAGAGCCTTAAGCTCTAAGCCACACTATCTCATCTCACTCTCCTCTTTTATCTCTATCTCTTCCATCCTACCACCCCATTGAGTCATCAATTCAATCCCAGTATTTTTCTAGCTTTAAATGTTATCCTTTTGGGTTGACTATACCAGTCAAAAAAACCCCAAAAAACACATTTTTTGTTTATTAAAGACGATAGCTTAAGTTATAATTATAATAATAATAATACAAAAAAAGGAAGATTCCCCGTTCTCCACTCTGTCAGTTAATCCTTCTGCGCCTTAAGTGAACCACCAAACTACATTTTCCTAAGAACTCTTCTAATGTATGTACACTGCCTGGCCAAAAAAAAAAAGTCGCCACCTGGATTTAGCTAAGGGTAAGAAGAGAGGCAGGTGAAGTGATGCACCCATCATGCCTAGTGCCTACTGTACAAGCCTGTGGGGGCAGTGCTATGATCTGGGGTTGCTGCAGTTGGTCAGTTCTAGGTTCAGCAACAGTATGTGCTCAAAGAATGAGGTCAGCTGACTACCTGAATGTACTGAATGACCAGGTTATTCCATCAATGGATGTTTTCCTCCCTGATGGCACGGGCATATTCCAAGATGACAATGCCAGGATTCATCGGGCTCAAATTGTGAAAGACCGGTTCAGGGAGCATGAGACATCATTTTCACACATGGATTGGCCACCACAGAGTCCAGACATTAACCCCGTTGAGAATCTTTGGGATGTGCTGGAGAAGGCTTTGCGCAGCGGTCAGACTCTACCATCATCAATGCAAGATCTTGGTGAAAAATTAATGCAACACTGGATGGAAATAAATCTTGTGCCATTGCAGCAGCTTATCGAAACAATGCCACAGCGAATGCGTGCTGTAATCAAAGCTAAAGTCGGTCCAACGAAGTATTAGTTTTTTTGGTGGCGACTTTTTTTTTTGGCCAGGCAGTGTATTTTACACTTTGTTTGGACCAAGCCATTTGTCCAATTTTTTTGTACCTCCAGCAGATGTTTGACTTTGTCCACTCCTTGTTTTAATGATCAAGTTTTATGTGGTGGCACTTTGGCCCAGAGGCAGTGTCTGTCTTTGTCATAGGTGTGGAAACCCAGCGTTCACCTCCTGGGCAAGATCGAATCCCAGTTAGGGCGGTTGGTACCTTCCAGTGGACTCACCACCCGCAGGAAGGTTCAGGGGGGTTGGTACGGTGTAGTGTGATTTGGGTGGCGGTCATGGAGACTGCTGCTCCCGTGACCTGGTAACGGATAAGCGGGGGAAAATGGATGGATGGATGTTTTATATGACCACTTTATGCCAAAAGTTATCCAGTCCCAGCTTGTGACTGTGTGCATTATGCATCTTATTTGTATACATTCATATATTCTCTGCCTGGACCTCATCATTCCACCACCTGGTCGCTTTGTCCTCCTTTATCTGCCCAGAGGACATACCTAGCACCTTCCTACCTGTCTTCCTAACCACTGTAGCTGTAGTCTCCTAATCATCTAGGAATTCCTAGAAAAAAACAACTTCAAAATAAAAGCAATGCAGCTTTTGTCCATACATGAGGTAAGATTTGAAAATATTTTTATTTTGTATTTTACACTCAACCTTACACAGGCTGGCCTACACCCACCTCCGTTCTGTGGGAAAACTGAAGATTGTCCTAGGAATGTTGCACCTCAGGCCTGAGGAGGTGTCTTTTCCCTACCTAGGCAATGTTTTACCTCCTTCTGTGCTGTTCTCAATAATTGGTCCAAAAACTATTATTTATTTACTGCAAACATTTTTCTTTTGTTTGTCAATACATTAAAAAAAGAGAATCAGAGCTGCTGAAGAAGATCTTTGTGAGTGCCTTCTTCAATTCCTGCTAGTAACTCAGTGTTGTCTTCAACTAAACAGGCCCGATTTTTTTTTACCATCCAGGTGACAAGCTCACATTTACATGCATACTGTACATGGATACATACTAACACATGGGCATGTACACGTACATATACAGGACAATCACACCAACAAGATTAATAAATCTTGGTACTACAGCGGGATCTAGATTGAAACAAGAAGGATACGCAGAGCTGATTAAAAAAATGTATGAGAAAAGCTGCCCAAACAGGATTAAGAGTTTCTGATAATAAAAAAAAATTGGTTGGATTAATGATCAGAAAGATTCTTTAAAAAATACAGAATCTGAGATTAAGTCAAATTTCAGTGAATCAACTAAAAAGGGGTTCACCATTATCTTTCCATCCACAGGAGGGTGCTCTGACTCTGTACTGAATTGAAAAAAATCTGGACTTCAACTTTCCTGAAGGATCACATGACAGTTATACTGTAAATATCACTGGTGTCAGTGTGTAACAGGCGCACAAGTGGAACTTCCACTTCCTTAATTCTTATAATTCTTCCTTGGGTTTTAACACAGACATTCAGGAAGATTTCACATTTTTAACAGTACAAAACAAAGACCAGACAACATCATAATGATGTACATAAAATCAACATATTTAGTTTTATTTTATGTTAAGCCTGGTTTCTGATGTCAGTGTTTTTCAATGATGTAATAGTGAAACACATTTGAATTTATTATCTGTTTCACTCAACCAAGGCTACATAGTTCAATAAATACACCACCCCTTGATTAGTACAAACAACATTGCTCCTGTAAAAATGTGCAGGTGTCTTTTTTTACTACATCGTAAAAAATGTGATGTAAAAAATGTGACGTAATTCATAGTGGGTTCACATAAGAATAACCCTGCACTTGAATAACTTGAATAAGAAATGCACGTCGGTGCCATCTTTCGCGTGAACAACATACAGTATCAGTGGCATGAAAACTCCACTGCAGCCTAATACTGCAACAGTTATGGCGAAAGGTTTTCAACAAACTACCATAGTAAACAAATGATCATTTACATTAGCGGAGACAAAACTTTACAATCACTACAAAGTGATCATTTACATTAGCGGAGACAAAACTTGAAAAATTTCACTACAAAGTAAACTAAATAACATACACATTGTCTCCTTACATAAAAATGAATATGAATAATAATAATATTGACATTATCAATATTATTATTATTTATATTGATTTTCTAGAAAACCATGTACAAAGGTGAAAATGTGAACTCTTCAGACATATACTTTTTACTATAACTACCTCAATATTAAATCAAATAACAAACTCATTGTCTTTTAATTTACACAAAAATGAAAAACTTAATGTAACTAGGTATAAAGGTAAACATATAAAGCCTAACTTCAAATATATACAGTATATTTGTTATATATTTCAAAATGAGTAACTTAATAGTAAAAGACACTGCTTGCTGAACCATTTTTGATTGGTTGATATTTTAAAGTCAACTGAACAAATACAAAGGCCGTCTCGTAGAACAGCAGCTGATGTCAAAACAAGACTAACTTTAACTAACAACCACGCTGGGGTACTACTTGGAATATAGTTTCATACTAGTACAAGCACTTTGAAGCGGACTGCAGAGAAAACTGTTGCATGTAAATGAAAGTGTAGGTACTATTGATAGACAAGATCCTGTAATAAGACACTGAGAAGAGACACAAGGAGATGGGGGGGAGGAGATGATGAGGTACTACGGGGTTGGGTGAGTGAAATAAAAAAAAAAGTGGGTGGGTGGGTGGTTAACACCAATATCTCTGAAAACTGAGTCTACTTCTCATACTATTCAGCCAGTAGACATTGTTTTGCACAGTTAAAAGTGACCTACTGTGTGCGTGGGGCTTCTTCAGAGAACATGGTTTCCTACCACAGTCCAAAAACATTCCGATTTTGGAGTAGGTTAATCAAACAGAGGGGTTCCCAAAGTGGGGGGATGCGTTTGGTTAATAAAAGAATTTTGCAACCCTCTCCTTAAAACAAGACCCACACGCCAACGCTTCACCCTTCCGATTTTGGAGTAGGTTAATCAAACATAGGGGTTCCCAAACTGCTTTCTCTTAAAAACTTGTCCAACTTGTGTTTTGCCCAAAAAATTGCCAACTTTGGTCAGTTGGCAGGAGTTCCCACTGAACTGCCGACAGCAAAAACGAAAGTGAAAATTGTAAAAATAACGCAATATTTTTTATCAGCTATCCGTTTTACACCGCTGTCAACCAATGTGTTTTTGTTATACATTTACAGCATTGGACGATATGCTGTGTTACGTTTCACTCATTCATTCCATCTGAGACCTCCCTTCAATGGCACTGTGAACCCCTAGGAGGACCCTCTGCCCTTTGGGAATCTCTGTCTTAAGGAAAGAGCGGACGATGGAGTTTGTACAGAAATAATTAGATGTTTTGGTAAGTAGAATGATTCGAGTCATTTTAACCCTTGTGTTACTCTTTGGGTCGAGGTGACCCGGTGGCTGATTTTATGAACGTAAACAGTGTGTTAACAGCTCCTGTATAACCAACTCACGCTTTCAACATGACAGGGCTCAAACTGCTGTCAACTTTAGCTATCGTTCTCTCTCTTGCATGCCCCCACGCACATGTAAGCACACATTAGCCTACCAGAAAAGCCATTGATTGCTAGTGGTATGAATGTATGCTTATAGGCCTGAAATTACGATTGGGAGATTGGATTTTGGCAGGAGTTACTGATGTGGTATCACCAGATTCCTATTGAATACATTTCCGTTTACTTGCCCTTTAAAGGAACTGTAATTTACAAGATATTAACAATTTCGTACTGAAGAAGACTTTGAACCTGGGAATCAAGAACACCGCGTTTGCTGAACTTATAAATTGAATGAGAAATGACCTTTTTTTTTTCTCTCTCTGTGATTTATAATAACATGATGTTAATTCTTAAATCAGCAGTGCATGTCTGGTCATTTGCCCAGGGTCTACTCTGCAACACGATAGCTCTGTACTTTTTTTTTCTCTGTACCATTTAGGCATCTTCACCCAACATTAGCACATATAAACACAGAAATGTAAACAGAGTCTGGTTGTCTGCCCTGCTGAAACAGTAACAGCCGTGATTGCGTTCTACATCCATTTGGGCCAGTTTCTCACTAAGCAATAACCAGAATCACTGTTATTATTTCTTTATTCCCCGAAAAGGGCTTTGTAGCTAGTATGCTGTCTCTCTCTCTCTCTCTCTCTCTCTCTCTCCCTCTCTCCCTGTCATTTTCTCGCACTCTCTCCCACCCAAACCGTTTTCCCGAAGGTTAACATTCCATACACTAATTTCAGTTTTCACGCAGGAAGGACTTGTAGGCGCATGTGTTGTTTGTTTGTCAGCTGCAAAGTGTCAGTACAGGCCAAGCATGTGTGTATGCCTGTTCTGCACTCTCTCTCTGTGTGTGTGTGTGGGCGCGTGTGTGTCTATATGTATGTATGTATGTATGCGTTGTTTAACTGTGTATGTGTGGTCTGCCTCCAGACCCAGCCACTTCTCCTCTTTGACCTTTAGTGCCAGACATGTCTGCTAGGAAATAAAGCCAGAGTCAAAGCCTCCTAAAAAGGTTGGGGGGGGGGTGACGCATTCATTAAAAAAGGCCAGACTATACCGCTGACTCGTTGACTCACCTTTGACCTTTTGCATCTTTTCCACCGTGACTTGCAACTTGGGGAGGCCAAGCGAATAGAGTCGGATTGTATAGAAAAGAGGAGTACCGCACAACATTAATAACTTTTTATTCACTGATGATGGGAATAAAATTGAAATTCTCCTATAATGTCTATTTTTTTAACAATAAAGTACAAATAAAATGTATTTAATTGAGATTTTAGGATAAGGAGAAGTTGGACCCCGTAGGAATCAAATCATTGCCGAGAGGCATTATAACTGAATCCTTTCTCAAACTCACTTCAAGTATTTATTGCCCTTAAGGCAACTTTTTTTTTTCTTTTAAAATCCCCTTTAAATTCAAATTGACATAAAACCTTGGAAAATGTATAAATCAGGTGTGTCAAAATCATTTCGGCTTACAGCCTGATTGGATGTGAAGTGCACCAGACCAGTACAATCATAATATAATTATTTATAAACAATAATAAGTCCATGTTTCCCCCCATTTGTTTTTCCTGCAAATAGATACAAGTATATTATAAAATATTCATATTTAATGAAATATAATTTGAAAAAAAAAATTTTCACTTGCAAAATTCATCAAGCAGGCCAGTTTAAACCCCCAAGTAAGTCCGCGGGCTATATGTTTGACAGCCCAGATATTTTGTACGTATTTGAACTTTTTAAAAGCTGCATATTAAAATGGTTCTACACTAAAACCGATTGAAAAGACCTGCTCAGTGCAAAGCAAGGGAGTAGCTTTGTCACACCCAGAGTATATATTTGCTGTACTCCCCCACCACCATTTAGAACTGAAGAAGCCTCTTGGATGAGAGGTGAAATGTCTTCTTTGAGAGAATTTCACGTCCAGTTGCCTAACAGAAGTCTTCAACCTTGACCCTGACCTGAATGACTAAGAATCTTCATAGACATTTTCTGTTGTTGCCTTTGTTCACTTAACACAGTGCTGGGGCCGCCCCTTTGGTTCGTAAGAAAATTTTTGCACAACCCTCAGAAAACAGGACACACTCACACATTTTGTTTTTTAATTCACAAATTTTAAATGTAACTGTTTTTATGCACCTTTTTTAACATTTTATGCTAGCATTGCCATCTTTGGTCAGTTGGCAGGAGTGAGATTTTGTTTGGTTTTTTTTTCTAGTCTCTTGTTTTATATTTCATTTATTCATTCCATCCACCCCCAAGTAATGGCACTGCCCCTCACCCTCCACCTCCCCAGGGATCACGGCCCCCCACCCCCCAAACTTTGGGAACCTCTGACTTTTATTTTGTTGAAGATACAGTACCAAAAGGCCTTGCTACTTTAACTCGAAAAACAAAGAGTAAACCTTTGATCAACTCGTATTTCACCATCACTCTGTCCATATACTTAGGAAACAACTTTCTCCTGTTCCCTTTTCTCCTTCTCTGTTGAACTCTCACCCATGCTCCCTGAGGCAGAAATATCCAAATGCACACAGGACAAGTTGAGACACAGACGAGATAGGGAAAAAGGTGGGAGGGTTCAGAGGATTCTGGGTGACTGACACTAAATGCCATGAGGTAGGAATGCTAAGAGCGAGACGTTGCTCAGTACATGTGTCTGTTGTGGATAGGTTGATGGCAAACCGATTCAGTAAGTTCTCAAATTGACAAATTTACTTTTGCTTTTGTACCGAGGTTAGAGTTACAAATGTTTATACTTGTATAAATGGTTTTTTTTATAATCAGTCGAGAAGGGAGTTCCGGTTCCGCTTTGTCCAAGGATATTGGTTTGAAAGAATCTGTTACTGTAAAAAAAAGAAAAAGAAAAAAGAAGGAGTTTGGTCAACCTTGCTGTACAGCAGTTGTAGTGTCACACCATCTGGAAAACCTGTTTTATGACGTTCTTCCACACTCCTCTTTTTCTGTCTCCTTTCTGGTCCCTATCTCCTCTCCCATCCCCAAACTCTTTTATGAGCAGTCTCACAGGGGCAGGGTTGTAACCCAACCCTCTTCTCTTTTGTTTCCATTCTTTTCCTTATCCTTTCATCTTTTTAAACATTGAAGGGGAAAGGGTTTAGTTAGATTGAAGCTACTATTCACTAAAGAAGAACAAGGCATTGCTTGAGAAACAGAGGGGAAGGGAGTGGAGTGGAGAGGAGAGGAGAGGAAAGGAAAGGAAAGGAGAGGAAGAGTCTCTTTTCCCTGTCAATTTGTGGCTCTTCCTTTCAGCAAGGCCTTTCAGGACGATGAAGTGCAATGATGGGACGTTTTATTGGGTCAGCAACAGTCAACTAGCAGACTCAACTTCTCCAAGGAACTGTTGAAATACATTTTGGCCAGGTGTCCTCCACAGACATCTGTTGCATCACACCCTGGTCTACTTGACAAGTTTCTTCTGAAAAGAAAATCTATGTAGACACTGGTCAGAACCTAAACCGTTTAGCTTTTTTAATCAGGCCCACCAAATGTGTCCGAACTATGTTATTAATATCTATTATCATTATGCGTCTGCCCTTTCCCTGCAATTCCTGCATTTCTCCAATAGATGGCGTGGAAAAGACTTGAAGCATTTTAGCATTTTAGCCTTTATGACTATTACGTGTCATTTATTTTAATTCATACGAACGCTCCATCTTTCTGCTCCTGACCCGGCCCCCCATCAAATTTTAGAACCCATAAGTCAAAACGGCTGACCTAAATCTTCAAGTTCAAGGGGGATACTTTTTGTAGTATGGTGTTTGAGCCAACAAAAAGGTTTTATGAAGGCTGCTTCCACTGTTACACAATGGAGTTTGGTTGGAAATGTTTTTTATCTATACAGATATTGGTCACTTTAACTCACAGGGTTTAAGCTGTGACTAATAATAACTATTTGAACTTTGATCATACATTTGGGAAACTCTTAACAGCTACAGCTACAGCTACACACTTGGCGCCTAAAAGGGGTAGGCGTCAAGTGCGTAGCTCTTCCAGGATCGAACCCAGAAGTATCTGTGCTCTGCTTCCGAAGTAAGTGTGCTAACCACTACACCAGGCGTGGAGAAACTTTTTGATTCACGGGCCACAATGCGTCCTAATATTTGACGGGGGGACCGAGTCAGATGAGGCATTGTTTCCCAAAGACTGGGTCGCAACCCTCAGTTTTTTGTTTTCCCAAAGACTGGGTCGCAACCCTCAGATTTCTTTTTTGGGTTGTTTCACATCATGTTTCCCAGAAGTTTACGAATAATGACTATTGACTTGGGCCCCGAAGGAAAGGAAAGTGAACAACTTGTCATCCACAGCTCCTCAGGGGTAACTTGGCAGCTAGTGGACTCGAATCTGAAACCTTCCGGAAGGAAGTCCACTTCCTTAACCACTAATCCACCACTGCAAGGTGTGTGACTTTTAAAATATGGGTCCCCAGAAAGAACGTTTGGGTAACATTGAAATGGAGCATTCGTGTAAACTAAGGTAAATGACATGTAAAAGTCATGCAAAAATGCCAAAATGCAAAAATGTATTTACGCCATTTAGTGGGGAAATGCGGGCATTGCAGGGAAAAGGCTGAGGTGTAATGACAATATAAATTAATAACATCATTTGGACAAGTTTGGTGGGCTGTATTAAAAAGTCAAACGGGCTACATCCAGCCCCCAGGCCATAGTTTGGCCCATGCCTGCACTACACTATGGAACCACAAGTTCCGCACTCTTTTACTGTTTTGATTCCTAGCTAAATTTCATCAATGTAAAACAAAACCATATATTGTATATTGTTTTGTATATTTCTGGAAGATAAAGATAAACAACAGCAGGTAAATGTTTGTGTTTTACACCTTTTTTGTGATAAAAAAAAAGACTTATTAATATGGCAGCTTTTTAAATAATTATGCAAAAGTATCACTTGCCAAAACTTCCTGGTGCGGATGGCCCACCAGTAAATCGTTCCTCACCTGCATGTTTGTATGTCTGTCTGAGTGAGAGAGTGAGTGAGTGAGTGAGTGAGTGAGTGAGTGAGTAAGTGAGTGATTTATGAAGTGTGTGTTTATGTGGGTGAGGTGGGAGGAGATTGGGTCTTTGGGCTACATTCAGTGTATAAAAAGTGCTAAATATGATTTATTTAGCACTTTTTATACACTGAATGTGTAAAGTTTAGTTAACGTTGCCTGGTAGAATGTTGTGAGAGCGCCTTTCGTGTATATGGATGTGATAAAGTTTAGCCCAGGCCTCGGCACACTTTTTGACTCGCGGGCCACAATTGTCTTAAAATTGAACGCAAGGGCCGGGTCAGGAGCAAAAAGATGGAGCATCTGTGTGAACTAAGACAAAAGTCATGCAATAAAGGCTAAAATGCTAAAATGCTTTTAGCCTTTTCTACACCATCTATTGGGGAAAGGTTGGTATTGCAGGGAAAAGGGAGATGATATAAATAGATTATATAATTTGGATACGTTTGGTGGGCCACATTCAAAAGCTAAGTGGGCCGCATCCGGCCCCCGGGCCTTAGTTTGCCCATGCCTGATTTAGCCTGTTTAAGCTGTTAAGATTTTATATACAATAAATCTTATAAAACTAAAATGTAACTGTTTGGTTTATTTTAGGTCACCCTGCTGGCAGCCATGTCTCCAGTAAACATCCCATGATTCATACCAAATCTCAGTTCCCAGTATTTTAAAAGCACACCACAGAATGTTTCAACTTTTGATCAACCAGTAGGACAAATCAGTGTTTTACTTCCAGATGAAAGGTAAATGTGTAAAACATGCGAGTGCACCCAGAACAAGTTCAGACAGGAAACACTTCTGTGTAGACAAACAATGTAGTAGAACCAATTTCCTTTTGGGAAATTCTTGTGAACTTCAAGCCATTACTATACAAAACATCTGTCCATTTATGGCTGGGTAATGGTATAAGGAATTCAAATTAGAAATTTGTTTCTAGAAAATAAGAGTGCTTGATATTTTGTTCTCCATTTTTGGGCACATGAATGTGCCTTCACTCCATCAGGTTTTGTATTTAAGTCCATAAACTGAGCCCATTTCTGTTAATATGTGTAAGAAATCTGCTCAGAATTGCATGACGACGATGACGATGATCCTCATCAGCATTTAAACAGATAGCTAGAAGGCAAATCCAAAGGTCTAGAATTCTACTTGCACAGCCTATAGATGAGAGTGTTTTGTAATCGTTTTGCCGAACATTGTGGTTTACCTTTGCAGAGCATAATTTAGAAACACAAATTACTATGCAGATTCCAAAGTAAAAGCATGCAAGTTGTGACTTGCAATTGCACATTGTGGATTGCCTCTAAAAGTTGTTGTTTTTTATTTCATACTTTACACTTAATATATTATTATAGGAATATAGCTCCAAAATGTGAGTCGGTATTTTTTTCTTCGCAAGTCATTTTGATTAATCACATTTATTAAATTATCATGGTTGATGGGATATAAATGCTTAGTGGTGTTGTTCTGTCAACAAGTCGAGCGCTTGACAGCAGCAGCTACAGTAGTAAATACTTTGTTCATACAATACTGAAAAAAAAATTTATCTAAAGAAGGTAGTTTAGTTACTGTTACAATCAAAGTGATACTGTACTGTATGGGTGGTACTGTTGCCTTGCAGGCTCAAACCTTCTGGGTTTTTTTGTTTGTTTGTTTGTTTGTTTTGTTTTTAGTTTTCATATTATCCCCATATTTTACCCACACTCCAAACATATAAAGTACACCTGGCAACATCTAAAACGATTTATTTAAGAAAAAAATATTAAGGTTGGTAAGTTGTAAGTGTGCCCTATGATTGGCTGGTTATGTAAAACAGGATCATTACCTTTATGCAGTGTACGCTGGCACAATATGCCATGTCTAACAAATTGTGGCTCCTCCAACGCCCCATCCCTCTACAGACAAACACTAGACACGGGGTATTTTTAATCTGGCCCACCAAACCTTTCCAAATTATATAATTTATTTATATTATATCATTATACTTCTGCCTTTCCCCTGCAATACCCATGTTTCCCCAATAGATGGCGTAGAGAATGATAAAAGCTTTTTAGCATTTTAGCATTTATGACTTTTACATGTAATTTATCTTAGTTCACACTGTGGCCCATGAGTCATAACGTTTGCCCAAGTCAGGTCTAGTGAAGAGAAATTTGAACATTTGCCAAGAACTATTAACTTTCTTTACCTGGAACTCTAATAAATGGTCTAGTGAAGGGAACTTTGATCATTTGCCAAGATCTATTAAGTTCCTTTACCTGAAACGCTCATAAATGTTTCCATATTTGGAGACTTCAATTTCCTTATATAGAAATTGACAAACTGTTAAATGCACAGTACAGATAACTTCTTTTTAAAGTGAGAGTCATTTTGAAGAGTCAAATCTCTACTCTGTTCATTGACTATGGCTAACTAGGAGAACAAGATTTTTTTAATTTTTTTTATCAAGCACCATGAATCAACACCTGGAACCCAAAAGGATTGTAATGGGGAGGTAATATATTATTTTAACAAAATTATTTTTTGAGGCAATTTTGGCATCAACTGAATATTACAAATTGTAAGCTGACATTGTTTAGACCAGGGGTCACCAATGTGCTGAGAACTAAAAATAAAACTAGTTGACAAGAGGGTCAGAAATTGTACTGTTACTGTGCTTTTTGACTCAGCTACACTTCCATTGATATTCAAATGGGTGCAATGACGATGGTAAGAAGAGTGTCTATTATTGTATGTTCCAGAACGTATTATTATAACATTGTTCAGGAAGTCTGTATCAAACAAGTGCCCTTGAAGCTCTCAGTTTTCATAAAGGTTGATGACCCCTGGTTTTATTCTAGCTTAAACATTTGATTTGCCAAGACTACGTTTATCGTGGCTCATAGGTCCAAACCAAGACTTTCCAGTGGTTTGTTTAAATCCAGGCGACCTGCAATAGTGCATTACAGGGACTCACATAGAGACAATCATTACCCTGATCCTGCATGCTTTTGGACTGTAGGAGGAAACGGGAGTGCTTGAAGAAAACCTACGCACACATGGGGAGAACATGAAAAAGTCATTCACAAAGACTGACAGTTACCACTGGAAAACATCTAGCTATAAGGCAGTGCTTCTCAAATTGTGGTGCGAGACACCCTAGGGGGATGCAATTAGGTGCCAGGGGGACGGAGAGTTGGGCGTAAAAGACCTTCAATGGAATATGACGCACTGGAACTAAAGTGGGCTGCTGCTGGTATGCTTTGAATGATAAACATGCCTCCAGTCACTAGGTGGCAGCAACTCATGCAGTGGTTTTTACGGATAACAGAATACATATTATCAGCTTCTGAATAGTATTTTACATCTACATTCTGTCCCCCTAGGGGAGGCATGACAGAAAATAACTAAGAATCACTGAACCACTGTAAAGAAGTTGTTTGTAATCTATCATCCAGTTGCTTAAAAATCCATTCGAACATAGCGTGCTCTGTGCCCTTAAGTCTACAACAGATAAGAACAGCCAGTGAGGTCATTTGAATTATCCTGACAGAATCCCCTAAAGCAAACACCTACCAGACAAAATATTCAGAAAGTGAGCACACCCCAAAAATATCTGGCACAGGAAAACACAAAGCAATTTGGAACCAGACTCAGGTTTGGCAATAAAACACAAAGTGACATCCTCTTGTTGGATTGTGCCAAGTGGATCAGGTTGCACCATTGTACTTGCAATCAAGCTCGTTTGACGAATCACGCCATGTCCTGTCTCAGTACAGCCTGTTTACAATAATTGCAGCAGTTAACGCTGTGTAATTATATCACAGTAAGGTGGAGATCTGGAGATTTGTGCACACAAAGCAATTTATGGATGTTTCTTGTGATTTATAGGTAAGGGGTTGTACACAATGTTGTATAGAATAGCCACTTGTCTGCACAGTATATATTTTAATCCTCCCATTTCATCCCGAATATTTTTATTAGACTTGGCCAGTTGGATGCTAGTTGGGTGCTAGCTAGTTGGATGTTGTGTTTTAATAGTTGTTAATAAAATCCAACATGTTGCATGTTTGATTTAGAAGAAAAGTAATCACACGACATACAGGTGATGTTAACGCTATCTAGACAACTTAATGCATTAAAAATGAAAAAAAAAGTTTTAATACTATGTAAATAAGGTTGGAATTTAGAAGAACAAACGATGAGTAAAAAAAAATCTCGAATTTGCGCTTCTTAGAAACCTAAGCCGTTAGCCTGTCAAGTTGGCGGGAGCTAACTTGACACAGAGCAGGATACTATCTTTGGGGGTATGCAAATAAAAGCACCACTACCGGTCTCCCTTAAACGGTCGTAAAAATCCTGCGACACTGGGTTTATTTTGGAAGATCCCCGGAAAAGTTTTTTACAACTTTGACAGAGTGACGACTTTTTACGTGAACCAGGCGGAGTTGATACGTTAAATCTTTTTGCCTCACCTCGTCTTCACTCACATATTTCGGGACTGAGGCACGTTTTCTCACAGAGGAGTAATATCTAATGGATATCTATACTTAAAGGCACATTCAAGTAAAAGTACTCTTTTGAGTTTGCAAAGCGCTCACGGGAACGAGACTGTTGTATGGTTTTAATTCTCAACATTTTTTTTTTTTGCCTTTTTTTTTTCTACTTCGCTTTTTTAACTGGCTGAACTTTTGCCAGTGTCCATAATTTCAAACCTCTGGTGTGATAAATGCGAAGAGTGTGAGAAAGCGTTATCCTTTTCTTTCTTTTTCTTTTTTTTTTTAACCAGTTGAGCAACTGCCGACAGGACTCTTTAATCAATGTGGTGTCAGCTGGAAGGACGCGGGGTCCGGATCTCACCTAAACGGTACATGTCCCTGAACTACACACCAGCACACTGTCATTCTGCGTGTACCCCTAATATACACACACTATGAGTTATTTGTTTCTGCGTAGTTCTCATACTTACATGCTTTACAACATAAGTAACAACACCAGATATTTAGAGAACTATCCAGCAGCTTCTCAGCCTCCATGTTCATTTTCTTTTTTAAGTATTTTCTGTGGCGGTGAACATTCAGTCATTTATTTTAAATCCTGTGCAAATGTAGAACAACATTTGCTCGAAAGATAGACAAAAAAGTTACAATTTCTAGCTTTTGTACAGCATTGTCTTTAGCAAGAGGAATACATATGCTCTCGTTTTAGTTTCTCAAATGTGAATATGTCGGTTGTTTTTCTTCTCAGTTAAAGTAAACATTTTTAGGTTTGTCAACAAGACGGGAAACTTTGGTCGACATTCTCCCCATATGCCTCATTTTATATACAGTACCTGCGTGAAAAGGTATAATGATTCGTTTCCGGTAACAATGTGCAATTTACATGACAACTGATTGTAATGTGAATTAAAACTAAATATTTATATATATATACATATATATAAGTTAACAAAGCAATGGGTACGCAAACACAAGTACAATTAAAGCTCAAGGTTAGCAAAACGATTTAGTAACGCTTTAAGGTAACCAAAAATATATTAAAATATAACCTAAAAATCTCAGCCATAAATAAATCATATAAAAGTATAAGAGTGTAGTTGAAAAATAAATTACATTCTCGTGAAACAAAAATGTTATCTATATGCACACCGTCATACATTTACAGTCAATGACTCTCTTGATTTTAAAAGATTGCTTATAATAACCCAAATGACTTCAGGTTAGAAATCCATAGTAATGTAAATATCTGTGATTTAAAATCCTAACTGACATGCCAACATATAGTGCTTGTTTTATTGCCTGCCACAAAGGGGAGCTGTTTTTCTGTTAGAGTTCAGTACAGTAATTAGTAATATGTAGTTTCAAATAATATAGAAATACAAAATTAGAGCATAACGTTACATTTTTAAATTTCAAAAATGTAGGTGTTATTGAAATGTTTTTGATGTCAAATGTGTATAAAAATGATAATATTTTGTTATAATTATTATTATAATTTGTTGTACTAAATAGAATATATATGTTTAGTTATATATGTATCTACATTTTATAATGTAAAACTTGCAAATAAATATTTTCATGAAAATGCCCTCTTCGAACTATTTAAATCTATAATTTTTATTTATTTTGTCTAAACCTACTTACATTGATAAACCTGTTTTTACACTTACAATTCAGTATTTATTATTTTTTGTACACAGCACATGGTGGAATATATATAGCATTGCATGTTTTTGTTTCTTAGTGTTTTTTTTATGTCATCAAGCATAAGGTCCAAAAACATGTCGATTGTATGTGTTTTGACGGAAACCCTGAACAGGATTAACGTAGTACAGACTGGGTGAATGGGTGGTATGAATTCAATGAAACACACAGCAGGCGTGTTGCTCACAATGTTGTTTTTGGCAGCACTGCAGTTGTCTGCATTGGCTGTCAAGTCAAGTGAGGTGAGGTGATGAAAAATCATAACCTTTACAACATACCTGCAGCTTATGGTGCTTTAATTTTAATGTTCTTGATAAGGCCTTGAAAATACCAGCAGAATTATTTTTATCTTCTCTCTTTTTCTCAGTGATCTATATACAATGGAAACACCGAGTGATAGAAAATAAACGAATAGGAGAAAAAAAACATGATTTATAATTTTAGTACAGTGTGGGGGAAAAAACGAAGAACATCTCAGCAGGTCTGAGTGCTTACCTATATTTCTTGCTCTGAACATTATTTTGTCCTTAAGATTTACCTTTTCCAATCATTAAAAGAAGATAGTAATGCAATGCTATTACTATCAAGATAAGATAAGATAAAGCTAGGCTGCCTTTTTCAGATGATTACTCCATTACATTTTAAAAAGATGTTGTGCAGGACCCAAGAATGTAATGCTAAATGCTGGATTGTAATGCCTCCAGGAATGCACGAGAGGATCTCAAAACATATGTGACTGCTTGCTCACTATGACACATTGCTTTAGCAGACACACCAGCAGCACAGAAAAAAGGTCATTCGTGACAAAATAAACAAGCTTCATATGCTGGGAGGACTTTGTTTGGAAGGAAATGCATGATTCTCTAAATATTTAAATATCTTTAAAAAAGAAAATCCAAGAGTTACAGGTGGTATTTGTCCAGGCGGATTTAACAGGAAGCTGTCTGTCCAACAAATAAAGTTTTGTTGAAATAGCTAATAAGGCTTTTGTCCACTGAAATACAAATATACTTCCTGTTATAAGTCACATGGTTAGAACTTAATTCAAAGTTAACCAAAATTGTTAAAGACAATCAGCTTGTGAAACAGAGAAAATGTAATGTGAGGTGCAAGTTTCGATTAGAGACCTGCTGCTTCCAGAAAGCATAAACACCCCAATTTAGATTGCATATTGCAAAATTATCCACTTCAATTTGCATATTTTAAATTGCCTTCCATAAAATTTTCATCTGGGATGTAAAATAATCATTTACATTCCAAAAAGACACAAATTATAAAGGAACAGAGAAAAGGTTGGTTATAACTATGTTGTTCTTTTTCACCTATCTTACAGTATTCTAATGTGTGAATTAATGGAGAAATAATCTATATTTACGTTTTAAGTACTATTCTTTTCTTGATTAAACTCTACTCTTGAATTGAATTGTGCCTATTTATCACATTTCAGCTTTTTTCAAATTTAGGGTTAAGTCTTGATGGAAGACATAACAGACTTCTCTAATTAATATTTATATTTTGGAAGATCTTTATTTTCTCTCAATGTCCCTTGCTGAGCTCCAATTTTGTTTAGTGTCATATTAGGTCCAAAAAACCAACAACATTTATTCTAACATTTCCAAGAACATAGAATTAAACAAACAAGTAAAATTCATGCTGTGGATGTGACTTCTCCCAATAGTTTGATAAATGAAAACCACATTTTTAACAATTTTAATTTCGTTTGGTTAAAAGGGGGGGTTGAGGAGACTACGTTAGGTCAAACATATGCATACAATCGTAGCATTAACTTAAGTTAATCACAAAAAAGAAAAAAAGCAATTAATTTGCTTTAACTGTGAATTAATGAGTACAAATAGAGTAGGCTACTTTACAAAAGACGCGTCACTACTTCAGTACAGATTGTGGCTATAAACACGTATTATTGATTCAACCACAGCTGAGTGTCTCTAGCCTTTTCGCGGCAGATACTATGTCTCCATGCTACTAAAGTTTACCCTGGTTTAATTATTAATTTTACTATGAATTATCCGTTTTTATTTTATGGCTTACAGCTCCTTCGCCTGCTTTTGGTGAGCGAAAAGATCCCTGCGCTTCTCAGCGACGCGAAACTGTGAAGTTATGCTACTCGAAGTAACTGCGTCCTTTAATGTTGGGTTCGAAAACTTGCCTGTCTTTAAAAACAGTTTTGTCGCCGTCGTTTTCTCTAGAGGACACAGAGACATTCAAGCATTTTTTGTTGTGCAGTCTGTTCCTCACATGCTAGCCAATATTGCTAAGCGATTGGTCGTTTTGAACAAAGGCAAACACACTCGATGCATTTTTTTTTTTTGCGTTTCCCATTGCTACAATACGTCAGAGAAGCGGCCATCTTGTGAAAGTCATGTAGGGCCTGTAGAGCGGGGTGTCACACTCATTTTCACCGAGGGCCACATCAGCAATACAGTTCCCCTCGAAAGGCTGGTTGTAACTGGAAGACTGTGTAGATCAGGGGTCCCCAACCCCCGGTCCAAAGACCAGTAGCAGTCCATAGGTCATTTGGTAATGGGCCACAGTGGGACACAATAAAATACATATACTTTAATGGGCCACAGTGGGACACAATAAAAAACATACTTCTTTTTTTACTAATTTACTTCATTCAAAGAAAGTCCAGTCATATCCATTTACTTTCTTTATTTCAAGATAATCTGGCAAAAGAAAATCTAATTTGAAAATAATAGGTCATTCAGACTCTGATACGTATTAACAGAATAGAGTCTCGAAGATGTTTTATTTTGAAAATGTAATGATTATTATTTGATTGATTATAAAAACTTTTTATTTCTTAGGTTAAGAAACTCTGCTGCATGGACTTTACTATAGATAGATAGATAGATAGATAGATAGATAGATAGATAGATAGATAGATAGATAGATAGATAGATAGATAGATAGATAGATAGATAGACAAATCTAGATTTCCTTTCACACAATACAGAATGTTTTATGTAATGGAGCTGTCAGAATGATATTGTTAAATAAATTGTGAAAAGTGATTTATCAGATCATTTCCATGGCATGCTCAGAAATAAATTGTGAAAAGTGATTTATCAGATTTATCATTTCCATGGCATGCTCAGATCCAGAACTATGTCCACCATACATTGTTGCATTAATACAAGCTTAAAATACCATTTCAATTCCAAGATATACAGATACAGATAGAGGAAAAGTTTGGCTAAAGAATTGTGAAAAATAGCTGAAAGCATAAAGATAATCTGTTTAAAGTTGCCACTTAAGAATGTTCTTGATGAATAACAAGTTTGAAAGGGGAGTTTGACGTTTATTGTTTTTTTTTTTTTTGTTTTTTTTTTTAAGGTGTCACACATCATGGAATTTACCCTTCGGCCCCTTCCGATGTTTTCATTCATTTAGACTAAGTTAGTAGCAGAAAATATGATAGCTTCCTAAAAGTACATAACAGTATCTGGGACAAGCTTTAACATGTCTTCATTGAAGTAAAAAATGCAGAAAAAGATCATGACAAAAAAATTAAGATTACCTTGTAATGAGATTGATCAGATCGGAGATACAGTCAAAGATTTAAGATTGAAATTGTTTGAACATGTGACAGTAACAAAAACAACT
>NC_024323.1:818467-833467 GCF_000523025.1 Cynoglossus semilaevis | reverse complement strand
AAGTTTACGTCTCTCTGACAAACAACATAAATTGCACAAAACCTCAAGTGCTTTTTCAACTTTCCCTCTCCTTCATACTTGGCTGGTTTCAAATTGTCTTCTCTTCTCAGACCAGACCAGTAGAACTTTAGCTGGATACACTCCATTTTGGCATGAGCTACTGAAGCCAGTGCTACTGAGAAGATGTTGTTCTAGATGGCCACACTTTAAAAAAGTGTTAATTTAAAAAAAAATCAAGAAGTGTTTTTCTTTCTTAGCTACTCAGTCATCGGGACTGTAGCGGTAGACAGTGAAATGTGTAACTGACGCCTCATTGTGTGGCCCCAGGGTTTGCCCTCTGCCACGTACAAGCCCTGTCACTGAAAACATTTCCTGTTTTTCTGTCACTCATCAGGTATTTGCAAAACCTTTACTCAGTCATTTGCGCACAAACATGTAGCACTACGCAGACAAACATGCCCAGGTGAAACAAACAAAAAAACACCAGTTGTATCATCCACTTATCACAACTAACCATCCGTTGCATACTTTTATTTTTGCTCTCCAAGGAGCCTCGAGGGCCCCTCGCCAGTAAAGCTGCATCATTTGCATTCTTACAATTCCATTTGCTTTAACACGATCCAAGTGACCTCCTCTTTCACCTTGATCTCCCTGCCTTAAAATAAATAACTTTTCACATTTCTACATTCATGAGGTGGCCTGTTGCGTACCTTGTCAAACATTGTCACATCGTCTGGGCTGGCTGTAGAGTTGAATGAAATATTTTCCCAGTTAGTCACGGGTAAAGCCTCAAATCTTTTTGGCTTGACTCATAATTTTACTTTTGTTCACTTAAAACCTGAGAAATAAGGTACAAGTCACAGCAAGTAGTGGTTAGCTGCACATGCGATAATGACATTGAGGGGTATTACCATTTAGCAAACATGATCGGTGTTGTGTGAGTTACGTAAAAAAAAAAAGTTAATTATGAAGGTACAGCATTGCTGTATAAATGTATGTATGTATAATGTACACTAATTTAAATTTGCTGTGGGAGCAATGTGAGACATGACATTTGTTAAATTGAATATATTATATTTCCCTCACTATGTAAAGAACCATACACAAAACACATTAGACCACAACTGGTCATCATAGACTGTAATTCTAAAACCAATCGTGCTGATTAAATACCAAAAAAGAAAAGATATATGTATATATATATATATATATATGTATGTATGTATGTATATATATGTATATATATATATATATATATATATTGACTGTCAAACAATTCAATAATACATTTTTTTTAAAGACAGCTGGTCATTCGTACCTGATTGACGGAATGGATCGAAAAATGTCAAAATAAAATATGTAAAAGTATAACTTAAATCACACAAAAATATGGAGTAACTGTAACCGTCTACACTTTTCATAAGACTGGGTGAGTTTTGGTCCAGACAGTGGCTTGTTAAATGTTTAGTTGTTAAGTTACTTTAAACATTTCAGTGAGAAGTCTACGGTCCTTCCCAATCCATTTGACACCTGGGCATATTAAGTCTTAATCAGTGAGTACTATTCACCAGTCAATTGATGCAATTAACCCTCCTGTTGTCCTTTGAATTTCATACAAACCCAGCGTCCCAGCATTTGCAATGGGTTTGCATCTTGCCCCAGAACCAGAGGTTGAGAAAAACTTGGCACAAGATGTGCAGGAAGGTCACCTAGACCCAAATGTTAAAATGATCCATCCATCCAACCAAAATGTATATGTTAAAATGATAATTATATTTATTTATTTTATTTGATCATTTAAAATGATATGTGATATAAATAATATGAGGAGTGCTAACACCGCCATCACTGGTGTAAACACCGCCGTTAGCTGTTAGCACTGTGAGTACCAACAGCTGACTGATTACACTGATGAAATCCAATATAAACATGGAGTTTACAGACTACTCCCCTGCACAGTAAGTCCCAGCTGTGAACTTTTTTTTGTGCTTCACCTCACTCACAGACATTTGGTGCTGAACATAGATTGGTTATCCCTGTTAAAAGAAACAGATTTCTGCTGTAACCTCAGACGTTTTAATGTTATGATTGTGGCTCAGGATTTTGTTTTGATTTTGTTGTTCCCTGGCGGTGGAAATACGCTTTAGTATTTAGCTGAATATATATATATATATTTTTGTGTTATAAATTAAATAAACTCTTCTTGAGTGGCGCTTTGGCCCAGAGGCAACGTCTCTGTCATTGGTGTGGAACCCCAGGGTTCACCTCCTGGGTAAGTTCAAATCCCGGTTAGGGCAGTTGGTACCTTCCAGTGGACTCACCACCCGCAGGAAGGTTTAGGGGGGTTGGAACGGTGCAGTGAGATTTGGGTGGCAACTGCTGCCCCCGCGACCCGGTAACGGATAAGCGGATGAAAATGGATGGATGGAAACTCTTCTTGAGGCAACCGGTGGTTGTATTTTCTTCCTCACAAGAGTAAACTGTTTAACAATATCAAGGGATTTCATTATAGTGTGGAAGAAGTAAGTGCAGTGCGTATGAATAAAATGTGCCGTGGCTGCGTTTCCTTCATTGAAAGATGCACCTGCGTCTGGGCAGCTGTGAACACCAGAGTTGTTGTCGGCTGTGCTTCACTGGATTACGATAACACATAGACGGACTCTTTCTTCCTGCATCGAATGAATATTAAACTAAAACTAAAATAATGTCCAATGTACCATCATAGGAAAGCTGCTTTAGGCTCACAGTTGATGTCTGCGTGTCTTCCAACAACTCTCCCACATGTTGGCACCCCATGTAACCTCCTTGCCACTTCCCCCTGCCCACTTTCGCTTAAACACCACCACAACCAACCAAAGTTGTGGCTGAGAAACAAATACGGACACGATCGTGCCTTAGCAAGGGCTGGACGAGAAAAGATATTGGTTTTTGTCAGATACTCTTGTAGAAGTTGCAGTACCGGTATTGCTATCAAAGATAAAAAACCGAGTCATACCTACCGGTATTGCTATCAAAGATAAAAAATCGAGTCATACCTCATTTGTTTTTTTTAAACTTTTATTTTTTATTAACAATGTACATTTCCTGTTATATACATTCTACAAGGGAACAAAGAGTTCTATTCTAAGTTGTAGTCGGTTTGCTATCAAAAAGCAGCAAAGGTTAGCATCCTAACCCTTACGTTACGTGTCACTTTTCTTAGTTCATACAAACCTGTCCAAGAATCAAAAAGTATGCCCACGTCTGATCTAGAGCGATGTTTACTTTTAGTATAGACCTGTCCAAGAATCAAAAAGTATGCCCGCGCCTGATCTAGAGGGATGTTTACTTTTAGTATATCAATTTTCTCTTTAACACATTCCCAAAAACTCTCAATTACTCGACAATCCCAGAAAATATGGGAATGGTCCCCGACTTTTCCGCATTTTTTTCCCCAGCATAGTTCTACTTGTGGTTCCTTGATGTATGAGGAGCTAGTTAAGGGTGTATTAAAGTATCTTAGCTTCACTTTCCAATTATATTCTTTCCATAGTTAACTACCTATCCCTTTATGACATGAGCTGCATATCCCCCTCCCATCATACCTCATACCGTCATACCTCATTTGTACATGCATATACCATAAACGTAAACATGAAAAAAAAAAACATTTTCCCCCGCCTTTAACCTGCCAACCCATTCCCAGGGAGCGGTAATTACTTTCAGAAGTGCCTGGGGAAAACTGCTGCTGCTACTTACTACTGCTCCGTGGTTTGTTTCATTTACGTTATTTGTGTCTCTGCGCAAATCTTATAATCCTTTGGTGGTTAAAACAACATGGTTAAGGTATTCTCTGCAGGCTATGTATATTTACAATGGCAAAACTCTTCCAGGTGATGAATGCATAACCTTGTGTTTAACGGTAAACACCTTCAATAAGATTCAGTGACTTAGGAAACACTAGTCATTTGTTGGATTTTAAAAACAAAAAATATGTCATTAAAGGATAAAAGGAGAAGAAGTAATTGCTTTTGCTTGACGTTTGAATCAATTGGCGGTCTAACTTGTGAAGGCTACGGTTGTAAATGTCAAGCAGCAAAAAAACGGCCGACTAAAGGTATATGTTTGCGTCCAGAACGCACACTTAACTTGATTAACTAAACGCGCTTGAATTATCACGAGAACATGTTCTCTTTTACTACAAATACAGTTTATATTTTGCGTGAAAAGTTGGTATTTGGTTGGTATTTTTATTTATTTTTAGCCATGTGAAGTGTCAGGAATTGTAACAAAAACTCACCTCCTGTAACCGCATCCGCCACGAATCCCCAAAATTGAGCAAACTTTGTTTTTACCAGACTTTCAGCAAATAAAACGCCAAATTCAAATCCAGACAGATCTGACTTCATACTTTAATTGAAGTGATATGCTTGAAGTGAGAGAGAACTGCAGAATAACATTTTTTCACTTATTTCTTTTCGAACCACCAGCTGAAACGTTCTGGGAGTGATGCACTGGCTTCCCCTGGTTGCCATGGTGATTGCCTCGGCCCTTCCTCTCCCTCACAACCCCATGTCCAGGATTGCTGTTGCAATAACAGAGCCTGGCTTCAATGACCAAAGAGAGGACCATCATGACCCGGCCACGACACACCTTGCTACTGCCACAATCAACTACTACCCACATGGTAATGCCACACACATGGAATTTTATGTGGTCGGTGGTTTAGGCCAGTATACTGACGGACAGACTCTCCAAAACAGCAAGGATTATGCGAAGAAATCTTCCATGCATCAGGAGACACAAACACTGGACGTAAAGCATCAAAATCCCAACCTGTCAAAGAGCAACCTAGGCAGCGCTAACCAAAAGAGTGCGATTGTAGAAGGCCAAACTCTTGGGACTGGGAATACCTTTAGTGATAATTCTCTGCCAAAGGACAACACGGTTGATGGGAGCAGCAGGCAAGATTACTCTGGTTTTATAGACTGGTACAGAAAGGACAATCATCAGGTTTCCATAAACAGGCCCATCAAAAACAGTAACGCTCTTTCGCCTGCCGTGACTCTAAAAGGTCCCCAGGGACAAGAGCAAATGTTTCCGTCAGAGAACCAAAGAGCTACATCGGCACTCGGCATTGGAACTGGGCTAGCACCAGAAGCTGGCAACAGTGTAGCTAAAGAGAGCCTATCTGCTGAGGCAAGTATGGACCACGGCACCAGGCTGAACAGCCTCTTAGAAGGAGACGAGGCATTTCTGGACGCACATCCACGAGTCCTATTTTCACCCTCCCTGTCTCCTCCAGAACACCCACCTCTGATGCTCATGTTGGAGACGGGGCTGCTAAGGGAGGAGGGGGATGATGGTGACCAAGAGGACACGGACAGACACGTTGAAGGTCACGGAGATTGGGCGATTGACAGGAGCACGGCCGCAAGTTGGTTGGATTTGCCCGATGGAGCTGCCGGTGAGGCTGGCCGCCCCGTCAAACGGGACAAACGTTCACACTTACTGGACAGACGGAGAGGTGAAAAGGCTGTGTGTGAGTCAGAGAGTGTTTGGGTCACTGACAAAAAGAGCGCAATAGACTCGCACGGTCGGATGGTCACCGTTTTGCAGGAAATCCCAACCCAAACAGGACCACTCAAACAGTTCTTCTATGAGACTCGCTGCCGCCAGCCCGAACCAGGGAGCAATCCAGCACGGTTGGGCAACAGATCGGTTGGCGCAGGCGTGGCTGGATCTGGCTGCTTTGGCGTGGACAAAAAACAGTGGCTGAGTGAATGCAAAGCTAAGCAGTCATACGTGAGAGCACTCACGAAGGACACCAACAACAGAACCGGGTGGAGATGGATCCGCATTGACTCATCCTGTGTCTGTGTGTTGTTGTCCAGAGCCAATCTGGGTAGGGAGGTCCTGACTAGGAATGGGAAGGGCTAAGAAAGAAAGTGGGAAAAGATGAACTAAAAAGGGAAGCCATCCCTAACCCTTCATCCATACTTGCCGTCATTTTTCCACCTCCTTTAAAAAAAAAATAACGAAAAGACCTCAATACTAGACCTTAGATCAAAGGAAATTGTAGAGATACTACTTTCAAAAGTACTGTTTTGTATGATCCTTTCATGAGTAATAAGTTATTTTTGATTAGTACGTAAGCATGTGTATGTCTTTGATATTAATATATTCCTTTACATTTGTGTACAATAAGACACCAATATACCTGTATGTTAAATAAATATCTGTATGTATTTATAGAAAGTGCCTTATCAAAATTCCAACCTCTGGTCCACTTGTGTGTAAAAGAGGAAGAGCGCCACCTACTGAGGGTTTGTTTCAGTGCCCACCAGGGTAACTTGAGATTTTGTGCTTTTATTTAGCGACGCTCGTTGTCAGTACACGAAACAAATATGGTGCTGAAATAATGTGCGTCTGCCCGGTTTGTTAATAAAAAGTAAATTTTTTTTTTTTTTTTTTTACATTTATGACACTAAAGAAGCTAATTCTATTGTTCAATTGCTTTTGCCTGTCAAACTTAGTAATAAAATATATTTTTACTCATTATTTTGTACAGCGGGAATGACAGTGTCTGCTATTTATTAGATATCCTTTCCAATCGTATTTCCTCATTTACCGTTCCCGGATCTACCTGTGAAGGTGTTGGTTTTTTTTTTTTTTGGCTGCTAAAATAAGCTAATTCATTTGTGAAAGTAATCACATTAACATTCGTAATGAATTTTAACGCATGGGCACAATGATTCAACCACAGCGCTTCCACTCATCGTTGCTCCGAAACAGTCGATACATGTTGTCGTTTACAAACACTGCAGGGAAAAGTTGTTTTATTTTTAATTATTTTTTTCCCTTTTTAAAATCATTTGTTTCAGTGACAAAAGACAAAAGTAAAATATTTAATGTTCACAGTAGATCTTTGTCTTTAAAGTTGGCAATTTAAAAGAAAAAAAATCAGAAAAGTCACTAATGTTGTCTGAAGGCATTTATCAGAATAAAAAAAATAAAAAAATAAAAAAAATTAAAGTTAACCCTACAAAACCATTCCTATTTGCTCTACAAGATTCTGGGAGAAAAACTGTTTAGGTTGTTTCAATTTTAAAATGTAGAGCAATTTATTTTGTGAACATTGTTGTAAGCAAAAAGTTCTAACCAAATCTACGTTTTTTTTTTTTGTTTTTTTTTTATTTGTTTTTAAAATCAAAGTTAAAAAATGTACGTAACGTGTCCGGCTTTACAGGGTTAACCAAGTACTCTATCTATAAGTTGGCCTAAAGTTAACATTTAGCCAAGAACGGTAACGTGTCCGGCTTTACAGGGTTAACTATAAGTTGGTCTAAAGTTAACATTTAGCCAAGAACATACTCATTGTAAGTCAACCCTATTGCAAAACAACTTAAATTCAGCTGAAAAAAACAAACAACATCAATAAATAAGAAATAAAAGTTGATGAAAAAAAAGTTAAAAATTAAATTAAATTAACCCAAAAGTTATTACAAGGCCTATTAAAGTCACAGGCACCATTGAATACCAGTGAATAAGAGGTTGGAAAAAATTAAAAATGTAAAAAAATGTAATAAAAATCAAGAATGATAGCCATGAAAAAAGGAAGAAAGATTCTCAAGAAAGTTGATGAGCAAATCCACCAGGAGTGCTTTATTTTTTTCTGTTTTAAACATCACCATTGTTATCATGATTTTCACTGTTCATTTCCCAGATATTGATTTTTTTTATTTCACCTTAATCATGGAAATCTGTTAAATCATTGCACAATTTGTTCCAAAATGTACACTTATAGTGGCATAATAATCTTAAAGACTTTTTTTTTTCTCAACATTTCATATTACTTTACTTTTAAAACTAGTTAAAATCAAATGTAGGAGGAAACACAACATTTACATACATTTATCCAATACATACTTAAAGAAAATAGTTATTGTAAAAAAATCAAAAATACAACTGAAGGAAAAATACACAGATTTTACAAATTGATCCCCAGGCTCTGCCCTGGGTCGGTTTATATCATACAGATTATTATAATTTTTTTTTTTTTTTTAAAACAACATCATTCATTTTCATTTTCACTACTGAAAAAAAATGCTTTTTCGGTCATTTGTTGTTGGTTTGACATGCATCATAAACACAAAGGCTAAACGTCATGTTTCCTAGTCTTTTTCAGACCTCTCTTTTTACGTCCTAACTCTCTCTCTCTCTCTCTCTCTTTTTCTCTCTCACTCTCTGTTCTCACCCTTTCTCCAACTCACCTGCTTGTGTCGCTACTCGTCGTAAGGGCTTTTTTGTTCGGCTCTTTCACTGAATTTCAAATTTTAACTTGTGACTTTGTGTTTTCGTCTCTCTGTCTCTCCAGACTGCATTCCGTCGTGAGTACAGTAATTCCCTGCTCCGTAGTTGAGTCTGTCTGCATGGAGGAATTCCACAGTTCTTCCTACGTCTTAATTCTGTCAAGGGTCGGGGGGGTCGGGGAGGGGGGGACCTGGAGCTGATCCAAGCTGTCACCACAGGGCTACATATAAAAACGAACAACCATTTTACCTTCACATTTAAAACCCCTGGTCGCTGTACGATTAACCCAGTGGTTCCCAAACTTTCTCTGCTGGGTCCCCCCCCTTTGGTTCATACATTTTTTTTGCACCCCCCCAAAAAAATCATTTTGTTCACGTGCTCTGTCAAAAACTTGTCCAATTTGGTCAATTGGGTCAATCCTTATAATAAAGTCCATGTTGCTGAGTTTCACAGAGCACCTTACAACACTTAATAATCAGTTGCAGAAACATGTTTTAATATGTTATGGAGTAGCTACAGCGATACAGTCTTACAGTTACAACCGGCCCTTCAAGGGGGAACTGTATTGCCGACGAGGCGCCCAAGTAAAAATGCGGTTTACAACCCTCAATAACAGAACTGGACAATATGCCACGTTACATTTCAGTCATTCATTTCATCTGCGCCTACCCTCCCCCACTTTGGGAACCTCTGGATTAACCTCATCTCCAATCTGCCTGACTTTGGACGGTGGGAGGAAACCAGAAAAGCTGGATAAATCGCTCTCACGTGGGAAGATGGGACACTGCCTGCCATCAGTCTGACCTTCTTACTGTAAGATGCAGCCTTTGACATCTAACCCTAAATGTTCTCCAGACATTTGTTGCTGCAGCTCAGCAACTTTTGGTTTAGCTTTGATCAACTAGTTTTAGATGAACCTAATTTGTAGCAGTATAAGAAGCTCCGGTGCAAACACTTTTCAAAAGGCACAATGCAGGTATTTTGATTTGCTAAAGAGTAAAATGTTACTTTGTAGTTTAAAAAAAAAAAACATTTAGAAAGACTGTTTCTAAATCCTTCGTTAAGTCTCCTTTCCCCTCTAATAACAACCGCTGAGGTCATCGGTTTGACCTTTTGATCAGAGATCGAGGCGAGTATCGGAATTTGACCTGGACAAACGAACATCAAAGCAGCATGGAGAAACGTTAACGTCGTTAACCTTTAGCGCTGCAATAACCGAAATAAATCTTTGTGCCTTAAAAAAAATAATGTATTAACTCGTTGTTACTTTGTAGTTTGGAGACAACGTCTGTAATTTTTTTTTTTTTTTTTCGCCTTTTCTTTTTAGCACCTCAGGCGATGTACATCTGGCACTCTGTCCATCCCTACTCCATTGTTCCTTTGTGAAGCCTTTGTAAAGAAAGTGCAATTACACTCTATCGCCTACCTGTTCGACCTGCCTTTGACGTCACCAACTAGCAAACACAATGCCCCCTGTTACGCGTTGCGGCCAAACTTTACAACCGCCTATCATATTTTCTAGCCTTTGATTGTGGAGACGTCTACGAAAAAAAGACGCGACAGCAGCGATAACAGACGTGACTCGGGGGAAAGGCTAGCTGTGTTATTGTTGCAGATAAACAGCTGCTCAAAACTTTTTTTTTTTTTTTTTCAACCTCATGTTTCCTTTCACATAGAGTTCATCAATGATGAGCCACAATGGTTGACACTGGATAGCAGCTCGTTTATGGTGTTGGGGGGGGAAAGGGAGGGGGGTACAGCAGTGATGTTAACTAATAATAACTCATTATTAAGTTTGTAAACCTCCAGCTTCTTTACACTTCAAACTAATTTTTTCTTCTACTAAAAAAAGCAAAAAAAATCTGCTTTGGAACAGAAGGAAGTCATGTGGTGTGATTCATACTGCGTTGCGTTTTTTTTTTTTTTCTCAAGCCCTGAAGTTTGCTAAAAATGTGCTGATCGATTCGATACTCCTTTAAGTCCATAGACATTTGCTACATATTCCTACATACAGGTATATCATGGCTTTATTTCAAACGAAACAAAGATCTTTAAACAGCGCAATTTTGCTATTTTTTTTTTTTTTAAGCCGGACATAAACTTGTTTTGTGCTTTACGATCTTCTCTACAAAACGGACATTTGTGTGCTCATAAAGAAGACCCCGAAACCCAAGACTGAGACTATTCATGCAAACATATTTTGCCGTTAGAAACTGAGAGGTGGCATTGCAAAGGCCCACGCGTTCCAGATGTGGGTCACTAAAAGCCCCCTAACTGAATGCCGTGTGTGGCACTCATCACTTCGCCCATGTTGTGGGCACACAACAAACTGGACTGCTGTGCATGGGAGTAGGTAGCACACAAGATGTGTGGCCCACATCTGGCTTAACCCTTTCACGCATGACGGTCACTACAGTGGACAGCTATTAAAATGTAATTTTCTATGATAAGAATAGGTTTTGATGGCAGTGTTGCATATAAGCCTCTACANNGTGATTTCGCGGCGCCACACTGGAGGGGTTTATAGCCAACACTGCAATCAAAACCTATTCTTATCATAGAAAATTACATTTTAATAGCTGTCCACTGTAGTGGCCGTCATGCATGAAAGGGTTAATCCATGTCATACTTTACTCCAGACATAATTATTTCGCCCTCCTTACGTAAAGAAATAGTCTGTAGTGAAAAACCTTCTGGTATCACCACAAGAAAAACACCGTCCTGATGTAACCTGAGAACAAAACAGGAAAGCTCTTAGTTGTGACACTTCACCTCACTTAAAGCCTCACACACAACGACCCATAGCTAACTCTACACCGGTGCTGTCGCTAATTAAAACCAAAACAAAGTTGGTCAACGTGAGAGAGAGACAGAGAGAGAGAGAGAGAGAGAGAGAGAGGGAGGGAGAGAAAGAGAGAGAAGAAAATCTCATTTACCCCTTCCTAATTTTGCGGAGAAAAACATTCATACATTCTTAATGTCACTTTCAAAATATTATTATTGTTATTCTGTTTCTTCTTTTATTGCGAGACGGTCCAATTGATTCTTTTTTGTTACTGTCACTGTGTCTTTCCTTGTGGACTAGCTAGAAGGTTCCTCAAAGTTCCAGTCCATGTAATGCCCTACGGAGAGAGAAAGAGTTGAACGCACACACCGAACGCAAACAAACAGAAATGGTACAGAAATGCACGACAAGCGCATTTTACTAATTTTTTTTTTTACTTTTTTAAAAGGTTAAATACAAGCGCATTTTACTAATTTTTTTTTTCCTTTTTTAAAAGGTTAAATGCTAAAGCTAAACCACTAAACCACTGAATGCTAATTTTTGAGCATAAGTCAACAAAAAAAAGTAACGCTACGGGAGTGCTGCTTTCACAGAGGAAGAGCGAGAACGGATGCCACCTAGGGTGGTCTTTTATTCTTAACATTTGGTCATGTGACAGAGTTCAGAAAACTGTAGTAACTGAAAAAGGCAAAAACTCACAGATTATTAACCGAAGACCAACACCAAAGTAAGGCGAAAAATATTTTTATACAAAATTTAAGCAGAAGTTAAAACGCTAATAGAAAGTTAGCGTAATTTCTGGACTATTGAGCGCACCCAGTAAAGCCGCAACCACTAAATTTAAAAAGAAAAAAATAATTGTGCATATATAGGCCGCATTTCTCTACAAGCCGCAGGTGTCCACGTTGTAACATGGGATATTTAGACAGAAAGATTTTTTTTTTTTCACTTTTAATTAAATAGGTGCTTTTGTTCGAACGGTGCCTGTAACACGACTGGTTACACGTTAGCTCTTTCCTGCTTCGACGCACTGACCGTAGCTGGAATGCACAGGGGACACATTGATCTGCTCCAGGGCTGAAGCTAACATTAGCTACGGGGCTAACTCCCTTCACTTTGTGCTTTGTCCTCAGCAGAGGTAAACAGAAACAAGGAAGTTGGGGTCTTTATTGTATGGTCTTTATTATGGGGTTTATAGTTGGGGTCTTTATTATCAGCCACACCGACCACAACAGAACATAAACAGTGTTTTAACAGACTGCGCTCAACTTCGCTACCGTTCTCTCTCTCTCGGGCGTGCACCCCATGCACATATACGCACACAGCCATTCACAGACAGACATACGCTACTAGTATAACACACAGTAGCCTACCAGAAAAGTCATTGATCGCTAGCGGTATGAACTTCGTTAGCCCGTAAAAATCCATAAATTAGCCGCATAACTGTTTAAGCCGCAGGGTTCAAAACGGGTGAAAAAAGTACCGGCTTATAGCCCGGAAATTACGGTACATATGCGAAAGCAAATACAGAATATAAACCTGTTTGTGTACATTATGTCGGGGGTGCTTACGCGATATGATTCAATACAACTACAACAATTACATGGTTAGCCCTTAGCCCTTGCGATGATAAACCAGCACCCCCTTTGCGTTCTTAACAATTAGCAACAACTGGCATCCAACAGTTAGCACTAGCTATCTAGATAGCACTACCTTCTTACCTCACTGTCCCCTCAACAGGAGTATGTCCGCACTGAGGCAGATTCACCTCTGGTCCCCGCATTGGCTGCAAACGAGGACAGAAGACACATTTTTTAGACAAATCTCTAGATCAGCCTTTCATCACCTAAAAAATTAGAAATATCATTACATTTAAAAGAAGCTAAGAAAATGTGCTCATGTGTTTGTTACAGCTAGACAAGACTACCGTAAGCTATCAGTTTGTTAAAAAAAAAACCAAAACTCCAGCTTATCTAATATGCAGAAGCAGGGGTATTAACAGGAACCTAAAAAAGAGACAATATCACCCCAGTCCTGGTTTCCTATGTGTTTTTCCACGTTTATGTTCAGATGTTTCACAACGGAAATGAGTGCAGTAATGTGCGGGCGGTCCACAGCTGGCGTACGCATGTTTCTACAGGTGTCATGCCTTTGGCGACACTTATGGAGGTTATGCTGGGAAACTGCTAACTAGTAGTCACGACTAGTAGTCATCAGAGTGATGAGCACATCAGAGACACACCCATGTGTTTGCAGTTACATGGGTGGGTATCACTTCGCATTTGATGAAGCGGTTTCGTTTACCAACGCCAGTGTTACTGGACATGTGCAAAGAGCGAGGAGCCAGCGGTTGTCGGTGGGGTGCCTGGCAACAGCTGCATTCCAGCGCAGCGCGGATTGGCGGGAAGTGTGCCAATCAACCCTGCGGTTGGGCCATGCCAGTTGTGTGGGACGGAATCATCCGAACGTCATCCAGATTCTCTGATGTAATCAGAGCTGTTGAGTGCACACACATCGCTATGATCGCTATCGTACCGCGAGGAATGGCTATCTTCTACCGCACCTAGACGCCCCCCAGGAGAAGATATGTTAATGGGAGAAACTACACCTGTAGGTTTCACTATACTTACCATCACTCTGAACCTTCCTCAGGGTGACAGAGGGTGTGGAAATTGCTGAGGCACGGAAGTTTGCGGGCAACGTCTCGGCAGAGTCGGAGGTCACACCCCTCAGGTCTTTCTCCCTGAACATCTTCCTCCAGGATGGCGAGCGTGTGAACGTTTTTGTTCCATCCTGTCACAGAGAAAGACGGCGTGAGGACCTCAGTGCACATTCGACAATTTCAAAAAAACAGGTCGTCGCTTACGGACGTTTATTTTACGTTACTGACCTCATCTGGTCGTCTCTCAGTTCCCATAGAGATAAGAGAGTTGTATTCTTGTTCAAGGAGCTGTCTTGCCTAAAGGAAGGCAAACGGAGAGACAATGTGGAGCCACACAAGTACCTCACATATTTTGGAGTTTTCAGCAATCCGCAATTTGTAAAAACCTGAGTGAAAATCTAGGTTTCTCTCTATAAAAAATAGGTTTCCTGGAAAAGCTGAGATTGAGAAAAAAAAGACTCTTTAATCACTGGTACCTGTGTGTTCTGATTAGGTATCTGCAACAGTAGGGCTAAATCGGTGTAGTCAAATGTGTCATCCAAAGCCAGCAGAGCACCGTGTACACCACTCTCTCTGAGGTTGTCAGCATACTCCTTTAGACCAATGTTCTGCACCCAGCACATGACTCGCTCATTGGACCACACCATCACATCTGCAAAGAAATAGAGATTGAAAAAAATATGAAACATGACAACAACCCCGTACTTAATGACGTTATCGTACAACCACATTTGTCAAAAAAAAAAAAAAGAACTTCTATCATTTCTATATTCTTATTGTATCTTACAAGTATGAATGCATGAATCTAGAGCGCATGTCAAACTCAAGGCCCCAGGGCCACATGCGGCCCCGCCAAGTCATTTTGTATGGCCGACGGGAGAATATGAAAATTTTTCTTCTAATCTTAAGCAACTGCGACATTATAGATGAAGCTGAGTGAGGTATCCCTTTATAAAAAAAAAACAAACAAAAAAAAAAACATTTTGAGCAATGTTTTTTTTCTATGCATTCGGTCACCTGAAAACAGAAGTCCCTTATAACCAAAGCAACTTTTGGTTTTCAGACAAATTTTCAGACTATTTAACAGACCAGAATTTAAGCCGCATCCACTAAAGAAATACTGTACATATATGGGCCACATGTGTCCACGGGGTAACATAGGATATTTACACAGAAAGATTTTTTTTTCCACTTAATTCAATTAAATAAATTTTTTTTTTTCCGAACATTGACTGTAACACGGCTGGTTACCTGTTAGCTC
>NC_024323.1:803467-813467 GCF_000523025.1 Cynoglossus semilaevis | reverse complement strand
ATGTTGCTAAAATATAGCTAAGCTAGCTATAAAATCCTAGAAGAGATACGGCTAAATCTTACCCCAGCCTCCTAACCGTAGTATCATTGTCACACACCGGTGGTCGTATCAGTAATGCCAGGTGTCTTTGTAAGGTTTATTGTTATTATCGTTTTTGGAGAACCTTAAGAAAAGAACTAGCCTTGATTTTTGCCATATTTTATCTGTCATCTAAAATGAACTCGTGCACGTAACTGTAAAGAGTAAATGATGTGTGAGATGTATGGAAATTCAACGTATGACAAAAATGTACGCTAAATAAAATAACATCCTAAGATCCTTTTATTTGAGTGATTGCCCTTCCCTGCTGCCCGCTTTCCCGTTTAGTTTGTTTCACCACCCACAACTGCCTCCCATGTGTTTCCTACTGCCAGACTTTGTAGTAATAGCGTGCTAAAAAAAAAAGTCATTCAAACGCAGTCACTGAGCAGAACCAAATGTCGTTGCACTTTTTTATTAGAATCATCTTTTCCGTACGTTTATCGAAAAAACTATAATTTTTATTTTCACTGCACTGAAAACATCAGCCTCGTTCTGCACATCATCCTTGTTTGCTCTTATTCGGTTCAGATGATGTTCTGTTTCCGTTTCTAACTGCTAAATTATGTGGCATATTTTCCAACGGGGATCATTAACATTTGAAGCAATCACATAAGTACAATCACATGTGCTTTGAAAAGTACCTCCCACAACTAATATAAAAAAAACAAAAAAAAAAAAACTGCAGAGACTGATTAATGTAAAAGTGAGCACATGAAGGTGTTTAAATTTTTACTTTGGTCCAATTAAAGGGTTCTTCAAATTAACTCTACAGGGAAACTGTCTAGACGAGGCTTCTTAGGGTATGAGAACATGAACGGCTAAAATACCCTTCTTTCCCCCCGCTAAAAACTGCAGTAAACACAGGTCCATGATATCCACCATAGTTTTAGGATTATTTCGTTAGAACATGGTATGCGATTTTGTTTTTTATGACGCTATTTAGAAGCAAACGCAGGCTGTGTACTGCTACTACTATTCTTTTTATAAGCTTGAGTAGCAGGGTCAGGTTTGCTAATTATTTTGTGGAGTTAGGAGTTGGGGCGGGGGCACAGATAAGACTGATCTTGGTAAGATAGAAATTGAGGAGAACTGGAAATATATCAAGGCACATGCATAATGATTTTTTTATTTCGTAACTATAGCCCATGTGGCTTGTCTTTAACCCTTGTGTTGTCTTATGGGTCTATCTGACTCAGTGGCTGATAATATAACATGCATTTTCTGATTCTGGGACAAGAGGTAAATGCGGTGCGAGGAGACTGGGGTGTGTACAAAATGCAAAGGACAATGTAATTCTGTCACATTAACTCTTTCATGCATGACGGTCACTACAGTGGACAGCTATTAAAATGTCATTTTCTATGATAAGAATAGGTTTTGATGGCAGTGTTGCATATAAGCCTCTACAGTGGACGCCTGAGAATCCACTGTAGAGGCTTATATGCAACACTGCCATCAAAACCTATTCTTATCAGAAAATGACATGACAATTTAATAGCTGTCCACTGTAGTGACCGCCATGCATGAAAGGGTTAAATTAAAAAAACAAGTAATGCTCTGTTTTCTTTTTGGAAGTGAATGTTACACAAAATGCAACATTTTTCGTAAAACCGCTACTGACTGGCCGACAGTAGATAAAGGTATTCTTTAGTTACTTAAAAATAAAAGGAAGAGCTTTTTGAATACAATTTTTTGACTAGGCTTGACATTGGAAGATCGTTCGGAAGTGTGTACTGTATTTTCCGGAATATAAGTCGCACTTTTTTTTTTCATCCTTTGGCTCGGTTTGTGACTTATACTCAGGTGCGACTTATATATTAAAATATATGATTTCACATGTTTGTTATTTTGACCCTGACAGCCACTAGTGGGCACTCTAGGCTTGTGTACCAGTGTCTGCTACTCCTGTACCCCTGAAAATGTACTTGTTTGTTGTTTTCACACTGCCAGCCACTAGAGGGCACTCTAGCTGGCTGGTGCGACTCTGGAGCGACATATATGTGTTTCTTTTCTCTACTTAGAAACTACTCTCTACGGAAAATACTGTAAATGATAATGAAAATAATAGGACAATTTTCTGGGGGTAATAGTTGGTTAGCTTGCTGACAGTAAAAATGTTGTGATAGCCTGTACTTACGCGTATTGCTTGCAATCACGCGCGTTTCGCTTCAAAATGTTAGCTTCTCTGTTTATGAACATTATAAAAATATTAATGTTTTGAGCACAAACTCAAAATTAAGTATGAGCTTATGGGACCTCGTTTTTGAAGTTTCACCCTTACAACATAACGTACATGACCCACTCACTACATCAGGCATGGGCAAACTAAGGTCCGGCGGCCAGATGCAGCCCGTTTAGCTTTTTAATCTGGCCCAACAAACTTTATTTTCTAAATATAATTTTTGATGAGTACGCTTGGTTACATTTGCTTTCTTGTACGCCGTGTTAAAAAAGAGTGTGTTCAGATTCTCACCGAGCGAGTGCTGGCTGGGGCCGACGGACTAGTGAGAGACACCATTTCCTGAATGGCCAGACGCAGCTTCAGGCGATGCAGTGGGTTACTGATGCCGATCTCCCTCTGGATTTCAGTATCTGAGAGGTTTGCCATGATGGAGCCGCTTTTCACATTTGCACGACAAGCTGCAACGTACCAGGCTGGCATTCCCACCCACAGCTGGAATTAAGAGGAAAAAGACCATGCATGTGATTTGTTATTTAATGTCCATCATACTTATACATTTTTCCCATCAAAAAACATGAAATGTTAAAAGTTGGAAAAAGGGGCTCGTTTTCCAATACTAGGGGTCGCTAATGTCTGATATTGGTCAAAATTTCAGGATCAAACATATAAATAAAAAAAAAGCTGTCTGGTCCGATATCTACTGTTAGCCTAAAATACTCTACTTGCTGTCACTTTACTTGCTAAATGCCGTAAACAGGTACACTATTACCTCAGTAAAGGCAGCCCACGGCATGCTGAAGGGGACAAGAAGGTATTGGACTGACATCAGTTGCAGTATCGTTATCGGACATGAAAAAGTTGTATTGAGCCATCCCTAGTTATCTAAGTTCTTGCTGTTAGCGTAGCAGTTTAATGTAATGCTGTAAAAACCTTGAAGCTAATTGTTTGGTTACTAGGCAAAGTTACTGACATATATTTTTTTTTAAAAACTCTTCATATATTTAATTTAATTTAATTTAATTTTCTGGCCATCTTATTTTCTCTATACGTATATCAAGCTTTTAAATTTTTTTTGGATAACTTTAAACGAATTTTGCATCATTTCAGGGATTTGGTTTATCGGCTTCCAATTAGCATTTTCCAGTTTAGGCATTACATTCTTATAGTTAATAACAATATTAGTGAAAAAAATAATAGTAGTAAATAACTTTATTGATTGAACTTTATCGATTGTTGTTACCGTTATTCATCAGCCTACCTCCAACCAGGACACAACGGTGGGCCCATCCCAAGATGCAAACGGAAGACCCTGGCGACATGCTTCCTCTAGCAGCTCATGTCTGTTTAAAACACCAAAATACAATCCTTCAATTTGCTGCTCCTTTTAACCCTTTGATGCATGAGCCATGATATACCGAGTTAAAAAAATGGTACTAAGTGTTTTTATGTGTTTTTAGACATAAAAATAAGAACTGATTCTTTGGCGTCCACAGTAGAGGCTTATATGCAACACTGCTATCAAAACCTATTCTTTATCATAGAAAATGACATTTTAATAGCTGTCCACTGTAGTGACCGTCATGCATGAAAGGGCTAAATAGACAAATGTCTATGTTTTTTTTTTTGTTTGTTTGTTTTTTAAGACTGACTTCTTCTTGCTGCGCCGGTCTTTGTCTGCTGGACCAAGAGTCCCAGTCTTGTTCATTCCCATTGGATCTCCAGAGGCCATGTCCTCAGAGGGAGTAGATGCTAGACAAAGGAACAGAAGTCACAAAAGTAAAACTCAACCACTAAATTAAAGGCATCCGGCACATACAGTACAGTACAGTGCTGTTGCACAGGGATGATACAATTAAAAAAGAAAATAAGACTCACCCAGAGAAGGTGATCCATCACGCCCAGGTTGTCCGACTCTCCCCTTCTCTTTCTTTCCAAAAAGTCGGCCAATGGAAGACTTGATGCTCTTCTTCTTGCTGGACTTGTGGAGAGAGTCTTGGCTGCTGTTGGTGCTGGTGCCATCCGCTGAAAGACTGAGGAAGAGCCACAGAAAAATCCCAAGGCTTAGGCTTGTACGTCTTTACTAAGGCTCCTGTAAAATGCGCACAATTTAAATGAAAAGAAAAGACGTACAGAACCCAAGAAACTGTCAATTTTTTTTTTTTTTTGCCTAAGATGGCAGTTTCTAAGCCTATAAGATGGATGCTCCCTTTTCTGGGCACTCTCTACAGGAACAGCAAAGAGTCTCATAAGGCACTGAGGTCTTAAAGCACAGGTATCAAACTCAGGCCCGCGTGCCAAATCTGGCCCGTGGTGTAGTTATATTTGGCCTGTGAGATCATATCAAATGTTTAGTTTGAAGTTTTGTTGTTGGTCTGTGAAAAAAAGATTTACATTAAAAAGGAACTCAAAAGGCTAGAGATAGAGAAAGACAATAACAAAAGGATACCACTGATGTGTGTCTTATTTCAAATTAAAGTTGAGTTATTTCCATATTTAAAAAAAATTCTACATCATATACCTGGAGAAAAGGGGAAAATGTGCAAAATTGCCAATTTGTCAATGTTCAATAAATATTGATTTTCTTGGTGCAAGTTTTTAATTTGGCCGACTGTGAATTTGAGTTTAACACCCTTGGTCTAAGGCAGTATTTCTCAAATAGTGGGTAATGTAAAATAAAAATAAAACTAATAACTTAATAATAAAGAGCTGGACATGAAATATATTCTCACGTCTAGTTGTCCAGTTGCCTACCGGAACTTTTCATCCTTGACTATGACCTGGATGACTGAGAATCTTCATAGACATGTTTACACCAAAACCAATTTACTTTCTATAATAAAAAAAAAATCATTCATTTGTAAAGTTGAGTCAGGAGAACCCGAGCTATCCCTTATGCTGCAATAGGCCTAGATTAGTGTTTTTCAACCAAGTTTGACTAACTGTACACGTGTTTGCAGCACATTATAACAAACATGATCAAAAACTTTATATTAGAAGCAAAAAAATCTCTCTCTCTCTCTGGGGTCGCCAGAAATTTGTGATGACAAAATGGGGTCACAAGCCTCAAAAAAAGTTGGGAAATCACTGGCCTAGAACGTTAAGGGAACTTCTGTGGGAGCACTGAGCACTCAATCTGTAAACACAAATTCAAATCATGATAATATTCTTGTTTCTCCTCCTCTCTCGTATCGTTGTCCACAATTTCCTCGGGTTCAGAGCTGCCGAACTTTATCTCGTCCTGACACGATTTACCTGCGGTAATCCCTTGGGTCATCGAGCATAGCACCTGGGTGGGTGAGGGCCATCCTGTCCAACCGCAGGGCTCTTGGCGTAGGAGGCGGCGGAGAGTCCAAAAGTGCGAGGGAACGATCGTCGTCTTTGTTATTCTACAAAAATGTTAAAGGAAAAAAAAAAAAAAGAAACTGAATGATCAATCATTCTTTCACATTGTTATCCGGCTACTTGTCTTACCTTTTGTGTGATCTACATATGCTGTGACTCAATGTTTTCAAAAGCCAAAAGCGAATTGAGGATTTTATGGATTGTAGATAGTAAAGGTAGTACCTGTCTTTCATTCTCACGCGCTGGCGAATGGGGCAGGCGAGGGGTGGAATGACCAGAACTAGGAGGAGAGGGGGAGGCCAGGGTTGAAGACGTAATGGAGGAGGGGATAAAGCTTCGTCCTGTGCTGTCTTTGCCCAGTGATGTTGGAGGGATGGGTGGGCTATCTAAAGCAATGCTGACCCTACTTTCAATCTCCTCCGCACGTAACTCTGTGCTCTCTTTCTCTTCCTGGATCAGTCTGGAGTATGAGAAAAGACTGGTGAGGGAATTGTTGGGGCTTAAAGGTAAATCAAAGAATTAGAGTGAGATCCTTTTCCGATCGGTACATTTATCTAACGTCAAAAAGAATGGAATGTGACAGAAGCAGTAATAGTATTCTTTATAGTGTTTAAAAAGTGACCCAGTCATTGAATTCACTAAAAAAAAATATATGTTTAAACATTTTGGAAGTTAATAGCTACCAAATATATGTTTAAACATTTTGGAAGTTCTAGAAAGCTCTAGGTCGATCCCTGAAGTAACTTTTTACTGTTTTGTTCTGCTAAATTGAAATATTTAAAATAAGAAATATCAACTGCTTTACTCAAATGTTTATCAAGTGCTTTGGCACCTCTGGTCAGATAAGATCTTTATTCCGTTGCTCTTCACATACGGCATACGACATATGCGATTTAATTTGAATTGAATTCACCGTGCAAAATGTTGTCAAACAAATTTTCAATTCAACTCATCTCTAAACGGTCCCTTTTCGCTCAACAGCATATTCAATTAGGTTTTTAATCATTGTTTTGCAGTTTATTCGAAGCAAGCATACTTAATCTCCTTGTTGATGGCCTCCAGCTGTTCCTGCAGCATGATGGCCAGGGTTTGGACATCCGTCTGTCCACTGGGTGAAAGCAGCTCAGAGCCAAAGTGTGGTTCACCGTCGTCCTCATCGTCTGAGCAGCCCACATCCATGCTAGGTTCAAACCTAGTGTCCAGCAGAGCCCCACTCTCCCAATCTGGAAACTGGAGGGATAAAAGTAAGAGGGGGAAAAATCACTTTCATTTTGTCCCTTTTTGTCATTAGGGGTCGCCACAGTGGTAGTCCAGAGTGATATGGCACAGCTTTAAGAATGAATGACCTTACTAGGGAAATCCAAGGAGTGTGCAAGGAGTGCTACGACTGCAATACTCTAGCCCACGGGTGTCAAACTCAAATTCACTGTGGGCCAAAATAAAAACTGGGACGAAGTCCAGGCCGAACCTAATAGTTATTGAACAATTGACGGCAATTGTGCATGTTTTCTCTTCTCTCCAGATCTGTAATTTCCAATTTTTTTTTCATTTGGAAACAAATGGAAAAAAAACTGGGGATAAATAAACTTTTGTGTTTTGATGGCAGTGTTGCATATAAGCCTCTACAGTGGATTCTCAGGCGTCCACTGTAGAGGCTTATATGCAACCCTGCCATCAAAACCTATTCTTATCATAGAAAATGACATTTTAATAGCTGTCCACTGTAGGGGCCGTCATGCATGAAAGGGATAATAATAGATAGGCTATTCTGTTCTGACTTCCTATGTGACTGTGAGGTTATTTTAATTCTGGCACTAATAATTGGGATAATCATTTCTTTTGGTGTTTCGGTTTTGGTTTCCTCATTTTCGGTTTCGGACAAGAATTTTCATTTTGGTGCATCACTATTGTTGATCATCCTCTGTGGGAAGTGGTGGCTTGGTGGTTAAGGAAGCTGCTCCCTACTCACTTTGTTGATGGGTAAAATGCAGTGGTCACATTTTGTTGTGTACAGTGTCACAACATGTAGTAGGTTCCTTTCCTAAAAATTCTTTTTTTACTTTTTTGGATTCAGTCCATTTTGTTGTCCTTAAAGTAAATGATGTTTGCTAACAAGACCTAGTTTAAAATGAAGTGCTTACGTGCCAATTTCTCTTCCCATATAGTGATTCACAAAACTTGTGTGATACAACAGGAACTTTTGAAAATGCCAATTGTGCATCTAACTAGTGATTCGTAACAGAGAAGTGACAAAAGCAAAAAACAGGAGAATCAGATATTTTGAACAGTCCAACCATATGGGATCAACTCTGTTAATCAACAGTGCACTGTTAGCATTAAAGGAGCGTCAGACAGGACTGGTAAATGTTGTCATTGTGTAACACAAACATAAGTTGGTCATCAGAGGAGCATATATTAAAAAAACAAAAACAAAAAACCCCAACAGAGTCAGAAGACGACATCAGGCAAACAGATAGGTTAGTCATTATGCCATTTAGCTCGGCTTGTTAGCCACTGACAGCTTACATACTGTATGTATGACGTTGTTTTCCATAGCCTTGGGCAGTATAAAAGACCGTCTCCCCTCTAATTGGACTTTCTTAATTTCTTGCCAATTACAAAATACAACAGGATTGCTGCGTAACAGCAGGCAAAGGAATGCTTTTACTCTGAACACACCCCAGAGGAAGCCAGCTCCTACTATTACTTTTTTCCCCCATCTAAACAGCTTTCCACAAAACAGCTAAAGTGCCTTCTCTACAGGAGCACAGGACACTTTATCACCTGCTGTCCCGAAAAGGCTCGACTCTTATCACTATCACTATCCCTGTCCCTACAACACACCGCCCTTGGCACCAGCATTCTGCCTATAATCCCTGATTATCAAAATCAATTCTTCTTAACTTAGTACAGAATAGATATATATCAAAATAAAGCCTGGAGTAAGCCTGGCTCGTTTATCGTTCAATCATGATTAAAGACGGTACCATATTTTTCGGACTATAAGTCGCTCAGGAAAATAAGTCGCAGGAGGAAAAAAAAATGTATAATGAAGAAGAAAAAGTCATATACAGATATAAGACGCTTCTGAGTATAAGTCGCAGCAGTGCCCTCTAGTGGCTGTCAGTGTGAAAATAACAAACGTGCAAATTTCCAGTGATGCAAACGGAGGATGGTGGATGGAAATTATATAGGTTCATATATAACAACTCGATATATAATTTGCGTATAAGTGATGGAAATTATATAGGTTCATATATAATAACTCGATATACAATTTGAGTATAAGTTTGCAAACCCAGTCAAAGGATGAAAAGATATTTGAGAAGCACTGCTTTAACTTAACTTATTCCTGTCTGATCCTGAGAGAGAATCGGGGTAAAATAAAGGTCAGTCAATCTCTGAATGCAGACATCGTTTGTACTTCTTCCTTTTGCTTTTTGTTGTTGGATTTTTTTTTTTTTGTAGTCTTCTCTGTTGTCAAAAAAAAAAAAAAATAACATGATGCTTTGCCAATGTCTTGACTGGGATGATCTCAAGTTACATCACCCCATTCCCTTAATTCTACTTCAAACTAGTACTTATTTCAAACTGTTAAAGAGTAAAAAAAAACACCTTTTACACCACTTATATCTCCTATAAATTCCCTGTAACACAATTAAGCCTGACTAAAGCACCTGGATTTACCAAGCTTAAGTTGATGACGTGCTTCGAGTGTTGCTACGAGGTTCCTGGATGGTGAGTCACCAACATTAAAAAAAAAGCTCTTTTCCATAATTAAAGTGTACTGGGACCAAAAGTATGCCTGTACACATGGAGCAACTTTTCTGTACTTCGTCTTCGTGACCACACAAAGTGCTTTACACTACAGTCATCTAAAAGGGGAATATATAAACCAGGTACATCACTTAGTGAGCTCTAGCCGCCCACAAGAAATAAGAATACTTAGAAGTGATTACTTTAAAGTAATTGTTTACCGACCAGGAATGTACACAAATACAGACACGTGAGCTTTCCAGAAAAGACTGTTCCGGTGTAGCATCACGAAAATAAACTGTGATCAAAAGGGAACATGTAACTCCTTCTGCTAAAAGCAAATCACCCAGAGCAGGCGCTTATTAGTGCTGTTGAAAAGAATTTTTTTTTTTTTTTGAAGATATGGCCTGAACAAGCAACCTTTGGGAAAAAGCCTAGAGACAGACTAAACCAGTTCTTCTCAAGTAGTGGGGGGCCCCAATGAATTATGGCACACTGGACAGAAGTGTGCTGCTACTGTTATGCTTGAACGCTAAACAAGCCTCTAATCATTAGGTGGCAGCAACTCATACAGTGGTTTGTACAGACAAGAAAAGACATTATCAGATTCTAAATAGTATTTCAAATTAGGGGCGGGGA
>NC_024323.1:790767-803354 GCF_000523025.1 Cynoglossus semilaevis | reverse complement strand
GTCCCCTGGGGGCGGGGGGTCATGACAGAAAATAATTAGGAACCACTGGACCAAGCCAAGCCTGCTCACATTCTTTAGCATGTTTCCTGGGTTTTATCAGAAAACCTTGGAAAAGTTTTTGTTTTGCATTTCTGCTGCTTTTACAAGAGCTGTTAAAACTTAAAGAGAAATGTGGCTTATATACTGTATGTACAATCATTTTTCCTTTTTAAATTTAGTGGGTGCAGCTTATATTCAGGTGCGCTCAAAAGTCTCAAAATTATGGTACTTGTAATTATGGTGTGATCGTTTAAAATGATTCTTAATCATAGGGTCGAGCCAAAAGCGCCACTTAGAGGGATGCAAAAATTCAGTATTATATATACACACACAATTTATTTCTTTATTCTCATGGTCAGTTTTGAAAACTGAAAGCTAGGATGCCACACCAGCTTGCCACTCCAGCTACTGGAACTTTGCAAATACCATCCAAACATCAGCAGGCTTTTTGCCCGAAACGGAAATTTTCAATGGCTTCCGCTTGGCTGCGCTTTTGTGGTTCATTTAAGACGAACATCAACAACTCACCTTGGTTGAGTCTTCTCGGGCAGAGCTCCAGCGAGCTCTGTGACTTCTCCTAACCACTCCGCCAGTAGACGCATTGCCAAAGGGATCCAGGTGAGTGGTGGAACCCGACGGGAGGGAACCGCCACCATGGGAATACCGCAACTCCAGAGCGCTGCCTGGCAACGAGCGACTGAGGAGAGTTTGGGGTAAGACAAAGGAAATACTAGGTCAGATAATGATGGCGATTTTATACACTCAACCCAGAGAGTTGGTAGTAGGCTTTTGGACGTCCAGAGGACGTCCATTAGGAGGGGGGTACTGTCAGGTCTGTCTGTTCCTGCTGTCTGCTGTGTGGGGTAATTTGTTATCACACTGACCTGTGTCTGCAATTAGCTACTTATGTCACCTGGTGCTCCCTGTATATATACCTCTCTCCCTCACTCTGGCCTTGTGGGATCATTAATTAAGTGACTGTCTCCGTGTGTGCGCGCTGTCTCTGTGAGCGCTGTATCGTTCGTGCCAGCGTTGTGTCGAGCTTTTTGTTGTAGCTGTTCCTGGTCGGTTCCTGAGCAAGTCTGTTGCTGTGCTCAACTCTGTTTCGTGTTCTCAGCTCAGCTCTGCTCGACTTCGCCTATGCTTCTGTCCTGGTTTTTTTTTGGAATTTTTGAATCTTGAAATAAACTACCTGCACCTCCAGATATAGTACAGGTGAAGTTAACGAAGTATTCAAAATGAAGAGAATAATGTAGGGATCAATTTATATTGCTACAATAGTACATATGTTTATTTAGTGCATATATGATTATATATGCGTATATATATGTATATATGATTATACTCCGGATAAGTTGCACCAGCCAGCTAGAGTGCCCTCTAGCGGCAGTCAGTGTAAAAAATAACGAACAAGTAAATTTTCAGTGGTACAGGAATAGCAGATACTGGTACACAAACCTAGAGTGCCCACTAGTGGCTGTCAGTGTGAAAATTACAAAAATGTTCATTTTCCGTGGTGCAGGAGGAGCAGATACTGGTACTCGTGTCTAGAGTGGCCTCGCACCTGAGTATAAGTCGCAAACCCAGCCAAAGAATGAAAAAAAAAGTGCGACTGGAAAATGCTAGGTATGTGTGTGCTATTGGTACTTCACCTGGAATACGAGCCTCCAGGCCTGGCTCTCAGCTGATCTAACTCCAACTGAAGCCTCTCCAGCTCTGCTATCAGTTGGTCCTAAGAGGCAAGGGCCAGAAAGAGACAGTGAAAAAGAGAGACTGTGTATGTCGTACCAAGTCCGAATATAGCCCCAGAGTTCCAGTTACCTTGTTGGCTAAGAGGTCGTCCTGAAGTTTCTTCATGTTGGACAGTTCTTCTGATAAAGCATTCTGCAGGAAGGAAACAGGTGCAATTCCTTCATTAAGTAATAAAAATAATAAAGAAGAAGCCATTTTATTTCGTTTCTGTACCGAACAGTGAATCTGAGTGCAGACTTACACAGATCATCACAGAGTTTAAACGTGCTAAGGTATAAAACAATTGTAAACATGTTAGCATGTTGAGTAAAACAAAAATAGTTGAATGAGATCGCTGTTTTGTTCTCGTAGCTAATTTCTGGGCTTGGGCCATAATCTCTGACATGCTTCTTCATTCGTCGTAGAAGAAGAAAGCACAGAGGTGCTCTAAGCCTCTTACGGCGTCCTCAAACTTTGCTCCGTAGAACAATTATTTAACAGATATATTTCACTTTCTATGGTTAAAAACTCCTACTACCCCACAGTTTGACCAGGTGAAAAACCACATCATTGATTGTGCGCTGGATCACCTTCTCTTCCAATGCTGCCATTCTCTCCTTAAGGTGAAGCTGCAGTCTCTCGTTAGACTCGGACAGCAACTTGTCCACCGTGTCGGAGAGGCGCTTGTTGTGTTCGTCATTCATTCTCTCCCTCTGCCTTGCCTGAGGGGGAGATAGAGAGGGGGATGAGAAGAAGGTAAACAGGAACAGATTGGAGAAAAAAAAAATGTCCCTCTGAATTTGGCAAATACGGTGGTCCCTCTCCTATCGCGGTAGTTGCATTCAAAGACCAAGATAGTTATAATATTATTTTCGTATATATATGGACGGACTGTATATGAAAGCGCAGGAGCGCACATTATTGTAAACAAAAACAAAAGGCTGTTAACTGTCATCTGTGTCAGCGTCCCCGTTTGGGCTTAAAAACCGAAACGGGAGTTGATGATCAGTGCGTTTAGGAGGGCGTTGAATTAGGATCAACTTTCACCGAACACAAGAGCACAAACTTTACAGCAACGTACTATTTAACGAAGTAAAGGAGTGGCGGACCAGACAGAAAGAGATGCTACAATGCATGAGCCAATCAGCGCCAGGAACAGAAGAGCATGCTTTTTTTTTTTTTTAGTTTATTTTTTGCTACGTATATTCCAATTTGTTTAGGTAAGAAAATGTTTTTAAATCACAAAAATAATGAAACTATTAAAAATAAAAATGATTTACCGCGGTATAGAGGCACTCTCATCACAAAAATAATGAAAATATTAAAAATAAAAAAGATTCACCGCGGTATAGAGGCACTCTCGCAAGATTGGAAAGAACAATCTGCAATGTACTGAGGGAGCGAAAGGAGAGCCGCGATATAGTTGAGTTTATGGTAAAATGTTTCTTGGTGCTCACAAAAAAAAAACATATGGGAAAGGAGAAAAAAAATAAATAAACGGACAGAAAAAGAGAGAAATAGATACACAAGAGGAGGACTGACTCACTCTTTGTAACTCCTGGTTCTTCTCCTCCAGTTGCGACTCCATCTGTCGTAGTCGCTCCTCGAAATTGCCATGACGCTCCTCTGCCTAAGTAAAGTAAAGACAGAAACAGGGAAAGTGGGGGAAAAAAAGAAAAAAAAAAAAGCTTAATCGATACAAAAAAACTTTTACTTTTACTGCGTTTACCAATTACAGCTGCTACATGCCCGAACAGATCGGCATAAATCCTGTATTGCCACTTCGACCATCTTTGTCATAACTAGGATGAACATAAACATGTGCAGCATTTTTCAAAAGAACTAGGTATAAATGGAATGCAATCGAGTTGGAATTGAATCTATTCATGGTAAAAAAAAAAAAAAAAAAGAAAAGAAAAATTTCCCAGCCCTCTGCTTTCATCATTTGCCAAAGAACTACCGGTTGTGTTTGTCAAGCGCTGCGTCTCATGTCACACAGGTACAGTATAAGTAAACACAAAATGCACACAAACACGCAACCACACAGCAGGCCCACACTTGCAAACAGTTGGCACAGGAACACTGGCTGCGAAACATTCACACACCGTTGCTGGCTTGCAGAAATACTAAGTAAATATTTATGAGGTAATTAAAGTAAAACTATGTAGTAAATAATAATAGCAAAGAAATTACAGTATCTGGTGAAGCCCAAGTGGAGGATGAAAAGAGTTGGAGTAAGCAAACATTTTGCTTCTTGCCATCTTAACCCTTTGGCCGCGTCCATTGAAAGTGCACACTTTTAAAAAGATTTGAGTTGAGGTGCTGGGACTGTGACTGCGACTACGAGTTCTTTGTCGAATTACAGCTAAATCCAAAATTGCAACAAATTAGGTTGGAATTTCATAGCAGTGTTCCTTTGATGTCAAATGTTCATCAAATGTTCATCATTTATTTCTTTATATATATATATGTATATATATGTATACATATATGTATGTATCTATATGTATATATATGTATACATATATATATACATATATGTATATATATATATATATATATATTTAAGTTAATTGCATCCCAGAATTTCTTCCACCAGACCAAGCGAACGCTGCAACATAAATACACACCTTGTTCAGCGCTGCCACCCTCTGGGCAAGCTGCGCCTCGATCTCTGGCAGGGTCTCTGCTCTTTGCAGGGTTTGCTGCAGCTTCTGTTTGGCATCGTCAAGACGCTCCTGAAACTGACGGTTTTTCTCTTCACTCTGCAGCGAAACGGGATCAAATCGCATTAAGATTGTCAAATGGCAGCACACGGGACTATTACTGGCAGGAACTATGTTTTTCAAATGGGAAATGTGGCCAAGATGCCACCCAAAAGTAGTAGTAAATATGGCATTGACAGACATTTCTTACCTGTCTGTACAGAGATTCTTTGCTGGCCAACTCGTTCTCCAGTTTATCTTTTATGTCATGGAGTGATGTCGCCTCCCTCTGGGCACTCAGGTACCTGCCAACCAACCAAAAGAGAAATTAGAATGTGAATAGAGTGTCTTCTAAGATCAAGACCAGGGCTGCCTAATTAGTAGATTGGGGTCTAACATAGATTGTGAAGGGTGTGCTAGTAGATCATGAGCAAATACAATTAAAAATAAATAAATAAATAAAAACATAAATGTAATTCTAGTGTGTTTAGTGACCATATACTGTGAGGATTTAATTATATTGTACCATAGACATTCATACATTTAATGCAGTATATGAGTAAATATATACCCTCATTTTGACTATTCTGACTATTGTACATATATAGGCCGCACTCTATAAGCAGCAGATGTCCATGTTGTAACATGGGATATTTACACAGAATTTTTTTTTCACTTTTAATTAAATAAATACTATTTCCAAACAGTGCCTGTAACACAGCTGGATACGCGTTAGCTCTTTCCTGCTTCGGCGCCTCGACCGTAGTTGGAATGCACAGGGGAGACCTAGCGATCTGCCCTAGGGTCGAAGCTAACATTAGCTCCGGGGCTAACTCCCTTCACTTTGCGCTTGTCGTCAGCAGAGGTAAACAGAAACAGGGAAGTTGGGGTCTTTATTATCAGCCACACCGAGCACAACATAACATAAACAGTGTTTTAACAGCTCTCCCTGTATAACCAACTCACGCTTCAACATGACAGGGTTCAAACTGCGCTTAACTTTCGCTACCGTTCTGTCTGAGCCCCACGCACATTTGCCAGAAAAGTTATGGATTGCTAGCGGTATGAACTTTGTTAGACCGTAAAAAGCCGCATCAGCCGCATCATTGTTTAAGCCATTTGATGTTTTTAATGTAGGTAGATTTTTTTTTTTAGCCTGGTGATTTGAAAAAAAAGTGTGGGCCCCCCGAAACGAGACAATTTTTTTGAGAGGTGCTGAACAGACCTGCGTTCCAACGTGGTGATTCTTTCCTCCATGTCTTCCCTTTGACACAGGGCCTGTGAGACACACAAAAACATAGCATATCTCAAGGAAGTGATCCATAAATGAAATGTCAAAGACACAAACTAACATTAACGTTATTTTCTCGATCAGCAGGTAGCTAGAACAGGCATGGGCAAACTAAGGCCCATTCAGCTTTTTAAGCAGGCCCAAACCAAACTTTTCCAAATCATATAATTTATTTCTATTATCATTATACTTCTGCCTTTTCCCTGCGATACCCACGTTTCCCCAATAGATGGCGTAGAAAAAAAAGCATTTTAGCATTTTAGTCTTTACCCATGACTTACATGTCATTTATCTTCGTTCTCGCGAACGCTTCATCTATCTGCTCCTTTTGTCCATTTTGTCTGTGCTGCGGGAGCTTAAAAAGTGTTTAATTACCTTATAATAAATATATATATAAATATAATTTATATATTTAAAATGATGGTTGTTCAACAATATCACGACAGTATTTCGGAGACAATAATTTGGGAGAAAGCTAAGCGAACACGCAATCACGACTCCTCAGCACCAGTAAGGATGAATAAAATTACTTTTCCAATCAATTACTTTGATTCATATTCAGCCGTGTTTATCATTTTTTTGTAAGATCTAATTATTTGTATTGGTTTCTTGTAAAAATATGTTTAAAAAAATACTGTTGAAAAAGTTATTTGAAGAAGCAATCTTCCTGGGTCAAGGAACGGAATAATCCATTTTACCGTGATTCCTATGGGGAAAATTGTTTCATTTTACAAACTTTTTCGGTTCACGAATGGCCTTCTGGAATAAATAAAGTTTGAAAACTAAGGTGCTACTATTTTGTAAAGGCAATTTCGACTTTTAAATTTGCATGTGATCAAGGAAAATAAAGTGTCACTTTGTGCACTAATCTGGCTACTCAGTATGACAAAATGATGTTAAAATTGGGTCAGAAGCCAAAAAAGTTTTGGGAATCAATTCAAGTAAAATATAATAAAGATGTGAAGAAACAGACAGCTGTTACTGACTCACCTCTTTGACATCCCTCTGTAGTTTCTGATTGGCCTCTTCCGAGCGAGCCAGCTCCCTCCTGGCTGATGTCAGCTGCTCCTCGATTTCTCCCACCTGACAAAAGGACAAAGGGCATTTCCTGAATTGTGTTTCGAAGATTCCTTTGTTTCAGGTCATGGTCTACAGGTTACCTGTCTACACATGAGAGCGAGTCGTTCTTTCAGCTGCCCCAGCTCCAACCTCTGTCGCTCTATCTCTCCCTCTCTCTGGCGGTCGACTTCGCCATCATCAAAGATGGAGGATGGTCCGTTGGGAAGCTGCTAAATAAAGATAATGCATTCAAACTGATTAGTGAGGTGTTAATGACACGTATGATAACATAAGGAGTACTTCACTCTAGTCATACCATTTACCACACAATTATTGCTCATTTTAATTTTTTTCCCAAAAACATATTTTCTTTTTTGGGTCATTAGGAGATTTTCGCAACCTCTCAACCAAAAAAAAAAAACACATGTATTGTTCTTAGAGATGGGCAAAAGCAAGAGACAAGAGAGCGAGAATTAAAAATATACCGTAATTTCTGGACTATTGAGCACACCTGAATATAAGTCGCATCCACTAAATTTAAAAAGAAGAAGAAAAAAATAATTGTAAATATATAGGTCCCCGTTGTAACATGGGATATTTACAGAGAAAGATTTTTTTTTTGTTGTTTCACTTTTGTTTTTGCCTGGAACACGGCTGGCAGAGAAAGATTTTTTTTTTTCACTTTTGCTTTTGCCTGGAACACGGCTGTTTACATAAAAATCCATAAATTAGCCATATCATTGTTTAAGCCTTAGGGTTCAATGTGTGCGAAAGAAGTAGCGGCTTATAGTCTGGAAATTACGGTCGATCTCTTTTACAATATTTTTTTATCAGATATTCATTTTACACCGTTTTTTTTTTTTTTTTTTTTTGCCAGTCTCTTGTAAAACATTTGCGAACCTCTGGAGTAGGCGATTATCATTACCTCTTTGTTGTTGTCTAATCCTTGCTGCCGTCGTTTGATTTGTTCTCTTAATGATACTACCTAGAACAACATGGAGGCAGAAGATGAATAGATATCCGGCTGTAGAACAACAACAACAACAACAACAACAACAACAATAACAACAACAACAACAACAACAGCTTAAAAAACCTAGGCCTCACCTCTTGCGAGGAGGACTGCAGTTCTTCTTCCAGGGCGGCAACTCTCTCCAAAGCCACCCGCAGCCTTTCCCGCACTTTCTCGTCCAGGGCTTTGTGGTGCTCAAACAAAGACTTGAGGGCTTTAAGGACCTCCACTTCACTGGAAACACCTGCAGGGGACTGTGCCTGTCTCTTTACCACGGTCATCCTCAGGCTACGCTCGTGACGGGACACCAGGCACTCTAGGTGCTCCAGCAGCAGCTGAAAGTTTTTACGAAATGTTTTCAAAGAAATAGTCCAACGTTATTCGACAACAAAATACACACAAAGACTTACTGTAATGTAATATCAGTCTATGAGTGTACTGACCCTTGTGTTGTTACGTTCTGCCTTTAGCTCAGCTATTTCTTCCTCTCTTTCCAGCAACTGTTCCCGGCAAAGATTTAGCTCTTTGGTCAGCACCGCAAACTCCTGCAGGGCCACAAGAAGGCACAGTTATGGATGAAATGCAGGTAAACAAGTGTGCGGAGATTCGTTCTGCATTGGTGCATTGGCAAAAATATATCCAAAGTTATATTTATAGTAAATAGTAAATGTTGTTTTTAACATTGAAATTGAAATGAAATCTCATTAATTTGCAATTGGATGTTCACTCTTAACACTATAACTTTTCATCACAGAATGTAGACCAGGCGTGGGCAAACCTTTTGACTCGTGGGCCACTAGGGGGGGGGCAATAGATGGAGCGTCCGTGAACCAAGATAAATGACATGGAAAAAGTCATGCATAAAGGCTAAATTGCTAAAATGCTTTTTATCATTTTCTACATTATCTATTGGGGAAACGAGGGTATTGCATAATATAAAGAATTATATAATTTGGAAACGTTTGGCGGGCTGGATTAGAAAACCTGAACGGGCCACATCCGGCCCCTAGGCCTTAGTTTGCCCATGCGTGATGTAGACTTGTTGGGCCAACAGATAATTATATTAATCAGGCTTTGACAAACAGACAGCAATAAAGAGAATATAAACAGAATAAATACTTTTGTTAAGTATTATGTCATTGAACACAGTCAACAACACCGAAGGTGTCATACATATATACATATATGTATGTATATACATATATATATACATACATATATGTATGTATATATATATATGTATGTATATATGTATGCATATGTATCATAAATCTAAATTCGGCTAACTGTGACTGTGTATTGGAGCTTTGACATTCAAAACAACCACTTCAATGTTGCGCCAGATCTCTTCCCATTCCTTTTTATTAGAAGCATGGGCCTTTTAATAGGAGTTCGCCAAAGGCTAAAGCACAGTTGCTGCTAAGTCAAAACACATTCCTAGAAAGGCTTACAAAGTGGACATTAACTGATCCTATTTTTTTTTCTCCCCCGAAGAATCTGTACCCTTTCCTGCAATCCCTAAGCGGTAGTTAACCATTTCAACGTTTTTCTGTGAATTATTTGTCTGGGGCCTTTTCATATCAGACGTTAGGAAATAGTGCAGCTGCTCCTATTAAATGTTTAATAGCATCGTTGTTTGATCTAAGAGTCTCAGTAATTAGTTTCAACATTGACACCTGTGCTTTATTTCCTTTCCCACAGTTTTTACTGTGAAGGCCTGCGGCTGCTTAGAGTTAAGTGAAACCGTTTATCCAATTAAAGTAGTTTCGGTGGAGGAAGCTAGCACCCCACGACTAAAAATACATATCATTATTTATATATATTTATATATTTTTATTTCCCATTTTACATTGTACATTAAGAGGTTGAGTCTGTCAGCACATGGTTCACTGAGATCTATTCCGATCCCCTGCACTCATCGCAACTGCACTTGATCTGCATTATAAAGTTCGTTACCTGGATTGGGGAATAAAGCAGCCTGCACGAGGTGTACTTGTCACAATTAAATAGTTGTACAATGTTGCACTTAAAATATAAATCACAAAATAGAAACTTTTTGAATTTAAGTTGGGTTGTTTATATGGTTTTGTTCTGCAGAATTCAACTTGAATGCCATTACAATTTAATGCATTAATGGAAAAAAAATCGTCCGGACCATTAAACGTTGGCGCAGTATTGTCGTAATTAAAGACAAGACCACATTCAGCTTATAAGTAGATCATACGCTCAAGACCCAATGTGCTTTTGCTTAGGTCTAGCCCAGGCATGGGCAAACTAAGGCCCGGCAGCCTGATGTGGCCCAGCTTTTTAATCTGGCCCGCCAAACAAATTATACTGTTGAACCTCGAGATATAAGTGCTTCAACATACAAGTATTTTGAGATACGAGCATGCCTTCGAGTAAATCTTTGCTTGAGGTACGAGCACGCTTACAGATGCCGACGCTAGGTGGCCGAGCACTCGGAGCAGCCCACGCGTCCTACGAAAGTGAGTGGTAAGGATGGTAGTGTGTCAATAAATAAGAGCACGGTGCCCATGTGAGTGATCGAGCATGCATATATGATCGCAGTACATCCACGATATGTGCCATCCTAAAGTAAAAAAAAAAAAAAAAAGTTTATGTACGTAGTGTAGGTGTAGTAAATTACGGTACGGAATCAAGTGTCTACGTACGGGCCAATTCTCTTCCCTAACCCTTTCTCCCTCTGCCACATGCCGTCATTAGCCGCTACTGTATCGTCTGTCTCGAAGGTAAGAACTGATAATTAAAACCACATTTTATTTTATATCACAGGAATCCTTATATACTACAGTTTTTTGTGTGTGTATGTCTCTATAGCATTACAACATGTTTTTTCCCCATTGTTATTAGCACTAATAAGCAGCTGGAATGGATACATTTTTATATATATTTATTTCTTATGGGAAAAAAAAAATATTCGAGATACGAGCACCCCGAGTTACGAGCTCGGCCCTGCGACGGATTATGCTCGTATCTTGAGGTTCCACTGTATTATTAATTTTTATTATCATGATATTTTTGAATTTCCCCCTGCAATACCAACATTTCCCCAATAGATGGCGCAAAAAATGCATTTTAGCATTTTAGCATTTTAACCTTATTGCATGATTTTTACATGCCATTTATCTTAGTTCACACGAAGGAGAAAAAAAGGTCCCAAACAAACAACGCAAATGAATGAAAGTGAATGTTGTACATGTATGGCGTACGACAGGCGAATCACCGCATTGTATCGTGTGTCTACGTATTTGTCTACTCCAGCTGACTTTTAACGCTGTACATCTGAATGATGGAACAAGACTTTCCTAATACATTGATGGGGGAAGGCAACATGACGACAAAATGCTGTAGGTAGAGGGCGCTGTAAACCGAGGGCCCCCTGTATTTACTGTTTTATTCTGCCATAGAAGAGGGAGAGTAGACTGAAATTCAATGTTTGTGGCTGAGGGGATCAGGAGCAGTGGGATCACAGTTTATTGGTGATTTTATTTAGTTTAAGTAGCGTAGGCAGTTGTTGACCCTTGTTAAGTTTTGCAGAAAAAAACAACAAAACTTAACTGTCTCACGATGTCTCCACATTAAGCACATTGCTGCACGCAACCATACACACACACACACACTGGCACAAACCAGCCTACTTTCTTGTTCTCAATACTTTACCTATTAAGGTAAAGTATTGAAAGTAAGGAAAATGAAATAATATGGCTGTTTTTTCATTTGATTCAATACCTTAAATGTCAAAACAATCAATTCAGCAACCCTGCCTGAGTGCGCGTACAGTGGAACCTCGAGATACGAGCATAACCCGTCCCAGGACCAAGCTCGTAACTCCAGGTGCTCGTATCTCAAATCATTTTTTCCCATAAGAAATAACAGAAAAAAAATTAATCTGTTCCAGCCCTCTAAAAAACTCCCTAAAAACTCCCTTGCTAATAACAATGGAAAAAACACACCAAAAAAAAATTATAGTACGGTATATAAGGATTCCTGTGATATAAAATAAAATGTGGGCGCCAAGCCGTGCGGGGTAGGCCTCCCGTACGCCACATTTCCCTCGATCGCCAGACAGGCGGGAATTCGCGATGGGCTCTTCCCTCTTCGCCTGCCGTTACTGAGGGAATCCTGGTTAGTTTCTTTTCCTTCGCCTAGTGATATGCTTGAGTTCAGCGGGTCGTCTCGCCTGATCTGAGGTCGTAGTCGATGACGGCCGTGGCCTTCGAGACAGACGATACAGTGGCGGCTAATGGCGGCACACTAACCTAACTTTTTTCAATTTGTATTCTTTCTTTAGCGGGCATCACGCTCATATTTATCGACAATTCCATGCTTTATTTCCATGGTCATCATGCGTTTCTTCTTCTCACTACCATCCTTACTGCTCACTATCTTAGGACTAATCACTATTATGAAAAATAATACACAAAATAGAGAGAAAATCACGTAGATAACGCCAACACAATACGGAAGACTCGCAGGAGATGCGTACGGAAGTCGGCGAACGTGTGAAGAGAACCAGTGAAGCGGCTCGGGCCACCTAGCGTCAGCGTCTGTATGCGTCTGTACGCGTGCTTGTATCTAAGATCTTTACTCGTATCTCAACGCAAACATTTTCTCGGTTGCTCATATCTCGGAATACTTGTATCTCGGAAATACTCCTATCTCGAGGTTCCACAGTACTGTACTGTATTTTTTTATTTATTTAGGAACTACCTTTCAAAACATTTCCAAA
>NC_024323.1:790256-790722 GCF_000523025.1 Cynoglossus semilaevis | reverse complement strand
AGACCCAACAACCAACAACATTTTAGTTTCCACCAACCTTAAAGGAAGTTAGGGTCTACGATTGCATTATGTAGGTCACATGTATTTTTCTATTGACATACTTAAAATGTATGTGGGTGCTAAATACAATGTTAAGTGAAATACAAAATGTCACTAGTTATCAAGAACCTGGGTCATTTTAGCACACATGCGATGTTAGAATTTTGTGTGTATACATTTGTTACACCTGCGGCACACATTATATCACTGACCTCAGGGTTTTTTTTTTTTTAGTGTAAGTGTTAAGTCAGCTCTGTCCTGTAAAGGTTTTCATGTTAAAAAAAAAAGGTTCTTCAAAAAAAGGTTTTTAAGATATCTTTTAGAAATAGAAAATAATGCGAATGTTGAAAAGATTCATTACGTAACGTCTAACTAATACGACATAACGACTTCAGGGAAAGAAAATGTTAAATGAATAAATAAATGT
>NC_024323.1:770066-790021 GCF_000523025.1 Cynoglossus semilaevis | reverse complement strand
GACAGCTCTTCCTCATTGGTTGTCCCGCAATTTGATTGGCTCGATGCTATTGTGTCAAAACAACGTGGGTCTAATTTGATTGGATGTTGTGCCGACAGCTCATACACACACAGACGCACACAAGTACACAATGAGAGACACGGAGCACTCCTTAATAACTTACTTTATAATCTTTGGGTTTTGGAGAAAGTATCAAGTCTTGTCGAGTCAAAGGGCTCGAGTCCAAGTGAGTCCAAGTCACGAGTCATTGATGTTAAAGTCCAAGTCGAGTTGCGAATCTCTTTACATTTTGTCAAGTCGACTTTAAAGTCCTCAAATTGATGACTCGAGTCTGACTCGAGTCCAAGTCATGCGACTCGAGTCCACACCTCTGGTATTTAGTAGTTCAAGCAAATGTGCAGTACTTTCTTGTGCCCACTTAGGGGCTACAGGTAATGACAGTTTATTAGAAAACCCCCCCTTTACTGGACTTTACTTGAGAGTTTAACAGAAACATGAAAGTTGGGGTCTTAATTATAAGCCACACTGAGCACAACGGTACATAAAACACTGTTTTGACATCCATCCCGCATCCAAGTAATGATCTTTATAACGTGGATCAAGTACAGTCGGGACAAAGTGAAGGGGATCCAAATAGGTTTTAGTGAAACGTGTGATGAGAGACTCTATGAGTGTACTTTTCCGTCTCAACCTCTTTGCTTAGAAGACGCTTTAGGGCTGCATTTTAAGGAATAACATCTGCTACAGATGCATCAGAGGAGCTGGTCTCTTTAGTTAGCTGCTCAAACGGGGCAAGAGGAGTGAGAACGTCCTCGATTAAAACGCACGCGGTGTTAAGTAAACGTCGCGGAGAGCTCATGGTCCACGCTGTATGCAGCCAAGACTCGCTTTTGCGCAAAGAGGCTTTCCTTTCATATTCAGCGTAGCCATCGGGATGTTTGGATTTCAGGTGATACATTAAAACCCGTGGAGAAATCCCTTGCAGACGAACGCCTTATTTTAGCGTTACACGAAAAATTTCAGCATTACACGTTTTGCAGATATATTGAATTGCGCCCACACCGCACAACATGTTGACATTTTCAGACCAGCCCGTGTTGGCTGCGCTTTTTGCTTGCACAAAATACAGTACATTACATCATCACTCCCTATTCTATCCGTTTTGTCTTTGCACTTTTGGGCCATTTTGGGCCGAAAAAATTTCCCAGTGGTGCAATATTCGGTGTATCCCTAGTATTTTGTTTTGCCCACAACAAATTCAATTTTCAAACTGCCCATGTCCGTTCATGTTCTGCCACTTATTCGCTTTCGAGGTCGCAAGGGGCTCTAGGGTCAATCCCAGCTATCCATGCAGAAAGATCAACCAGGAATGGAAACTCGAAAACCAACCTGGCTGCTCCAAGCCATTATCTCTGCAAACAACGTAGCAGTACAAACAGCACCATAGTTTACGCCCTTACGGGGGTTTTTAAGACATACAATTTGTAAACTAAATTTTTATAAAATCACAGTTACAGACTTGTACCATAACATACAGCATGCTATTATTATTCAGCACTAAACCAGCACTAACAGTAGCAAAATGTATTCAATTTATGTCTGTTTTGTTTTCATGGTTTCATCATGAAGTATTGACTAAAAACAATATTTAATATTATGTATATATATATATATATAATATTTAAAAATAACATAAATGCGGCCTAACAAATATATAAATATTCAAAGATGTCAGAGTCTCAGAAGTTAATACCTGCAATGTTTATTTGCAAGAGGATTCTATACTGTATAGTCCGTTCAACGTGTACAGTCATTTCTGGACTACAAGTCGCTACTTTTTTCATAGCCTTTGAACTTATAGCTTATTTACGGGCTAACGAAGTTCATACCGCTAGCGGTCAAAGACTTTTCTGGTAGGCTACTGCATGTTATACTAGTAGCGTATGTCTGTCCTGTCTGTGAATGGCTGTGTGGGTATATGTGCATGGGGCGCGAGAGAGAGAACGTTAGCGTAAGTTGAGAGCAGTTTGAGCCTTGTGATGTTGAAGTATGAGTTGGTTATACAGGAGCTGTTCAAACGCTGTTTAGGTGCTGTTGTGCTCAGTGTGGCTAATATGAAAGACCCAGAAACCATTGGCCGTAAACAGACAAACATCACAAAGCCAACCCCCCAATAACCTCTGTACCTGTGGCAGGGCGATGGACAGCTGCCTCTGAAGTGACTCCTTTTCGTGGCCCAGTTCTCGTAGTCTTAGGTGGGCAGTACCCAGACTATCCTGAGTTTCCCTCAAACTCTCCAGCAGCCTCTCTCTCTCAGTCAGCATGTTCACCATTAGCGACTCGAGGTTCCCCGTGCTTCCCCCTTCGTCGCCACCTCGAGGATCTCGGCCGCTGTATCCCAGTCCTCCTAAACCTCCGCCCATGCCTGCGCCTCCGCTGCCACCGGCAGGGGAAGACAAGCCACCCCCTGCAATGCCACGCCCATCTTCCGAGATAGTGGGCATCACCTCGCACATCATCCTGAGACCTGAGTGTGGGAGGTCTTATCTGAGAGAAGGTGCAGTGTCTAGTGACGGTAGAAGGCTCTCTTCATGAAAGATCCAACTGTCCTTCTACCAAAGTGTCTCACCAAAACTAAAGGTCACAAGGGCGTTGAGAAGTGAGGTGAGAGACCAATGTGGATTGACAGGGGCTTGGTGGGAATGAGGGAGTGTGGGTTGGGGTGGAGGGTAAGAGGGGATATATCTATGGGCAACTTCTCACCCACAGGGAACCGCAGGCGTTACTGAGATTTGCTGTGAACCTGGAAAAGAAAAAAAAAGGCAAATATGTAAGGATGCTGTAACAGGATATTTCAAACTAAAAGGTGTTGTTCCTAAAGACGTTGATAGAAATGAATTAAAAGAAACCTGCAAAATACTCTTTCCGATCTGCATCAATAAAATTTGCTGAAAACAACTGTTCATTATTGCCGTATTTTCCGGACAACAAGTCGCACTTTTTTTTCATCCTTTGGCTAGGTTTGCGACTTATATGTTAAAATATATAATAATTTCACATGTTAGTTACTTTCACACTGACAGCCGCTAGAGGGCACTCTAGGCTTGTGTACCAGTATCTGCTATTCCTGTACCACTGCAAATGTACATGTTCGTTATTTTTACACTGACAGCCACTAGAAGGCACTCTAGCTGGCTGGTGCGACTTGTACTCTGGAGTGACTTATAGTCCCAAAAAAATCAGGTAGTGGTAACAACCTTGTTTGACTTCACCCTAGGACAGGGGAACCCAATAAGTAAAAGGAGTGCTGGTAGATTATGAGCAATAACAATAACAATAATCAAATTACTCAAATTATAATAAATACATTATATAAAGAGTATTCAGCTTATATGAGAAAGTACATACTTAATATTTCCAATGTATGTAGATACTTGCAGCCTGTTTGTAAAAAAAAACACAAAAAACTCCAGAGGCAAATATTGTTGTTATCACTTTCAAAATGCTTCTTACTGTACAGAGAATTTCAGACTTTCAGACACATTTAAAGTGTCTTAGTTTTGAAGGGAAGCTCAATTTATTAAAGTAAGAAAAAGCTCAAATGCATTGGACAACCGCCACAAATGTAACCCTAAACTCTGGCAGTATTCACATTGATACCAACTTCCCTCTGGATGGTCCAGTTAATATTTAAAATTCCATTGATACCAACTTCCCTCTGGATGGTTCAGTTAATATTTAAAATTCCCAGCTTTTTAAAAAAAAAAAACGCCCCCAAACCAGCAATCAAAACCAGAGAATACATCATATAAGAGATCCACATTATATCACTGATGTACGTTTATACTCGGTTATGGTGATTTTGAAAGCATTGTTGTTCTATTGATGTATTTTTGGGCTTAAGTTTTTTGGGGGGGTGTTTTGAGTTTTGAGTTAAACTGTCTCAATTCAAAATGCAAAACTGGCACTTTATCGGCTTTGGTTTTTGGCTGCTCTGGAAACATGCTCTGGAAATATTCCAAATGCGTGTGTATGTGTGTGTTTGTTTACACATATGTCCGTCTTAATCATACCAAAAAAGCTCACACACACAATGCCTTACACAGAAATGTAACAGTGGTTATCAGAGTTATGGTGATTGTTATGGGACTCACCTTTGTCATCGAAAACTCCTTCTTCAAAGAAAAACCTTATCTTATCTCCACTGGTTTGAAAATACTCCGTGTTTCCCTGTGGGTCAAATATTACGATGAGGACAATATCAGAGTACATGAACTTACAAATACAGGTGCCCTCGCTCACACACAGATATATACACATACACACACACACACACACATATATATATTTATATATATATATATATTATTAAAACGGTCGAGAAGGCATACAGTGTGATGTTCCACAATTTGTGTCTGGAGGAACAATAATTGAAGGGTTTTATCAGGAATTGTAATTGCGGTCTGTATCCAGGAGGAAACAGCACCGGAAATCATCATCATCATCCTCTCTCATCATTCTGCTGAATCTGGACGTTTATTCTTTTCTTTGATGAAAATGACTTGATGTCCTCGAAAATAAACTGAGGGTGGGAGGGGGGTGGACGAAAATTTTAAACGTATTACACACGAGGAAGGGACGCGAGTACAGTACGTTATCAAATCATGGTGGGACACGCCAATCATCATGTACACGATGGAGGCCTTTAAATCAGAACCAGTACGACGACGACAAATTTCCAACATTCATATTTAAATATTATGCGTTTCACCGTAATGTCACGATTCTAACGATGCTTTGCTACGTTTTTGTTTCATTCTGTTATCAACATCCCATTCACTCTTGCTCCTTTCTCCCTTTCCACCGCTATTCACATACACACGCCCAGAAAAAACAGGGCCTGGGGCAGACCGAGCAGGTTTTTACCGGCTCTTACCCTTTTCATGTTCGGCCACAGAGAGAGCAATCGTCGCTAACTCGGTTCACTCCATAAGCCGCAGGTTCTTATTCTTTCCACCGTCACAGCCCCATTAGCAGCCCGCCCCGTCCCCTCCTCATCCCCGCTGAAGAGAGCGACACTTCAGCCTCAATGCTGCGTCAATGCAGGTGTAAGGAGTGTAGAGCCAGCTACCGGTCAAGACTTTCACAGTAAAACACACAACTGGCGCGGCGACTAGTTATCCACAGTCAAGCAATGTGATGTTGCATAACATGACGTACAGTAGCATGATGTAAAACTACAAAACACGAAGCCGAGTATAATATGCCATGAATACAACGTAGGTTAATTACATTTTATATCGTTTATATCATGGCACATCGTAATACGGAAGTATTTTCATTTTTTTCCGAACGTAATTTTATTGAATGTCAAGGAATGTGATAATAAGCCGTTCCTCATAAGCAACTTATAAAATGTAACAATTTAATGCCGTTATATTTTATGCGACGTATTAACGTAATTTAATTTTACGAATGGGCAAAATTACTCGGTCCCTAGAGAGTGTTAAAAGTAGAATATTTTTTAGGTAAATAAACCGGTAAATAGCTCGAGTCTGTGTGTTAAAACAGTGTGTTGGAAATGCACTGGCATGCGAAACAGCATGAAATGGTCTGTCTACATTAGTAATAAACAAATGTAAAATATAAATCTCAAATGTGGAGCCTTTCCGCTCCTGGGTCTATGATTCTGTGTAACTTGACGTACCACCCTAACGCTTCTCTCCTCACCTCCGCCTTCACTAGCCTCTCTCGCTGAAGGATGCTGACAGTTAAAGGAGCAGCGCCACCACCTGCTGGCGTGGTTACAATGCTGTGGCCTCACTTTGTGCAAATTTTCTGTCGTTTTCCGTTACGTTTGACACTTCACTTATCACAATAAGTAGCGTTTTTCTATTTAATCATGACAGGTGGTTGGTGTACTCCACCAAAAAGTAATTTTACACTTTGTCGCCCCCTACCTCCGAGATATCATTAATGCCAGTTCAATTTAAGGATTTCACTCCGTGTACGTATTTAAGATTTGTGATTGTCAAATGAAACAAAAAAAATGTTTTAATGTAATTTTCAAAGCGCTACAGAGCTATACTACGGGAAGATGGACAGAGGCAAGTGCTCAATACAAGTTAGACCGGAAATAGTTAACATTAAATTAAAACAAAACTAAATGAATAGCAAGGATATGCAAGATTTACAAATTTAACATTAAATTAAAACAAAACTAAATTAATTAACATAGCAAGGATTTGCAAGATTTACAAATAAATAGTTCGATACATTTAAAACTTGACTTAGAAATAATGGCCAAATCATAATCATAACTACAAGTTACCCAAAGTGTTATATCTTGATCAAACGTGCGCTGAATTACTTTTATTAGAGAAAATAAAAAAGTATAAATGAATTCTTATATTAGATGATAGATTGCAGACTCCTCCGGTGTAACTTTTTTTAAATGATATTATACATGGTAAGGCAGGATTTACACTTCAGGAGGGAAGGAAAGCAGACACCTTTCCTGGGTCACAAGAGGTCATAAGGTCTCAGAAATGCTAAGGTGAATGCTAGGGAGACAAGAACGTTGTCAACAGTGTGAGTCCTGAGACCAACAGTGATCCATAAAACAGGATGAGGCTGAAAATTTTTAAAAAAAAATACCCCCCCAACTTTCATATTACATCATTCACAAAAAAGGATAAACATTTTTAGTTTTAACAAAATGTTATGTATTGTTACATTTTATTTTCCCTTTTTTATTGCATATGTGAGAACATAGGAAAAAAAAAACATTTACACAGAAAATTTTTATTTTCATGTTTTATTTTCTTGCGAGAAAAATTGGTTTGTCACATATTAATACAGAGTACCAGAGAGCCCAAGGCACGCAACCCGGCTGGGTTGTCTCTTTTGTACAAAACAAGAAAAAGAAAAAGAAATTGAACCAAAATGGGAATTACAGTGCACAAAATAATAAGCTCATCCAAAAGGATAATTGTTGGTCTGACGAGAAATAATGAGCTAACATAGGTGCTAACAGATGCGACTTATATATATTAAAATATTAATTTCACATGTTGGTTATTTTCACACTAACAGCCGCTAGAGGGCACTCTAGACTTGTGTACCAGTATCTGCTACTCCTCTACCACTGGAAACGTACATGTTGGTTATTTTCACAATGACAGCCGCTAGAGGGCACTGGTGCTTATATATGGGGTTTTTTGTTTCTTCTTCTCTTCATTAAGCATTTTTTTGGCTGGTGCGACTTAAAATACGGAAAATACAGTAAGTCCGGGATAGTGGAGTTCTCCTGGTCTTTAGTTATGAACCATAGTAGAGTCAAGTAAATATTAGAGTCGTTCTCAATTATTTTCTGCCATGCCCCCCCAAGAGGATAGATTTTTTTTTCACCCCCAAAATTGAAATACTATTGAGAAGCTGATAATATGTATTTTCCTATCCGAGAAATACTGCATTAATACAAAGAAGTACTGCATTAATACAAAACGTGGACGATAAAGAAACATAATAATGTACATAGGTATTCCATTACACATACTTGAGGGTTTCTGATCATGAAAGGACCCGCTCGGTTACACCCCTAGGTTAATACAAAGCTAAATCAAGGTTTAAAGTTGAAATGAACACATTCAGCAGATCAGTCATTGGTGGACGGTGCAAGTGAAGCAGGTTAATTAATGTCTGTGTAGGTTCTCAGTCATCCAGGTCCATTTAATCCAAAAAAATAGTTACATCGGCAGAGAGGTGAAATGTCTTCAATAAAAACCTACCCTGTCTAATTGCCTTCAATGTAACTATTTTTCAGGTTCGATTCAAATTCTATGATTTATTTTTGTTTCCTTTTCCAGTCAGTCCTGTTGCCAGTGAGTGAGTCACTCGTTTTAAAAAAAAAAAATCAAATATTTCATACAACCCCTCTTCAAATACTTCAGTTTTTTTCATATTTAGGGTCTTTTAAGATCTTGGAAAAACAGCAACAAATATTCCAATCATTTTTAAAGTTCAAAGACTCAACATTGAAACTCTGCCAACTGAAACCTAGCACAGATAATTAAAGTTCACATACGTTAACATATGCAAAACAAACAGCGAGTCTGCTCGCATAATCCAGTTTATGACGAACATCTATAGCAGTGTCAGTGTCAGTGTGTGTGTGTATTAATCCCGTTAAAGAGATTTCAGTGGAGACTCAGCAGGTAAATTCTTCTGTGCCTCATTTTCCTTATCAACTACGCTTTTAGATTCTGTTGAAAGGAGACAAACAAACAAGAAAAACAACAGTTGAAAAGGAGAACAAGAGGCATTAGCAAAGTTGTAGATAATGTAGATGGAGCTACAGGACGAAAATCAAGAAGGAAGAAGGGAGAAATAAAGGGGAGAAGAAGAACAGCAACAAGGAAAAAGAAATAAGAGGAAGGGGGGATATTATCGGGAATAGAAGAGAAAGCAGAAAAAGGAAAGATAAGAAAAAGAATATATGGAGAGGAAAATGGGAAGAAATAAAACAGAACAGGAGAAGAAAAAAGTCAATTAACAACAAGAACAACAACAAAAGTATGACAAGGAAGAGCAGAAAGACAAAGAGATGAAGGAGAAAAAAAAAAACCTGAAAAATATTTAGGTACAAATCCAGAGATTTAACTTTCTTTATGTTTACCTTCATATTCTGCCTTTTGCAGCTGTGGCTGAAACTTGAGTTCTCCATTTGAACCAGCAGGGGGCAACTCCTCTGCTGCCATTTGCTTCTTTTGTCTTTGAGATATATCTAACACCGCCTGGAAAAAAAAGAAAAAAAAACAATAATGAGCCTAACTTTATCATTAAAGAAACCGAAATGAAATAGCACCAACAGAAGCTCTGTATATATTTGGTCATCATTTCAACAAAGAGCTCCAGCGTGGGGGACAAAGATGTGAAAATACCTGCTGGTATTCCCTCTTCTGAGCCTCCAGTGCTTTGCTCCCCTCGTTCAGCAGCTCCTGCTCTCGTTGAAGAGTCTCCACTTTCCTCTGTAGTTTCATCTCTTTCTCTTTAATCTCTGCTTCAAACTGTTTCAGTTCTTCCTCGGTGTACACCGGTCGGGTGTCTAGGGTCTAAAGAGAGAGAGAGACAACAGGAAAATATGAAGGAAAAACAAAGATTACTCCTGTCAACAACATTTGTCCGTTTCAGTCAACAAATGGATTGGTTACCTGGCAGTAAAAAAAAAAAACAAAAAAAAAAACATATCTGAATTCTGTGCCTACAGTGCAACGTAACTTGATTTTCGCCTTAAGATGGTATGTAATACACCTATGCTAACATCATAATCTAGGAAAGAAGTTCCCAGTAAAATGTTTTTACATTGACAGAACTCCCACGTAAATGCAAAGCAGAGGATGAAGCCTTGATGTGTGTCCATTTTTTTTTGTTTTTTTGTCTTTTTTTGTGTGGGTGTGCAAAATTTTCTCATGAACCAAAGGGGGCGTCCACTAGAGAACATTTGGGAACCACTGATCTGGCACATAAAATCATTATTAATCAAGAGTCTGACTTACAATTTGAAGCTGTAATGAAAGTCAAGAAAGCAAATGAAGCACAATCCAATGTATAGTGTAATGTGATTTTTTTTTTTTTTAACAAACTACATTGGAATGATTTATAAAGACTTTCTTAAAACAATTATGGGGAGATTGCAAACATAACCACAAAACACCATAGGTCGAGGATGTCGTAAACCAAGAAGCCCCTGTACTCATTGACACAATTTCCTTGACCTCATCTTGAACCACAACATGTGCGATACTTCACAAAACACTCCACGGGCAGTTTACCTCCCACTCTTTGGGATTATTGAACTCCTGCTTCTCAGTGGACTTCAGGAACTCCTCCAGGCTGACCAGCCGATCTTTGTTAGTATCCACCTTAAAACGTAAAAAAAAAAAAAAAAAAGTAGTGGTTATTTCGGTTGACAACTATGAAAAAATAAACACATCATGTAGCGAACATTTGTGTATTTTGTATCTTTCATTCACAGAGTAGAGCCAAAACAATAAGTAAAAGATCCGATTCAAGATTCGATCTTCCCGGAACTACTTACATTTGGTAACAAAATTATTACATACATGATCAAGACAAGTGCAGAAAAAAAACTAACTGGAGACTTACATTATTCATGAAATGCTCCCTCATTCTTAGCCTTTCTTCCTCCATTTCCATCATATCATCCTCTGCATTGTTAGGGTCGTAGACCTTCTCCAACTTGAAATGAAAAAAAAAAAACAACCGTCAGCTGCTTTAGCAGGAATTTAAAAAAAAAAAGGTGGGATGAAAAAAGATTAACAAAATGGATTGTGTGCCGTTTCATACCTCTTTCGTGAAGAGAGCTTCTAATTCATTTTCATCTAAAATGCCATCTTCGTTTGTATCTAAACAACGTGAAACATATGACAAACATGTTCATTTCATTTCAAATTTAAAAGAAAAAAAAGACTCAAATGAAATGCTTTCACCCACCGTGCAGTTTAAAGAAGGTTTTGGGGTTAAATTCCTGTGGATCCAGTCCATCCGTCTCCTCCCAGACTTCCCTCAGCTGAGCAACGCTACCCTGAGCATCACAAGAAGGAGGCATGAGTATCTGAGATTAACCCTTTGCAGTTAATGACTCACAAATGCTTCTAAACGCACCGGAGCATTGACTTTTGGGTGCTGCCGGTGTTTTTCCTTCAGCTCCTGCATCATTTTCTCCTCTTTATTCCTCTTTTCTTGGTCCAGGCCCTTAAGGTACTCCCGCCTCTCATGCTCCTTCAGCATCTCATACCGCTTGAACTCCTCATGTCTCTCAACATCGAAGTTTTCCAGGTCCTTGGTGGCCTAGACAAAATGGGTGGTTGATACTTCGTCTACTTTTTCCTTCGGCTTTGTCCCTTTTTTCAGGGGTCGCCACAGCGAATCACTGATTTCAGAACTGAACCGCCATTAGGGTTTTGAAGCTTGTGCCGAGATGCAATAATTCGTCACATTAAATCACAAGCTCGATCTCCAATAACCTAGATACCGTGAGACCTCTGGTGGCTGCTCAGTACAGAAGGTGAGCTAGCGAACTCGCTATCATTTATCATTGTGATAAACAAGTGGTTAAACACACCCATCGTTGTTATGGGCCTGAGGTTTTTAATGTACTCTACTTCATGTTGAAAACAGAGATTCACCGATTGTAAAATTCTGGGGAAATACTAAAATCTAGGCTTAAAATAAAAACGTTTTTGTTATTTATTCGCTCTTTTGTGCCACAGAAACATGGCTGACATTGCTGAACTGTTTTAGCAGTTGAAAAATGAAAATTAACATTACAATTTCGTGTGAATTTTTCGTTATGAAGAGATATGTATTTTGTGTGATCTGTACACCTGACATCTACTGCACTCTACTCTTACTGAAGTTCTTCAATTTCAATTTTTCCATTCAAAACAGAACGGAGCTAGAAAAAAAAGATATTAAATTAAAATGAACGAAATTCAATTGAACTGAAATGAAATGTATTCAAAATTGATGGCTAAAGTCTGATTTTACCTAAGGTTGGCAGCCACAGAAGCGCGGGGAATTTAATGAATAAATGAATGAATTGGCTGATTCAATAATTCAATCATTAGTTAATTCGATTGGTATAAACAAACTATCCCATTACAGTTGGAACTGCACGTATTGGGGATCACCGCTTGCTTCGTGGACTTACTGTGGAGATCAGTAGCTCCAAGTCTTTGGCCTCAAAAGTGTTTTGATTGTGTGGATCCAAGTGTTCAAACTGTTTCAGCAAAGACGCATGGTCAATTGGCACATTCCTGCAAAGCGACAAAAAACAGTCAACAACAAAAGTGCTACACGGGGATCACGTCTTGTGGGATCAAAAGATACCATTTGCCAACAACAGAGCAAAAACCATAGGGCTAAAAATGTTGATACCCGATAAATATGCTGACATTTAAAACCTTCTTTCTTTAAATTTTCAGATTTTTATTTCAAAAGCCAAACCAAGACTTTAAAAAACACCTGTTACCTTTGCTCTGATCTGAAGAAGTTTCTACTTCTTCACAAACACATTAAAGTCCATCAGCTAAAGGTCAGACTAAAATATTCAATAAACCTCAGAAATTCTGTCCTGCAGTCATGAAACTAGGTTAGCGTTTCATGACCGGTCCTACATAAAATAAATTACAAAACCAAAAATGGGGCCGAATGAACGTACTCTGTGAGTTGGTGCTGTCCACTTTCGCCTTCAGTAACATCCTCAGCCGGGAAACTTCCTGACGCTTCAGCTCATCCAAACGAGTCCTAACGTGATGACTGACTAGGTCGAGCTCATTACTTAGGTGACCATTCTGATGGAGGACAGCAACAACACAAAAAACACACCCAGACAGATATAAGTGTAAAGAGAGCAATTAAAAATAAACTTCGACTGTTCTCTAAGACATTTGAACAAACCCTTATGTCCTCTGCGTTCGCCGTCTGCAGCTTCTCTCTGAAATGAGGGTCGGTCTCCAGAACCTCGATCACTTCTCGGAGGTATCGATCATAGTACAGACCAGTGTCCTGCAACATCATGTTGTGAATAAGGGTTATTGTTATGTGAGCAAAGCCCATGTGCAATAAATGTAAGGGGGAAAAAAAAGTACCGTGTTATCTTCTTGAACATTCTCTTTGACCTCTTGGGTCCCTCCATTGCGGTCAATAGGCACTGGACAGACCGGAGCAGTGATGGAGAGGAGCGCCAGAACCAGCCAGCCAGGTTTCAGATTCATCCACCTGAAATTTTACGAGGAATTAGCCTCAAAACGCAACAGAACTACCCGTGTTGGGAAAATGAAAGTGAGACACACAACAACAAATGTGACCTGTTAAAAGCAGAGAGCACTTTTTTTTAACAAATGTGACCTGTTAAAAGCAGAGATCACATTTTTTTTGCTGCTTTTTAACCCATCACCGAAGTAAACAGTGGGCAGCTATAAGCTGCCTGGGGCAGCAGTGAGTGGGGACGGTGACACACCTGAGTGGTAACTTGGCAGCCGGTGGACTCAAACCTGAAGCCTTCCGGACCTAAGTCCGCTTCCTTAACCGCTAAGCTACCACCGCCGGGTAGACCTCCTGTGTGGTACCAGTGCCTAAGACACCAGACACAGTCACACATGGTCCTGGCTCATACATAAAGAACAGAGGACTGATACGTAGGAAGCAACAACCACCTCCAACACTTGTGAACATCCAGGGAATGGACATGGAGATGGTGGACATCCAAGTAGCTGGGTGTTCACCTGAACTTAATTTTGGACTCGTCTGATCACGCTGCTGCTCTGTCCAGGAAGGGTCAGAGCAGACTGCGTACCTGCAGAAGAGACCGAGGACATTTAGGGTGCATGGGGCACTCCTTAAGACCTTCTACGACTCTGTGGTGGCATGAGGTGGCATCTTTTTATGGAGTGTTATGCTGGGCCAGTGGCATCTCGACAGCAGATAGGAAGAGGCTGGACAGACTGATAAGAAAAGCCAGCTGTGTTCTATAATGCCCTCTGGACAAAACAATCAGACTGAACCATCACTTCCCCACATAAAAACCGAAAATATGTGAAATGTATTTCAGGAAATACTGTATGTTCAATATCTTAACTTTCACATGTAATATTATGTACTTGATCCCTTCTGTGTGTTACAGTGACAACCTTAATATGTGCATATTATCGACTGTTATATGTTTGTTTTGATTATCTGCAATAGTTAATTTAATATTACAGTTATTATTTTTAACTGCGATATTTCATAGTAGCTTGTGCTTCTGCAAATTAACTTGTATAACTGTTAGAAACGTCACGCTGACATCTCTATTACTATAGCACTATTTTATACTACTGCTATTCTTCTTTATACCCTGTACTGTACTCTGCTGCTGTTAACGCTGTGATTCACCCCGAGTAAATGATTTTTTTTTTATCTTATCCTATCAAAACGGAATAACTTGCTAATTCGACATACGTTATCTATATTATACTCGTATATAGCTACAAGCTACATCCACTATAGCTTGCAGCTTACCGGTTTTTGTTAGCTTACAAAGGAGAAAACAATTACGCGTGTAATGACACGGGTCAGGGTGATTTTTTAAGGCGTTGCTGACAGGACAAAAAGTGTAAAGCACTCTGTTCTTTAACTACTGCGAAGTACATTTTCCTGTAGGAAAACAACAACACCGTCGTTTCGAGATTTTAACATTTTCAGTGGTTTCTTTTTAATAGTTCTTTCCCAAATAAAAATACAATATAAATGCGTTTTAACAAATACATTTAACCAAGATACATGTCTCTTACCACATATTCTTTATCGGCCACAGGATAAAACCCGTGAAATTCACTTCTGTCGGGGGAAATTGACGTCACGACCTGGCATGGGTATCTGCGCCGTGCTGCTTTCAAATGGCATGGGAAATGGTATACTGGGCATACAAAGGTAGACTCGACAATAGTGTGGAAACCAGATGATCTATGTACATGTGGGATATGCGTTCGTATTTATTTAATGTTTTACAAAACATGTGTCAAACTAAGATCTAAGGACGTAACTAAATCACAGACATGCCATATAAAAATATAAATTGTCCTATTTTGGGGGAAAATAGCATTCGACATAGCTGCGCATAGCAACAGGAATTTATCCAATCAGCGTTGTCGAATATGATAGTTTAGGAGCGATTAATTTGTCGCATTCGTTTTCTATGACGGAGTGGATATCTGCAGATATTGAAAGTAATGTACCCGGATACCACAGACAAATGATTACAAAATCCATAGACACATTACTACAATATATTCAATTTTATATTGTCTATAGTCAATTTTGCCCCCTGTCACACCATGTGGCGTGCCTCTTGCGTTGCCTATTTACTAATTACCCACCGTTTCATGTGCTGAGCTTTGCACTTCTGCCACAAGGTGTCACTGGTGTAACAGTCAACAGCATTACCTGTAAATATGATTAAGTAATCTGTTTACATGTTCAGTTTCAAATGCAAAACTTGTGTTTGGCAATATGCTGTTTATGTTTTTGTGTAAGAATGCCTCAACTATGCAATGATGGCATTAAATAATTGATTAATTGTAAAAGTAAAACTGCCCATCTACAAATCTTAATTTGTAGAATACACGATTTAAAATTTGCCTTGTTTGCATTTGAAAGTAAAACTGCCCATCTACAAATCTTGAGTAAAAGTAAAAAAAAATACAGGATTTAAAATTTGCCTTGTTTGCATTTAAAAAAAATGTCAGTGTCATTCCTACATGAAACTTTGAGAACCTTTACCCCAATGCGGAATTAGTTCAACAAAAAAAAAACAACATAAACAGACAAAGCACAAAAAATAATATATTGTATTTTGTAGAACATATGATTTATTTAGTAAAATATATATTTTTTATAATAAATTAAGTACAAAAACATTAAATCGACATTCTGAAATAATTTAGTGTTTTAGAAAACTGAACATAAATTGCACATGACAAAATAAAATCACAGGAGAAATAAAGTTAGACTGGCACCCAATACAATAATAATAATAATAATAATAATAATAATAATAATAATAATAATAATAATAATAATAATAATAATAATAATAATAATAATAATAATAATAATAATAATAATAATAATAATAATAATAATAATAATAATAATAATAATAATAATAATAATAATAATAATAATAATAATAATAATAACAACAACAACAACAATAATAATAACAACAATAACAATAATAATAACAACAATAATAATAATGGAAAATATATTAAGATACATTAAACAAAACATTGGCAATTTGAGGTCATATTAGGCTGAATGACTTATGAGTTTGACGAACTTCAACGGTTTTGATTGGTTTACACTTATCAGAGCAGCTTATTGGGAATTTAAAAGTTGATCTCCCTCATGTCAGTTGGCGTCCTGGCTCTCTCGTCTTCTACTTCCTCGTCCTTCTCTGAGGGACCTATCTGAGGGCTACTCCTTAGCCGGTGATGAAGGCCGTATTCAATCATTTCACTGTAGTATTGCAGCACCGCCTGAGGTACACACCAAATAATGGGTTAATGTGATATCTTATTGATAACAATCACAGAAATTACAATGAATGAAAACATTTCCACCCATGGCATGACAGAAATGAAATTGAGAACCACTGCTTTAACCTAGCCATTTCGTCATCGTGGTGCATCCACCCAAGAGTAAATTCCTTTATTGAGTCCATAAAAACAAGACGCACCATAAAAAACAACAAGATGAGGCACCAAAACAAGGATGATAAAAACCTAAACCAAGAAGGTTCTGCTCAGGTAGGCAAGGGGAATTAAGAAGATGGCCACTGTGAACACTCACTATCACAACACCTAAGTGAAAGGTCAAGGTCCAGCCACTGTCCAGAACAGATTTTATTTACATTCCTTTAAATACTGTTTCCTATTATTTGTTGATTTGCCTGCTGTTCAAGCACTATCATAAACAAGATAAGAGATAAAAGATTACTTATTATTTTTGGGAAATCATATCCATAGGGCTGGCGCAGGGAAAACTGAGTTGCTGTAGGCCTAGACCGCCAGGGGGACCTCCCATGGTGCACTAAGCATGTTATCCTTCCCCACTCTTAAAGGAAATGCATACATAATGTTATGACGATAACCTGTTCTCCTCCATTTTGTACACTTTTCTAATTGTTTTTCTAACGTTCATAAACAACATTTCTTGCTAACTGTAGCACATTTTAGGATGCAGTATTGCACAATAATCTTAAGGGGAACAAATACAAACAACGAATACGGTCCTAGTCTGTACTCACCAGGTCGCTCTGGCACAACTCCGCCAATGTTTCGCTTGTGCGTTCCAGCTGAGTAACCCCTTTTTTGCCCAGACCTCTTAACGCACAGACCAGGGAGGCAGCAGCCACGAGGGAAGGTGGAACTCCCAAAAAGCGGGAGTCGCAGACACACATAACAGCCAAGGTGTCACTGTGTCTCCTGAGGGTAGACAGCAGCTCCTCTTCGTCTTCTTCATTGGTGTCATTTCCTCTTGCTCTTTCTCCCTCTGCCACAGAAACAAGGAAGTGTGGAAGGAAGTCCTGAGGAGTTACAGCCGCTGTGTCCCACCTGAGGGTGGCCAGAATGACACGCTCCATTTCCTGAAGGAAAACAAGGGAAATGATGTGTTTGCCCAGAATGACACGCTCCATTTCCTGAAGGGAAACAAGGGAAATTATGTGTTTAATGAGAAATACATGGCAGTCCTGTTCGCCAGACTCACTTACAAACGCCTTGGAAGCGAATTTAAAGTGACACAATTTTGTTTTTTTTAGTTGAATGACTCAAATGTTTGTGATATGTTTTTCTATTAAGTTAAACAATTTCTATCCAATCATCCAATCAGCAATTTATGTCAATATCACTGTATATATACACTTAACATTAGGAATTGATCATTTGTTCATTTTAAGGAGTTAGTCGTGTCTAGACTGATTTGATTTTGTCCCGGACACTTTTTCTACTCACACTAATACAGTGCGCCTCCTGGTGGATTATTTAGGAATCTTTAAGAATTATTACGAATTTCAAGTCTTTTCAGTTCACTTTTTTTTAATTTCAAAATCCATCAAGATGGCCGGATTGTACGCCCCCCCCCCCCCCCCTTTGCCCCCCCCCCCCCCCCCCAGCGGCCCGATTTTTGGCCCATGGGCCGTATGTTTGACACCCCTGCATTAATTAAGCTTTCATCTAGAATATATTCAAATATAATGGTTTTTTTTTACTATTATTTTTATTTCAAAGTCTTGTAGTTTTATGTAATTATTATGTTATTCAAAATTATATAATTTATTTCAATAAAATATAAATATAAAATACAACAAAATGTGATTATCATTCAATTTTCTGTCTGCTGAGGGACTTGTGAAATGTCAGCTTACAAAAAGACTCCAAAGGTGCTGGAGGACCGGACTCACCCTCAAGCTCGACGCCTCAAAGTTGTTCTCAACGGCCGCACAAAGCGCGTCAGCTGTAACGTTGTCACATTCTATGAGTTTGGAGGCAATAAGGATGCAGCCTGCAGCCAGGCAGTATGGTGAGATAGGCAAGGACAAGGAGGCAGACAGGAACCTGTCAATCAGAGAGATGGACAGAGGGAAGACAGCTTCATCACAGCCGCATTCAAAGCACACCTAGAGGAGAGAGAAAGAAAGAAAAAAAAAAAAGTATATAAAAAAGATAAATTGTCGACAAAACAGCACACACCCTGCATTGAAATTTGGAGTTAAATGAAGTAGTAAAGAGTCTCATACATCCAGGGCCCATTTAGTGAGCTCCTCCCTTTGCTGTGGATTTCTCTGGATGAGAGCGATGTAGAGTGCGGAGGGCAGGTATCGCTCCTCTACGTGAAGAAGTTTTTGAATCACGCGGTTTCCGGACACCGTGGGGTCCCAGGTGGCTCGCAACGGCGTTGAGCCCCTGGCGACGGGCTCCAGATTTTGCACCTGCTCCTGTCTGAGGTCATCGTCCACCTCTTCACACCAGAGAGACAGATCCATCTGAACGACTCGGTGTGTGCAAAACCCGGCAGAAGTGGTGTCCTTTAGTTGACATCCCTGTAGATCTTCCATCGTCACCTGTTCTGACGTCTGTGCTGAATCTCACTTGATCACCAATGACTTTTATACTCAGTAGGAAGAGAGAGAGAGAGAGAGAGAAAAAAAAAAAAGGGGGGGGGAGGGTGTGGAGCAGGGCGGAGACTCATGTGACTGACAATGGGAAGATAACAATACAGTGTGAGCAACAATTGCTTCAACAGGTGGGGAAAGAGAGGAGACGGAGGGAGGAGAAAGGAGGAGGTGACCAAAAGCGCAGACAAGAGAGGGAGTGGTCCTCGGGGACAGAGCAACAGCTTGTACCCGACAGTAAAAGAGAAGTAAAAAGAAAAGACCATGAAGGGTGGGGGGGTGAGAGAGAGAGAGAGAGAGGGAGAGAGAGACAGAGACAGAGAGAGGGGTCACCTTTTGACTGTGACAATGGATATGAGGAACAAATGAATGGGCTCGTGTGTGTGTTTTTAACATGTCAGAGGGGAGAAGTTAACACCGACATACAGCAAATGTCCGCGACAGACAGGTTATGCGACAACAAACAAACAAATATGTATACGTACATAAAATATTCATAATTATTTTTAAAATTTGCTAAATGATCTGAAAACATAAAAAACATTAATTGTTTAGTTTAATTAATTTTTTTTATTTTTAAGACATTTTTAAGAAAGCTAGGATTTTCTTTTAGCTGAGAATACCAATTTGTTAGCGTAATATTGTGACTTTATATCACGAGAACTTTTAATTTAGTTGAAATTAAATAAGCTTTAAATTCCTAATGAAATGTTTTTCGATATATATATTTCTTATAATTTCAGTTTTCTCTGTCGTAGTCTATGTAGCAATGATATAAATAACTATAATAATTTTGAGATTATTTATTCAGTAACAGATTTCTTTTTTATTCTAGATGATTAGGGCTTTCATTATTGACTTTCACTTCATATAGAATTTGATCACGAAACACATGATAGACAGTATTTTCCGGATTATAAGTCACTTTGTAGTATAAGTCGCACCAACCGAACAAATGCGTAAGGAAGAAGAAAAGACACATATATGTCTCTCTAAGTCTCTTTAAAAAAAAAAAAAGTGTGACTTACAGGAGTAGCAGATACTGGTTCACAAGCCTAGAGTGCCCTCTAGCGGCTGTCATTGTAAAAATAACAAACATGAGAAATTATATATTTTAATATATAAGTCGTACCTGAGTAGTAGTCACAAACCCTGCCAAAAAATAAAACATTTTTTATTGTTTTTTTTTTTACATTTTGTCTTTAACTGAGAC
>NC_024323.1:733457-769309 GCF_000523025.1 Cynoglossus semilaevis | reverse complement strand
TATTTCTAAATATTGCTTTTTATCAAAAATATTTTGACTCTTTCTCTCACATAATTTGACTTTTTGGTCTTTTGACCCTGATGTCAGAATAAAAACCTTCTCATTTAGATGTCTTATTGTAAGTTTGATAGTGTTTATGTTCATAGTTTATGTTTATTTTTTACATTTTGTCTTTAACTGAGACTGTTTTTAACAATATTGGCACTTTTTTCTGGATTTCACTTTTTTTGAACTTTCATTTTTTATTTCTAAATATTGCTTTTTATCAAAAATATTTTGACTCTTTCTCTCACATAATTTGACTTTTTGGTCTTTTGACCCTGATGTCAGAATAAAAACCTTCTCATTTAGATGTCTTATTGTAAGTTTGATAGTGTTTACGTTCATAGTTTATGTTTATTTTTTACATTTTGTCTTTAACTGAGACTGTTTTTAACAATATTGGCACTTTTTTCTGGATTAAACTTTTTTGAACTTTTATTTTTTTTATTTCTAAATATTGCTTTTTATCAAAAATATTTTGACTCTTTCTCTCACATAATTTGACTTTTTGGTCTTTTGACCCTGATGTCAGAATAAAAACCTTCTCATTTAGATGTCTTATTGTAAGTTTGATAGTGTTTATGTTCATAGTTTATGTTTATTTTTTACATTTTGTCTTTAACTGTTAACTTTTAACAATATTGGCACTTTTTTTTGGATTTCACTTTTTGTGAACTCTCATTTTTCTATTTCTAAATATTGCTTTTTATCAAAAATATTTTGACTCTTTCTCTCACATAATTTGACTTTTTGGTCTTTTGACCCTGATGTCAGAATAAAAACCTTCTCATTTAGATGTCTTATTGTAAGTTTGATAGTGTTTATGTTCATAGTTTATGTTTATAGCTTATCAATAAAATATACCCACCGCCATGTTTTACAATTAAAATTAAATAACTAAAAAAAAAACCCCAAATAGTCTTTATCATAGTGTTTATCTGCCATTTGTTTTGGCCCCCCCCCCGCCCCCCTTTTCTTCTGTCACTGTCAAAGCAACCTGTGTCCTGTCACTCCTTTGCTCCCATCCCTCCTCCCCGCGCCTGTGACAATCTGCTGTGCGCAGGGCGAGGTATGTGCAACAGACAGTAGAGCCGGGCCAGGTCAATGAGCCGTATTGTCTCCCTTTACAAATCAGTGTCAGACAACAGGCCCTGGCCTTTTCACTACGGCTGCTGCATTTTCAGAAGAAGACACTCCTCGCACACTCCCTCATCCCCTGGGGACTCATGATGGTCACAGTGGGGTCGCACTTGCCAAAACAGAATAGAGATTGTATTTGTGACTCATTACAGGTGGTGTTTCCACACATTAAAGGTTTCAATGGCAGCTCACATTTCAAATTGGAGTCTGAAAAGACCAGCACGAGACACGACAATCTTCACGACCAGCATAAATAATTCATCCTCTATTCAACGAGGGCACATGGATTCGCGATCGCGTGTCACTTTTTCTAAGCTGTGATAGTTCACGGAGAAAATACGTTTTTTTTTTTGTTTACGTTTTTTGTTATATTTAACAAGATCTGTTGACCCATTGCTGCTTTATTTATCGGTTCAAATGTTAGTTAGTTATTGGGTACTTCCTGTATTTGAAATTATTCATCGGATTTATCGGTAACCAAACAAGTTGACGGATTCTCGGGATAGCTGTCGGTCGAAATTGCAGGATAGAACATAGAAAAAAAAATGTTAGATAGATCTGATACCTAAGCCCAAATGCTTAACCTAACTTTGTGCGACATGCCGTTAACAGAGACACATTTACGGAAGACAAAGCAACTTTTTTTTCCGACAGAAAAAATTAGAGCAGAACCAGAACCCAACCCATATTAAAATGTTGGCCATGTTTTGACATTTTTTCTTGTTTAAATACCAGTTTTATAGTTTCATATTTGCTGTAATTTCCAGACTATAAGCTGGTACTTTTTCACACGCTTTGAACCCTCGACAAGCACAAAGTGAATGGAGTTAGCCCCCGGGCACTAATGTTAGCTTCTGCCCTGGTGCATTCCAACTACAGTCGGGGCGCAAATGCAGGAAAGAGCTAGCGCGTAACCACCGTGTTACAGGTGCTGTTCGAAAAAAAAACCAAAAACATTTATTTAATTAGAAGTGAAAAGTGAAAAAACTTTTAAAATTTTTTTTTTAGAAAATATATTGTGTGTAATAAGTTCGAAAGCTTCAGAATGAATGAATGAAACGAAATGATTATCCGATAATAACATTGTAAAGAAGGTCGTTATCTTTAATTCTCACTCTCGTTTTTTCCCGTCACGCATTCAATCAGCTTGGAGCAGCAGTAGCGGCTCCGTTCCCCACACAGGAAATCACACTCCTGCCAACTGACCAAATTTGGCGATACTAGCATGAAGTTTAAGGTGTGTAAAAGCAATTGCCGAAATGGTCGAAAAAATGTTATTATGAACCAAAGGAAGGCCCAGCAGGAAAAAGTTTAGGAACCAGCCTAGCATTATGAGCCCAAGGTTCATTTGTCATCGCCACGACGTTTGCAAAATGAAAGGAGCGTCACCAACAACACCTTAAGTCATAGCCTAGCATTATGAGCCCAAGGTTCATCACCAACAACACCTTAAGTCAGTTTTGATCAGGTTTGTTACAATAGTAACTGTAAGCGTTGAATGTTTTAAAAAAATGTCCATTAAAGTTAGTTAAGTTACCTTTAGGAACAGTATTATGGCTACATGAAACTGGATGAATTGGGGAGATAAAAAAAAAACCACACACAAGGTCCGCCACCATACAGACTCTAAAAGACAGGCAGATTGAGTTTGAATGAGGGCCTAAATGAGTTTGACTCTGCAAGTCAAATGAGGTCAGAATGAGGAGTAGGTGGAGTTGAAAGATGGGACATCAGCACCGGCTGCGTGGAATAGTCAACCCTGTTTTAGTGCCCGGCTAAATTCATGCATCACAGCTGTATTCAAACAACATGGGAAGAGAAGGCCAGAAAGAAAAAGAAGTGCGACAGATCCTAAATAAGAGGCGTGTCTGGTCCCACCCCTGATTTTCCAGCTCATTTCCCAGCATAGTGGAGAACAGTAGTCCCATTTAAACCCTAGGACACCTGCTGGCTGCACGAGTAGGAGAGGGAGGAGAAAGAAAACAACGCAAAGTTTAGCCAATCGCAAGTGGCGAACAGGTCATAAAATAAAAAATTACACAGGGTGAGAAGGGGGAAAAAAAAAACCCAATCCAATTTGTTAACGGTGAGAAAATTTGTCCAAAACCAACAACACATAACATAGACAAAACGTTTGCCTAACCTAGGTATGGTCAAGCTACGGCCCGGGGGCTAGAATGCGGTCCGTTTGACTTTTTAATTAGGCCCAACAAACCTGTCCAAGTTATATATATTTTTTATATTACCATTATATTTTCCCGGCAATACCCACATTTCCACATTTAAATGGCTTTAGAAAAGGCTAAAAGCATTTTTAGCATTTTTTACTAAACAAAGGATATCAAGAGTGTTGTTGCTGCAATGACGTGGGCTGCGGCTTCTCTTCTGCTTCTCACTTGGGTAGCTGTTGATGATTTGCTGTTACGGACGCCACTGCAGACTAGAACCTTGTCGCGGGGACAGCGATAACAGCAACCTCTTAAGGGCTTTGATCGGCCGCTGAGGACGTGTTTGAAAGGTCTCCTTTCCTGGCAAAGATAGCATCAAGTCAGTCTGTCAATCTGTCTGTCTAGCTAGTTATTTCTGTGCGTCTGTCGGGGGGGGAACGGTGAGGTGCCGGCGGGGCGTGAGGGGCTTCCGATGTAATATGGCACTCGGTGGACAAGCCTCCAGTCACTAGGTGGCAACAGTGATTTCTGATATGCCGCACACACATTGACAGCATGCAAAAGCCTTACTGACTTAGCACTCATCAGACCACCACATTCCTAAAGATTAGCCTAAAGTTACCGAGTGAAGAAAAAAAGTATGTACAGTATGTTGGACATTATACATTAGCATTACCTTTTTTGGCTTGTGACCCAATTTTGATCCCACAATTGTTTTGTTTTTTTCTAGAAGAAAATTAGAGCACAAAGCATGCGTGGTATTTTCATAGTTTTGATTGAAAAAAAGTTTTTATTTAGTCATTTTTTTTAATCAATGATTAGATATTGCAGGTGAGCCCATTTGAATTCCAGGTGATCCCTCCTCCAAGGTTGAAAAACGTTTCTATACGTGATAATTGTTATTTGTTAAACACTTAAGTAGATAACAGAGTAGACATGTAACAACAACAACAACCAGTTGCTAGCTGGCTAATGACTAAAATATACAAAAGGAGAGCTGGAAAATGACAGGCCTATTAGATAAATGAAATAATTTATTTGATCATGTGCGGATAAACCATAATTGCAACACAACACGTCGCACGTCCAAACAAAACGGCAGGCGATGCTTCTGCATAGGATCGACTTCATACAAGGTAAAAGAATCTTCACTTGATCTGCTTTACTTCTCAGAAAATGAAAAGACAACGTGTCCACACCAGAGTCTGCGGGATGTGAAGGCGGGAAAGACTTAATATATAATATATATGTGATTTATAAAATGAAAAAAAAAACAAACAAACCCAAAAACAAACAAAAAAAAAAAAACAAATATGTGATAATCTACTTGTTTAACAGGATGCGTATACTTGTTTACATCAAAAGCATATTAAAGTTGACAGTCCTTCAGTTGCAAAACAACTTCCTGATGCTAAGGCTCAAATTTACAGTTATCTGGTCGTTATATAATGTTTTACACCAGGCATGGGCAAACTAAGACCCGGGCGCCAGATGCGGCCCGTTCAACTTTTCCAAACTATATAATTTATTTTTATTGTCATTATACTTCGGTCTTTTCCCTGTAATACCCACATTTCCCCAGTAGCTGATGTAGAAAATGATAAAAGCTTTTTAAGCATTTTGGCATTTATAAAAATGATAAAAGCTTTTTAGCATTTATACATTTATCTTCACACGGACGCTCCATCCCCCGTTCAATTTTAGAACAGTGGTGGCCCATGAGTCAAAATGTTTGCCCATGCCTGTTTTAGACACCTAAAATAAAGCGATATACACAATTCTGACACCCAATATTGCCATTAACTCTCTATATAAAATTAGGAAATAGTCTTCTGGTGGCAAAAGAAGCTCACGCTTGGAACTTCAAGTTAGCGTTTAGTCAAAAAATCCTGAAACCAGAAAAACAGATTTGGAAAACTATAATCTGGTGGCCATCAGTGACTTGCATTTACCCGCTGTCATTTTTATACGGTTGGTTAAATATAGTTGAATCATTTGTTGTTGTTTTTTTTTATCCTAATTTTACAAATGTTTAAATACATCTGTCAGTTACAAATCTTCAAACGTTAGATTGACGCTATAGAAAACCATTTGTTTTAGATCACACTTGTTTAGGTCCTGCAACTGAAACACACACAGATTTAAGTGATGGTGCAAACACGTAGTTCCACAGTCTGTAATTGGTTAAGGAGACGCTGCTTCCCATTGGCCAGAGTCAGGGATGTCCCTGAACCTTCAGTGGGAGGTCCTGAGAAAAGGGCGGCGAGAGGTTAAAAAAAAAGAAAAAGAAGAGAAGAAGAGTTTTTCCTTCCTATTGTCCATTAGAAAATGCCTCTTTCAGAAGACAAAACAAGCTGTTGGTTTATTTTGAAAACTCAACTTAAGTGAGTACGAGTGCAGGGATGTAATTCTCAACCCAAAGACGTCCCCTCTCTCTACTGAAAAGCTGTCTGAGACACAGACCCTCACACTAAAACCTTACTAAAAAAAAAAAAAAGTGAGCTGCTTACCTCAGAATTATTTTAAGGATATCTGGGTTGAAGGAAAACTAGATTGTTTAAGAAATTGTCATCATAGAGATTCATCTAAGGGTTTCATCTAAAGCAGTTCCAAACAAATGGCAATACAGTTCCCCTTGAAGGGCCGGCTGTAAATGGAAGACTGTATAGACCCAGGGGACCCCAACCACCGGTCTGCGGACCAGTACTAGTCCATAGGTGATTTGGTAATTTTTACTAATTAACTTCATTCAAAAAAAAAAACAAAAAAAAAATCCAGTCATATCCATTTACTTTTTTGTTATTTAAAGATAATCATGCTAATATTTTAAAATAATAGGTCACGGGGACCACTGGTATAGAAGTAACTACTCCATCACAGACTAATACATGTTTCTGCAATTGATTATTATTTATATAAGCTACAAATATTGTACATTGTTCATTGCTGTGTAATAAAAAAAACTGTTTAATTTCATAGGTTAAGAAACCTTAACCTATGTTATAGGTTAAGCGGGCCACACAAAATGGCTTGGCGGTCCGCATTTGGCCCCCCGGGCCTTGAGTTTGACAAAAATGTACTAGGGGATCCACAATCTGGCCCGCTTGATGAATTTTGGATGTCTGAGAAATACTGCAAGAAACGTGCTCACCTTGCACTGTGTCAGCTGCAGGTAAATTGACTCTGCTTGGTGCAGGATACTCTGTAGATCCAACCTCATTGTCAGCTCGTTAATGTGCTACAAAAGAAACAAAACGTAATCAAGATTTCCCTCTTACAACGAAAAAATCTGCAACCGATTATGAAACATACCTTTAGAATTGTGTTAAAGTCGTGATCGGAGCCAATCAACTCGCCTCTTTGAGACTCCAAAATGGTGGAGGCGATCAGGAGGTGAAAGTTGCTACAGGGAAGACCAGTCCACAAGACCTGAGAAAGAACAGAAGGAGTTGACGAGGAGGACCAACGAACTGACAATGGTAAACGCAGCTGACATCACACCAGTCACCTCCCACAGGGTAAGAATGTCCTCGAAGGAAAACTCTCTCTTAAACCAGATGAGCAGCCAGCGGAAACAGAAGCAGAGTGAGCCACTGTCCTGAGAGTCTGACAGAGAAAACAAAAAGTTATGTTAGAAACTAAAGAAGAATAAAAAAAAAAAAGGATAATTATGTCTATACTATATAGCTGCGTACCAACCAGATAGAGCGCCCTCTAGCAGCTATCAGTGTGAAAATACCAAACATGTAAATTTCATTGGTACAGAAGTAGCAGATAGTAGTACACAAACCTAGAGTGCCCTCTAGTGGCTGTCCGTGTGAAAATACCAAACCAGTGAAATTATATATTATAATACATAAGTCGCACCTTAGTATATGTCGAAAAAAAAACTCAGCCAAATTATGAAAAAAATGGGACTTATATTGCGGTACTTTTCAACTAAAGAGAAAAAAATACTTCTTGTGATTCAGTGCGCATGACATGTTTTTCTTGTTCAATCTTATTGCCCTCTCCTGATTGGTGGTAATGTATTGGGCCATCTCCTGTTTGACTTATGTCACGTGTGTTAATGGTTACCCATATCAAAATGTAAAACCCTGGCAATGGACCATGTCTCTAAATCAGAGATCACCAATTATATTTGTATTTTAATGTGTTTTTAGACATAAAAATAAGAACTGATTCGGTTCTGTTTTTATACACCAAATGTTCTTTTTGAATGTTGACACAATTATTCTGCAGTTGCAAAGGCTGACCACTGTATGGCAGTGTTGGGTGATTCTCAGGCGTCCACTGTAGAGGCTTATATGCAACACTGCCATCAAAACCTATTCTTTATCATAGAAAATGGCATTTTAATAGCTGTCCACTGTAGTGACCGTCATGCGTGAAAGGGTTAGAGGTATCTGACAAATGTGTAAGTGTGGGAGGGGTCACCAAAGATGGATAAGTGCTATAGTTCATCTAAATCATAGGAAGTATGTGTGTCAAGCTGTGCTACTGTAGTACAAGCAGCAGCGTCAACAAAAGTACTATGAAAAGTACTACTTAAGACTATTTACCTGCCAATTTCAGCTTGAATCAAATATAACATAATAATATACAGTATATAGTAGTCCAATTTCTGCGAGGATGCTGAGCTGAAGGAGCTGCTGCTTCATTGCCTCCTGAGACTCTTCAAAGTTCTGGTGCTGCAGAGTAACAAAACCGTTAGGACAACCATTAGGCTTACGTTCATCCAGATTTTGCAGTGACATTAACTGTGTTCGGGAGTTCCTGATTGAAAACTGTGACAGAAACATAGACTAAGACTTCTTACTCACTAACCCAGACTGGCTGACTAAAGCCGTTAAATCAGTTGGATGTATGTTTTTCTTACCACCAGCTCCATGAAACCAGTCAGACACCAGAAAGACTCCACTTCATTTTGAGTGACATAGAGAATTGGCGAGAGGAGGTCGCTCAACCCCTGCACGTAACCTAACGAACAGAAACGAAACCAGTTCAGAAACAGTCAAAACAAGGCAGTAATTTGACGGAGTACAGGGCCAGAGGAAGTCTAACTGTAACTCCAAATAAAATTCAAATAATGATGATTTTGTAATTAATTCATTTGCCAAATATGAGTGATAACATGTCGGGCTACGTTTTCATACTCAACACAACTTTCATGTCTTTTACATGTCACACAACGGTGTACGTTTACAAAACAGCCACAATAAGATCCAAATAATAAATATAGAAATATTAAGTCTCTACTAGATTTTTGGGGCTAACTATAATTCTGTTTTATCCAAGCTTAGAAATAGGAAGATGGTGGACATCCAGTTCTTGATGCCTTTGGACATTCCTGGAGATGGAGCACCTTTTGTGTGCAATCCGGATGAATGGATGAATGTATTATGCTTTCTAATAATATCTCCTAATAGGCGCGTAAATAGTGTAAATAAAATTGGACCAAATACTGAACCTTGTGGTACTTCGTCATTTACCGTTTGTGCTTGTGTGAAGTTAAGATAAATGTCATGTAAAAGTCATGCATAAAGACGTAAAGATGTTTTTAGCCTTTTCTACGCTATCTATTGGGGAAATGCGCGCATTGCAAGGAAAAGTCAGAAGTGGAATGAAAACAGAAAATAAATAGTATAACGGACAAGTTTGGTGGAATTAAAATGCCAAACCTCGGGCCGTAGTTTGCCCGTGTCTGATCTAGAGGAAGTATTGTTGACATGAATAAACGAAATATTTAGACAACTAACATTAATGAAGAGGTCCATAAACTGGTCACTGCTCAGAGTTAAAGGGATCGACGGTTCAATAGAGCAGCCTGACAATGCTGGATAGAATTTTTTTTTTTTAATGGGTGCAGTGTAGTCTAGTGTTTTAGGGCTGCTGTATAATCAACCAATTTGTCAGTTTGGTTAAGAATAATATTTAGGCTATTTACACTACCTTCAAATGTAGTGACATTTGGCAGTGAGGTCAAAAGCTTCGGCACCGTGGCCTTAAATTTTTGCACAGTAGCATCTGAAAGACAATGGCACTCAGGTGCGACTTATATATTAAAAAAATATAATTTCACTGACAGCCGCGATAGGGCACTGTAGGCTTGTGTACCAGTATCTGCTACTCCTGTAACACTGAAAATGTACATTGGCTGGTGCGACTTATACTCCAGAGCGACGTATGGTCCGGAAAATATCGAAAGAATCAAAGATATTTAAAAGGCCAAAGAGAAACTTAGTTTACCCAGTAGAGAAATTAAGTGTATAAATGTTTCAATATGAAAACTTTGGTGCAGAAAGAGTGAAATGTTGGGACAAAAGCTATTCACACCCACAAATGGTCAGAAGACAGCAATAACTGCTCCCTCCCGACTACAAAAACAACAACAACCGAAATCAAAAGGTAGAAGTGATCAAATTGCTCTAAAATGACCTTATATCTCCCTACACTTATATGAAAAATGTAAACTGTCCATTGAACCATTTTTTGCGGTGGCTCCAGGGTGTACTTTTTATGGCTCATACCCAGATCGAAGTTGTACATGCAGTACGTCATCAGCACATCGTGGAGCAGAACGAGTCCTGGGTTATCATCTCCAGAGAAGAAAGTGGTATGTCTGTCAGTCCTACTGACATCCCTCTCTGTCACAGAAACACGAGGACATCACAGATGAAGTGTCTGATCAAGCACCTGACCAAAGGTCAAAGGTTCAGACGTCAACACTTACCAATCAGGTTTCTGTATCCTCTAAGAAGCGAGTTTCTCATCTCCTGTTCTTCACTTATGGACCTCCACTGCACCTTCATACGAAAATACTCATCTCTGAAGACAGGGGTAGAGACATTTTGTTTGTGATGCATTACAAAGCTTCTTTTTTTTTTCTTGCAAGATCAGGAGCTGATGGTCTAGAAGGAGACTGACAAATGAACTTAAATGCTTAAGAATCCATGTATCGTGCTAATTGAGTCAGTGGTGATGTACAATTCTAGTGCGCTGGTGTTTAGCACCATGCTATTTCAATTGATTAACATAAAAAAAAAAAAACCAACGTTTTGCTAGATAAGATGTCTTCCCGTTCTTTAGCAGTGCTGTTCCAGGGGTAAAAACCCAGAAGGAACATCCACACCTCCTTCCTCAAAGATGACTGGATGCCCTGCAAGATAATACAACCACATGATTTATATAGTTTAAAGACAATCTGCTGTTGTCTTGAACCCTAAACTACATAATACATCACGAAAAAGAAAAAAAAAAATTCATGAATTTTACCCCTTTAAAGACAAGCTTTTTTATGTGTTCTGGGTTCATCACACGGCCTTCGGCGTCCAGAAACTCCTCCCACTTGTCCAGAGGTGGTCCCCTGGTTACTTTAGGTCTTGGACCAAGCTCCACACCCTTAATTAAGAAAAAAAATACAACTGGAATTATGGAATTCATCTTAAATAAGCCTGTTAGACTTTTGGTCTCATACACATGTGATCAGTTCAAATCCAGGCTCTTCTTCAGACTGTGAAGGCAGACTTGGATCCCGAGGTGTACAGGACTGACTGGAGGAGTCCGGAGGACGAAGAGCTGCCTTGAAGAAGTTGGTGACTTTGGAGAAACCACCAAATGTGGTGGCATACGGATCGAGAATGAATCTCTGTCAAAGAGAAAGAAAAGGATGTATTGATGTAGTGTGATTTCTATTTTTAATGAACACTTTTTTTCTAATTAAAGACAACTGCTGAATTTGGTTTACTGCCGAGTCATAATTTTTGGTGACAATAAATGATTGTTAGTTGTCAAATGTCGGATAGAGTTATCACTTAAGACTAAAAACAATCTAAAAATATTCACTTGTCTCATGATTCCACAATTCAGCTTTTTTTCCAATAGGCTGTTATCAGGAATTGTTCAAGATTCTTTGTTCATGCATAGGCTGGAAGGTAATATTGGAATAAAAAGAGACTTGTGCCACCATCAAGACAATGTCTATTTTAGAAACTGTGAGAAAGGAGGACAATGTGACTGTTGACCAGCTTAAGTCTACTCTAGATAGTATGTCCAGATGCTCTGATACTCCTATACTTCCTTAAAAACACAGAAAACACAAAACCTAATAATATACTCTCAATGCATAATTTTAGGCAAGTGAATGTACTGACAAAAAAAAAAAAAATCATCAATTTTTATGCATATTTTCCAACTCCAAAACATTGGTTGGCTGGAAAGTGAAGCTGAACACTTTTTTCTTGGTAAATGAGATGAATGCAATGTACAGTATAGTGCATATGGACATAAGTGTACCACTGCTGTAATCCATGAATGATAACAAGCCTCAAGTCACTAGGTGGAAGCAACTCATACAGTGGTACAGATAAAAATAGACACATTATTGGGTTCTTAATAGTATTTCAGCAATCATCCTAATTCAATCTGTCTCTTTTCTCTCTCCTTTAAAAGGGTTTTGCACTACAGCTGGTTTTCACTTAACGACTTATTCATTTAACAAAGACTTGCAGTTACAACGGGCTTTCCGAAATTGAAAAGTATGTGGTAAACAGCAGTCGCTTGTTACAGCAGTTCATTCTTATCTTCTCTTTTTTTTTAACTTTCATTAAAGGGGGAAGTACCATCGTACAGTATGCATGCCTGACTGTATCTAAAATGTATACATGAAAGCACAGATTACTGCTTTAACTTGCTCACGCTAGTAATGTGCAAATTTCTGCAAAGTGGGGATAAAAAAAAAGAAAAAAAGTGCCAAACAAAACATTACCGAGACAATATCAGGACCATCATCGAAGAGCTGCAGTTTGTCAAATGACTGAGAGAGGGCACCAGAGTCCCTTGGATAGGTGAGGAAGAGCCGCCCATCCACTGGTGACCTGATGATGACAATGGGATTGATGTAATGCATCTACATATATACTGACACATCATGACAATCATGTATAACACTCACTGATCCAGGATTAGGTAACGTGTCAGGGCCCTAAAAAGTTCCCTAGTCCCTCCTCTGTAGAAGTGCAGAGGAGGCAGCGGGTGTCCACCTCGACTGGTCAGCACCAAGAGGTTTCGACCCAAAGGAAAACGGGCCTTTCGTAGCGAGTACAGCTCAGAGAGCGGCAGAGAGAATGACCACTGACCTGTAAGGTGAATGAAGAGAATCACACAAACTTACTTACTATTACTGGTTGGTAAAAAAAAAAAAAAATCACACAAACTTACTTACTATTAGTGGTTGTCACATATCCCATAGCAGCCCCCCAGAAGAACCAGCACATGAAAGACATGGCCATTCAGAGACCCACAAAAAAAATGGAATAATTTAATTAATAAGAGAAGAAAACTGATAAATAGAACTGACAGATTTTTTACCAAACGTGTAAAAGAATAACCCTGAAACTTCTGTGAAAAACCTTGTGAAACAGGTGCGCTTCACAAAACAAAAACAGCCAGAGTTTATTATTATTATTATTTAGTCACCTCTCTTTTTGACAAAGAAATACGGCTACGTGATAATGGAGAAAAAAAAAATCATACAATTAATATTGAAATTATGATAAGCAATTACTCATCGACCCTGGAAACATGTTCCATTTATTGCACATGCAATGGTAAAAACTGAAGGAATGTCCATACAGTCAATATTCTGTTCAGTTTATGTCATTGTAACAATACAAAATAAAGCAGGATAAGTTTTATAAAGAAGGATATTTCAAAATATGATCAAAAACCAAATTATATCGCACACAGACAACAAATGTTGGGAGGAATGCTGTTGTACTGTAATATAGAATACCGCACATATTTATTGATGGTTTGCGTGAAGACAACACAGATTTGATTTCAGTACTTTGTCTTTGCTATTCCTGTATTAGTTGGTTGGAACTCTAATCTGTTAAAAGAGATTTGTGCAGTATGATACCAACCACCAACAGAAGGAGAAGGTGACTTAGAAGAGGGGAGGATAGAAAATAAGGTACAAACTATAAAAACTATATAATATAAAACAGGGCAATAATTGTTTGGTTTTCTCATAATATTCTTATCTAAACTTGAAAAATCTTACCCTTTCTATGACATTCTGTATTTATCCACTCGATGTGTATAATTGTGTGGATATACTGGAGCAGGGGTGGCAAAGTGTTCCAGAAGGGGCCGCTGTTGGTCAACTAATCTGAATCTCCAGACAGCTGATTGGTCGGTGCCTGTGCACTAGATAGGTTGGAACCAAAACCTGCAGCCACAGTGGCCCTTTGTGGAACAGTTTGCCAACCCTGTACTGGAGTTTACAGTGAAAAGTGAAAAGAGCACCTGAGGCTTGCACTGGAACAGGTTCTCGATTCTTCTTTACAGTGCTGATTACTGCCCAGTCAGGCTCATAACCAGGATCAAACTTTGTGTCCTCCTCACCACCTTCTCCATTCTAATAAAAACAAACATCGGTACAAATAAAACACTGGACATGTTTATGAAATTACTGTATCTAAAATAATTGAAATTATTGAACTAAATCCCCTTTTCACCTTTTTGGAATAGAGCACAGCAGGGGCACTGCGGCCTTCATCCTCCAAGGGGCTCCACTCTAGAGCTGGCACTCCAGCCTAGGAACAAGACAAGTATAGTGACATTGGTGGTCACTGAATTTTCTACTTTTCACTTTGTCAGTTTGTTGAAAAATGTTCTACCGTTTTACAGTCTCATTTGATGTGTTGTGTGTTGTTGCAGACGCCTCAAACGTTTACATAATGTAGCTTGAGTACTATGTAGTAGCACAAGTGGTCATAACACATCTACTTAGTTTTCAATACTGACAGTTAATTACCATTCACATAAAACTGACAACAGACAGAGTTTACTTACTCGCTCCACAATACGAATGTAGCCTGGTAGGCTGGTTTCTTGGTTACTCCTTTTGGCATTTGTATGAAGGTAAACCCCCTCCTTTTCAAATATCAACTGTAAACAAATGAAATTAAAAAATTATATATATATGTATATATAGACACACACACACACAAGTTTTTGTGGAAATGTGGGATTTTAAGAAAATATAACATTACACTTTCAAAGTGCTAAAATGGTAAATAAAATAACCGTTGTCACTGATGGCAGTTGATAACTTGAATCAAATAATGCTATCTGTAGCATCTTCTCTAATCCCTTATTGTCTAATGTACGAAGTGCTCCGCAGTCCAACGCGACCCACGCGTCAGTGAGTGGTTGTCACCACTTCTTTATTTGGAAAACCGTACTATCTATAACGTTTCACACATGACACAAAAACTCTTTTAATATAGAATCATGCTGACGTACAGCTATCACGTGACTTGTCAAGCCTGGTCCGACAGGTTACTCCACCACACCAGAAATTAAAAGGCAACGAAGAGAATCTTAGACTTGAGAAATGTGACGAATTGATATTGACAGACCTGGTAAAGAACTAAAACGTGTGTGGTTAAAGACGCAGATATCTACAAACTAAACTAAACGTTGTTTTATCTTTCCCAAAGTAAACGCTAGCATGCCGTTAGCAAACAACGTCACTAAGCTTGGATGTTTTCCGGGAAAATGTTAAAAGCTTGACCTAAGATACGTTGTCAACGTTTGGAAACTTTATAAAAAGAGCCCTACAATTGGTTTAAATAAAGAAATACCTTCCAATCATCCCTGTTAGTCTCCATTCTTCTGGCGTTGGAGTTACTGCGATGATTCTTCTTCTTCCACAACAAATATTACGTCACACTTCGGTCTCTCTAAAGGCCCGCCCACAAGGAAGCTCTATGTTTTCTGTGGGAGGCAATAAAAATCACGAGTTATGTTGTTGCTTTGTTTTGGACATAGATCCTGCATCAAATAGTTAGGAAAACGTGAACGTTTCATCCATATTGGCGGATGGGGATGTGTAATAAAAATTATGAGATTGTGGTCTTAGGAAACTTTTGATTAAAAATAATGTATGTGTCAGTGACTCGCCTGGGTTGCCTATAGCATAGGCTGTTTGATGAGACACTGGACAGAAGTAAAAAGACATCAGAAATCAGAAATTTCAGACGGGGGAAGCTGGGGGTGGGGTTGTGACGGGGATTGTGACATAAAGATGAAAGTCTCAGGGTTTTCTGGTAGATTGCCTCGATTTGTGCGGATTCTGTGGGATGCCTACTTTCATCTTTATTGCCAATAAGGTTCGGATTTAGAATTGGAGGTGGGTTTGTTTTTTTCTTTCTTCAGTTTGCCTATCTGGAAAGTTAGATGTTTTAACATACTTGATTTGTTATATTATCACACCTTAAGATGGAGTTAAAGCTGACGTTTATAAGTGATTAATAAAATGATTAAGTTAGTTAAGTTAATTAAGTTAATATTCCGGTATTATAACCAGCTAGATTGTGTAAAACACGTTTAATACTTGATATATATAAGATAAAGATATATAAAGAAGAAATAAGATAAGAAATTAAATTATGTGTGGCGTTGAAAGAACTATGTCAGCAGTAAGTTAACATTGTTCTTTAGTTTCGTGGTTGGGTTGGCAGCTAATATTATTTGTCCCGAATTATTTTTGTTTCGACTCTTCAAAGATGGCGGACTCGCTGACGTATATCATCAATAAGAAAAGGGTCAAATACGTACGTTGGCCAATAGGTTGCGTATGTACGTCATCTTAATGCGCCAGGAAAATATCACGAGGGTTAGAATCTCGAAAGTTGGTACTGATGGACTTTTAGGTAAATAATGCTGATAAAAGGGATTTATAAAATGCCAATGTTTAGTTCTTTTTGGACACATGGTCTGTTGATTATTCTAAACATTGTATGAAATTATCATGAATGCAATCTATTTGAAGCAAAGGTATTTTTTAACCTTTCTCTCCTCGAAAAGCACCGGTTTCGCTGCTACTCTACACCGGGATTCTCTCACCCCGTTCCAATTTTTTCGTAATATGGCGACTAACACAACCAGCGTGGGGCCCGGGAAGATGAAAAACCTCAAACAGAAAGAGAAGCAAGTGTTGCGAAGACAGAAAACTAAAAATAACTTGAGCAAAAGAGGAACTTCTGACGGACCGTCTACGGTTTACCTGCAGGTGATCGGTGCAGGAAGCAGAGACAATCCTGCGTCTGTTTACGTCTTCTCTGAGTTTAACAGGTAGGTGGGTCGTTTTTTAATTTTTATAAACGAAAGTGGAATATAATACAGTTTCCACAGCAAACACCGAAACATGAAAAAATTCTACCTCAAAAATAAAAATAATTCACTCACCTTTAATAACTCTGTTTTGGGCATTTAAAATTATTCTGTATTGTTTAGTTCAAACTGTTTTTTCAGCGTTTAATCTTAACAAAAAAAAAATACTTGACATGAAATACACTTATTATGTCTAACATAAAACATGCATATACGTGCATACGAACCTGCATATGGACATACTGTATATATTTGATATTAAGGAAAAAGAAGAATATATCATTGTAATCTGACAATAAAAGAATAACATTGTAAATGAATAAAAATCCAAATAAATAAATACATGGATTACTTTAAGATGGATGGGAAATATAAACATATTTGTTGGAATTGCCAGCTTTAACCTAGAAGTCACTCCTGCTGTACATTTTACTTTGTGAAATACTACAGTCGCTTCTATACATCAAAGCAAAACCAATTGTTTGTTAAATGTATCTCTTTCTCAAATCTATAATTCTGGCACATAAACCCAAATATAAATGTTCGACTCCCACTACCTTTTCCAAAACCAAAACCCTCAGTGCCAGACAAATTAATTATAGAAAGACGTGTACCTCACAACAAGCAGCCTTTTTTTTTACCATTTGACAAATGTGCTCCCTTTTAGGCACTGTATGTCCTTCAGAAACAAAATGTATCTTCTCATGAAGGCTAGTGTCAAGTGTGTTTTCGGTATAGTGTCCTAGGATGCGGCTCTTGGATATTTTTTTCAGTCACAAAAAAGAGATTTTCTAGTCATAATATCCTTCCACTCACTATTTGGTATGGCCCATAATCTTTGAAAATCATGAAAAAAAAAAAAAAAAACAGCAATTACATTCGTGTAGAACGTGAATTCTGTGAATGTGAATTTCTAGACTTTTGTTACGTATATACAGTAATTCCTTTTTTAATAGTAAAGGTAATGTTTTTTAATGTCACTAAAGCCAATAAAATGAATAAGAAAGGGAATGAAAAAAAAGCCCATAAATATGGGAGCAGAAAGTTAGCCTTGGTTTAACAGTATATTAGAAGTTGATTGGCGTCTTAATATAAAAACGTCTTGTGTGTCCATTATATAAAACGGCGACCCCTTGTCCACGCTAACTCTTCTGTCTCCTTTTCTTTTTCCTTTCCGCTCTAGGTATCTGTTCAACTGTGGGGAAGGAACTCAGAGACTCATGCAGGAGCACAAGTGAGTTTCGAAAAAACACACACTGTATCTTAACTTCATTAAAGGGTTAGCAGAAGTTCCCGGGCATTTATTTTTGTTTCCCCGACAGGCTCAGAGTGTCTAGCCTAGACAACATTTTCCTGACCAGAGTGAGCTGGGAGACGGTGGGTGGTTTATCAGGTAAATACATTATTTTTTTTCAGAATCATTTGAGTCCGACCGGTGCCAGAAATAATAAAAAGAGTCACCTTTAGCCAGAGGTGTGGACTCGAGTCTCATGACTTGGACTCGAGTCAGACTCGAGTCATCAATTTGAGGACTTTAGAATCGACTTGACAAAATGTAAAGAGACTTGCAACTCGACTTGGACTTTAACATCAGTGACTCGTGACTTAACTTGGACTTGGGCCCTTTGACTCGACGTGACTCGAGACTTTCTCCAAAACCCAAAGTGATCTGTGTAAATATATTATTATTTTGTTTAAAAGGACTCGAAACAGAAACGAAATGACTTGGGACTTGACTTGACACTTTTCAGTCTTGACTTGGACTCGACTCGGACTTTGCCTGTCTTGACTTGAGACTTGAGTGCAAAGACTTGAGACTTACTTATGACTTGAGGCAAAGTAAGGACTTGGTCCCACCTCTGCCTTTAGCTAACGTTAGATAGTGATGTGGTTTCTGGCCAAAAAGAGTTAATGGTTAGCAAAATAAAAAAATAGCTCATTTCAAAAGGTGAAATGAGCTAAAAAAAACCCCAAAAAAACTACCGTAATATCCGGACTATTGAGCGCACCTGAATATAGGTCGCACCCACTAAATTTCAAAAGAAAAAAATAATTGTACATTTATAGGCCACACCTCTCGATACGTAAGCCGCAGACGTCCCTGTTGTAACATGGGATATTTACACAGAAAGATTTTTATTTTTTTCACTTTTTTCCACACCCTGTATAACCAACTCACGCATCAACATGACTTTTGCTACCGTTCTCTCACTCTCTCGCACATTTAGGCACACAGCCATTCACAGACAGACAGACATACGCTGCTAGTATAGCACACAGTAGCCTGTCATGGATCGCTAGCGGCATGAACTTTGTTAGCCGGTAAAAATCCATTAATTAGCCTAGCCTTAGCATCATTGGTTAAGTCGCAGGGTTCCAAGCGTGTGGAAAAAAGTAGCGGCTTATGGTCCGGAAATTACTGTACATTTTATGTTATGGCCACATGGTTCACAGAAAGCCAGTTTATTCAAAAATACAGTTAAATGAATGTTAGCTGAGAGTTTGATGCCTGTCTGTTTTCCTTTTGTGTAGGAATGATATTAACATTGAGGGACATTGGTGTCACTAAATGTGCTCTCTCTGGACCCCCACAGCTGGTAAGTGAACCGTATGATACACACAATAATTGAGAACTTTAACTTGACAGATGGACATTAATGTATGTGCGTCTCTCTCTCTCTCTCTCTTGCAACAGGAGAAATTTGTTAATGCGATCAAAGTTTTTTCCGGATCGCTTGAAGACATCGCACTATGTATGTACCTCATTGGTTTTAAACCAGGCATGGATTCAAACATGCATTTTAGCATATTAGCCGCTATGCATGACTTTGACATGTCATGTTATCTCACTTCACAAGAACACTCCCATCTGCTCCTGTCCCAGCCCGAAACACTCCCATCTGCTCCTGTCCCAGCCTGATTTTGTTTTCAATTTTAGGACATTTGTGGCCCGCAAAAGTCAAAAAGTTTGCCCCTGCCTGTTTTAAGCTTTTATTCAAAAATCACCAAATGAGTTCATCCACATATATATTTCTTTTATATATTTTATTTCTCTGATATACAAGTGTGCTTTTTTTTTTCTTTCGCATTCTGTTGGTGTGATTATTTATTGTCATTCTCACAGCGGTTCGACCGTACACAGAACAGCCCTATTCAGACGAAACCATGACGATTTACCAGGTTCCGATCTTCTGTGAGTTGATTCGTCCCCTGCTTTTGTGTATTCTCCTTTTTTTTTTTTTTTTTTTTAAACTTTTAGCTTTAAGTTATCAGTGGTTTTTAGAAACCCCTTATTTCTTCAGTGATCATTTGCTATTTTTTTTATTCGATCTTTCCGTAGCCCAGTCAGAAGATCGAGGTAGGATAAGTACCGCGACACCAGGCAGCCCTTCTCGGTCTACAGAGCGTGAAGGTCAAGGTCTCGGTGAATTTAGAGGTAATTTGCATTTAACCCTGAGAAAAGAAAGAAAAAAAATGGTATTTAATGTTTCTAACCATCACAATTCATCAGCTTTCTTTTTTTGAGTTTTTTCTCAAAAATGCTCTTTTTCCCCTTACATTTCTGAAGGTGAAAGACGACCAACAACCAGAGATACGTCTTTGGCGGTTGCTTTTGTATGTAAGGTAGGAAACAGTGAATGGCTTTAAATCCTTAGTCCTGATCATTACACGGAGGACACTTCGTAAAGCACAACCTTGTCTCCTTCATTTTTTTTAAGGTTCACCCAAAGAAAGGGAATTTCCTGGTGTCTCAGGCAGTTGACCTGGGTCTCCCTGTGTGAGTGTCTGTTATTGATGTTTAGTCATACATCACTCAGTGTTAGGGCGAGGGTTCATTAATCTGACGTGGTGAATATTAACCTTAATGATCAATACCAAGTCTTTGTTGCTGTCATTAGTCTTGATGTAGGTCTGTTTGAGTTTTTTTACTGAAATCTGGTGTCTAAGAAAGGTAAATTGTTAAATTAGTTATAGCTTATTTACAAACATAAAATATCGGCAACATGTTAAGGCATTGAGATCAAGTGACATTTTCGCCAAATTGCTATATTTTATTTTTGGTGCATGGACCTAAAAAAAAAAAATCACACTTTGCAAATTGCATTTTTTTAAAGTTTTTAATACACTTTCATGGAGGTTACTGCCTAAAAAGGTTCCCATGAAATAGGTAAATTAAGCTAACCAAACGATAATAAAAAAAAGGAAGTATGTTAAGTTACTCAGTATATAGTATCTCAGAAATAATTTAAAGTTGGATACAATTTCTAAAAGTACAAAATCATAGAGAAAGCCTCATATAGAGAAGAAGACAAATAAGCTAGCTAGCAAAATAGTTAGCTAAATATTAAATATTGAAACACAGTTGGTTAACATTTTATTTTGAGGTTTATATTGTGCATTGTTGGAATGTGCTAAATAAATATTTTATATAATTTTTAAAAATATTTTATTCTTGAAACAATATTAATTTATGCAATTGTAGTGCCTTGATTTTTTTTTTTTTAGGTTTAGTACACAGTTGCTCAATGCAACGGTACTAACAACTGGCATTATAATTCCTTTCGCTTTTCAGCCTTGGTTTCCACATTTTCAGATTTCGGTTTTGGCCAAAAATTTTAATTTCGATGCATCCGTAGAGTTAACCTAACATTAGCAGAAAATATTTCAACAATAGCACATGGGCCGACACGCGAGCTAAGGGTTAGCTAAAACTGTGAATATTAAGGATGGAAGAAAACAGCTATTTTTATTAAAATGATTAAAATATACTTAAACGTTTGACAAAATGTAAAAAAAAACAATGCTATATTTTTCACGGTTAAAATAATCCTATGGATAATTTAGTGATCCAAAAAAAAAAAAAAAAGACAATAAGTGGGCCCAAGTTTTCCCTCAAAGATACAAGCTACATTTAAGTGAGCATGCAGAAATTTGGTAAAAAAACAAAACAAAAAATTTGTAAAAAATTTTTTTTTACATTTGTAATGTTCTTACACCATACAGAGGTACAGCAGCAATTGGTCCATTAATTGCAGAGCTAAAGGCTGGGAGGACAATCACATATAATGGAGTAGAGGTATATACTTCATTCTGCACATTCACAGTGTTGACATTTCTTAGTATTACAATATTTATTTGTTTTATTGTTTTTTTTTCCCAACAGATCCAGCCTGAGCAGGTTTGCACCCCGACGTATCCTGGACCCATCTTTATTATCGTTGAGTGTCCGTCTGAGGAGTTTGTTTCAGCCGTCTGCTTGAATGAGCAACTGAAAAGGTGACACTTAGTCTCTTAATATGGACTTTTTGAAAGTTGTTATTCACCATTCATGGGTAGAAAAAGGAAAATAATCGAGACGTATGACAGAGGTAACAAGGTCCAGGTGATCGCTGAACGGTTATGGCTTCTCACATTCGGCAATCTCAACCATTTATTATTAAGTTAAACAAACGGCAACTTTGTCAATCGGTGGGGGTTTTGTTTGAGGACATAATTGTTAACCGTCAGGGCCTTCGACTCGCGTGTCATTTCCAGTGGTATGGGAAAAAGTTTGGGCACCCCTGATCATTTTCAAGATTTTCCTTTATGGATCATTGGTTGTTCGGAACAGCAATTTCAATCAAATATATCGTATAGCAAACGAAACACAGTGATATTTAAGAAGTGAAACGAAGTTTATAGGACTTTTTCAATTCATACGAACGCTCCATCTATCTGCTCCATCTATTTGTGACCCGCATGTCACAAAAAGTTTGCCCACGCCTGATATAGTATCTGTCTATCTGAAAGTTGACATCTGAAATATATATACAACTCTGGAAAAACTGGAATGATTAAAGGACATCGATGTCTAGATGGCAAAAAAAAGCTTTCTATGTTTAATGACAAGATCACTGAAGTCTAAATAAAAGTGACTTTATTTTTTTAGAAACTGTTTCAAAATCATCCTGGTCATAAATATAACTGGATTTGACTCGACTTCTACTCGTTTGCTACAGATACCAAATCCATGGTGAAGAAGATCCTGCAGTGCTGGTGGTCCACATGACGCCTGAATCTGTTTTAAACACTGGTCAATATAAAGCGTGGATGGAAAGGTAGGATTCATTTGACCCTAATCTAAAAGTAGATTCCTTGAATAAGTGCTTCCCAAACATTCTCTGCTTCATTCGTAAGAACATGTTCCAACTCAATTAGTGCCCGAATCCAAATCAGTAGCAACTTTTCCACATCTTCTAATGTCTGAGACCACAGTCACTCCTTTGGCAACGTTAGCTTAGAGTAACATTTTTTTTATTGGTGGAATTTGTGATACAAGGAAAACAAGGCTCACATGTCCCAGGAATGGGTGGACCAAAGGACAATTTTCCAGCTACATCATTTTTTTTTGTTTGGAAATTTCTCTTAAAGGGATTACCTGATTTTTTATCATCATTTCTCTTAAAGGGATTACCTGATTTTTCATCATCATTTTTAAAGGGTCCCCCATGCTACCTTTTTTTTTGTGATGTGATATTGTATATTGGGGAAATTAAAGAAGAGTACTAGAGTGTTGTACTTTTACATGAATTGATGAAAACTGTCATTCTTCTGGGATATTGTATCGTTGGACGTTAGCGATGGTGTTACTAATTTCAACATTGGTGTTAAATTGGATTAATGACGGTACAAATCGACGACTCTGGTAAGCCGTACTTTAACGCCAGATCTAAAACACGAGCGCCATTCTTACGCTTTCGTATAATCTTTATCCACTTCTGTTGTTGTTCTGTTTTTCGTTTCCGCCTTTCCCATGGTGATTTATGAAATAAAAAACGAAAAAAAAAGCAAAACGCAAGAAATAAAGTCAAAATCAAACAACAATTCTTAACTTATATATTCTGCGTGCTATTGTTGACTTGTTCGCTAACCGAGCTATGGTACGACAACCGGCGCAATTTTTAGTTCAAAACCTTGTTCGACAACTGATTTGTTCCAAAAGGGAGCTTTGGGCAGCATTGGACAATATACTGCGTAACGTTTTATTCATTCATTCACCCGCCATTTTGGGAACCTCTGCCTTAGAGAGTTCTGAGTTTTTGGACGTATCAATATGAAGGCAGATTTCTCCTTTTTTCTTTTCCCAATTCCACAGATTTTCCTCAGCTACACACCTGATCCTGAATGAACATGCCTGCACTGACCACAACATCAGGTCATACAAGATCCAGGCTCAGCTCAACATGATTCACCCTGAGGTGTTCCCACCACTGAGGTCCTACAGAACAAAGGTAAACACTGTGCATGGTGCTAGCTGTCTCTAACATTTTAATGTCTGGATCCTTCAATTTCCCTTTCGATGACCTTCTTACTACTGATACGTGCTGCGTTTTTTTTTTTTTTTCGTAATGCAGTTTTATTATTGTAGTGTCCGAACTATACGTCGTGTTTTGGCAAGTTTGTCAACAGTCACCTTGACTCGAGCCATCAATTTGATGACTTTCGACTCGACTTGACAAAATGTAAAGAGACTTGCAACTCGACTTGGACTTTAACATCAATGACTCGTGACTTCACTTGGACTCGAGCCCTTTGACTCAACAAGACTTGATACTTTCTCCAAAACCCAAAGATTATAAAGTAAGTTATTGAGGAGCGCTCTGTATCATTGTATATCATTGCATTGTGTACGTGTGTGCGTCTGTGTGTGTATGTGCTGTCGGCACAACATCCAATCAAGTTAGACCCACATTGTTTTGACGCGATAATATCGAGCCAGTCGAATTGCGGGACAACCACTGAGAAAGAGCTGTTGAACAATGCGCGGGTTAGAGAAAATAATACCAAAGATCGTGTTGTTCGGATTTAAAAACTACGATTTGGTCAACAAAAAAACGAGTGGCAGTGAGTGGAAGGACTCGAAAGGACTCGAAACAGAAACGGCAGGACTTGGGACTTGACTTGACACTTTTCAGTCTTGACTTGGATTCGACTCGGACTTAGCCTATTTTGACTTGAGACTTGATTCGGACTTGAGTGCAAAGACTTGAGACTTGCTTGTGACTTGCAAAGCAATGACTTGGTCCCACCTCTGCCTTGGAGTGAATAATAAAACCGAAAATGAACAACATGGTTTGTTTTTAAGAGTTTTAATGGAGAGTTTAATTCAAAGTTGTTATCGAAGCTTTAATGAAGCTTATAGGCGAATGACTGTACGAGAGTAACAGTTGCATTTACAGTGAGCTGGATACATTTGTGTTTGCACACAAGAATATGAGTGGTGGCAAGTTGCATCCATCACCAATTGTGGGAATACCGTAATTTCCGGACTACAAGCCGCTACATTTTTCACCCGCTTTGAACCCTGCGGCTCAAACAGTAATGTGGCTAATTTATGGATTTTTATAAATTAACAAAATGATCGTAAACTACCTGTTTTTATCCACAGGCGCCTCAGGCCACTCTACATGTCCCCATTGTCAGAGGAGAGTGTCTGCTCAAGTTTCAACTTCGACCTGGAATGGAATGGCAAAGGTTGCTTTGTTCTTTCGTTGTCTTTTTCCATAATTGTTCAACAAAAGCCTATAGTTAAAAAAAAAAAAAAATGGGCGTGTGTATGTGTGCTTACTGTATGTGCTAACTGCTGTTTTTCCTCAATTAGAGATGCCGTCCCTTCCTGCAACACAGAGGAGTTTGTGAAGGAGGCGTCAGAGATCCCAAACTTTCTGGAAGAAGTGGAAAATTGCAAGAGCGTTTGCTCAACAGACGCTGCAGAAGCTTCAGGTTAGTTTCTGATGATAGAAAAAGAAATAATAATTTTAATTTAACCCTTATACTGGTTTGGTTCTGTTTTTATACACCAAATTTTCTTTTTGAATGTTGACACAATTATTCTGCAGTTGCAAAAGCTGACCACTGTATGGCAGTGTTGGGTGATTCGCAGGCGTCCACTGTAGAGGCTTATATGCAACACTGCAACACCATCAAAACCTATTCTTATCATAGAAAATGACATTTTCATAGCTGTCCACTGTAGTGACCGTCATGCATGAAAGGGTTAATGTTTTTGGGTCTATTTATTAACATGTAGTTGGTCATTGTCAACATTACTATGTATATGTAAAATTTAAACGTTTGTGCATTAGGGCCAAAATACCCTGAGGTGGTTTTCTTGGGAACAGGATCAGCTCTTCCAATGAAGATCAGAAACGTCAGTGGTACTTTAGTAAATATCAGGTGAGAAACTTTGCTTTATTTGCCCTGAAAATAAGATGAAAAACGTGTAGGTGTTGTTCAAGACCAACACAAAAAAGATTTAAACACTGAAAAGATGAATTAATGAAAGAAGCAAGCACTAATTTATCCTCTTTGTAGTGCTATACAACTCACTGTGTATAGCACTGTGGGCCAAAGCTAACGCTAGCTCCGGAGCTAAGTTGGGCTCTTTATTATCAGCCACACCGACCACAACAGAACATAAACGGAGTTTCAACAACAGCTCCTCTAGAACCAACTCGCGCTTCAACATGACAGGGCTCAAACTGCTCTCAAAATTTCGCTACCATTCTCTCCCGCGTGCGCCCCCATATGCTACTAGCATAACACACAGTAGCCTACCAGAAAAGTCAGTGATTGCTAGCTGTATGGACTGTATGGTTAGCCTGTAAAATTAGCGGCTCATAGTCTGGAAATTATGGTAATTAACAATAATGTTTTTCCCCTTTGTTTTCATGCAGACAAGCACATAATATATAAAGTATATAATATAATATATACTATATATAGTATATACTTTATATACTATACTTTATATATAAAAGTATATCATATATTTATTATTATTTATTCATATTTAATGAAATATATTTGTACAAGAAATATCCTGAAAATTAAATGTTTTTATATTTTTTTTATTTACAAAATTTGGGCATCTAGCGGGTCGGTTTTGGCTACATAATTTGGAATAGAGATAAATATTGGGAAAATGACACAAACAAAAGATTTCTTGTCACAATGCCAAATATCTTTAAAATATCTTCTAAATATCTTTCATCTTTTAAAGCCAGAAATATTGCAATACACCATGAGGAAAATGTATGTTTTCTGGTTTACGACGAGAAGACAAAAAGCTGAATTTGAATGACTTTGTGTTTCGTTCCCTTGTAGCCCCGATCAGTCGATGCTGCTGGACTGCGGAGAAGGAACCTTCAGTCAACTCTGCAAACATTATGGAGACAGTGTGGACACAGCTTTATCAAAAATATCCACCGTCTTCATCTCGCACATGCACGCTGATCATCACACCGTAGGAGCTTTATTTAAATCTCCAGTTGACTGTTAAACCCCGACACAGTTTAAAAGGATTCGTTAATGACGATCATTGACGGACAGTGTACTTCTGAGATGTCTGCTAACCTTTAAACCTTTTGTCTCAGGGACTGCTGAATGTTCTGTATCAGAGAGAGAAAGCCATGGTAAACAAAAACACTTTGTCCTTTAACTCTTTCAGGAATGTTTTTGACGCTGAACCACCGAGTAGCCAATTGTTGTCACTCTCCAAAAGGAAAAAAAAACTTTCCTCATTAGTTGACAGTCGACTCCCATGTGAGGTAATATGGAATTAATCCATATTATAATGGATAATATACACTCGACTTTCAGAAAGGGCAATCATTTTGCGCAATTTCTGAACTGGTCGCTGCACATCATCATGTGATCATGACCATATTTTCCGGACTATAAGTTGCACTTTTTTTTCCATCCTACGGCTGGGTTTACGACTTATACTAAGATGTGACTTACACAATAAAATATATATTTTTTACGTTTGTTATGTTCACACTGGCAGCCACTAGAGAGCAGTAGTGCAACTTATATATGTTTTTTTTCTTCTTCATTATGTGTTTTCTGGCTGGTGCGACTTATACTCGGTTACGGTATATGTTCATCCGTAACGTTTATCCTTCCAATATGGAGGTGAAACGTTTTGCACCAGAATTATTATTCATTACCGTACAAACTCGAGTATTAGCTGATTCGCGTATAAGCCGAGCCTGATAAACTGATCCCAAAATTGTGATTTTTTTTTTTTTTTTTTGCATTACGGTATATCTGTGGTTAACAGTTAAAATAATTATTAAATTTCAGTTGTAGATTAGATCGAGTTGCTATGTGTAAAATTTGATAGAATTGCAAATGTGGCAATAACTTTGGCCGTATCTCGATGACATTTAATTCTGTTGTTCATCGCGCCTTGACTTTAACTGAAGTACATTTTTGTCTCCAGAAAATCCTAGGGTTATCCTTGACCCCAATCAGCCTGATCGCACCGAGGCAGATTATGAGCTGGCTCAATCAATATCATGACCACTGTGAAGAGATTGTCGGCTATGTCAAGTATGTAGTCACGCAACATTTAACCACTCAAAACAAACCTTCACTTTTTAGTATAGTAATAGTCCTAGTAATTATGTGCAGTGCTATGTTTCGCTAATAAGTGGCTATTTTGTACGACAAAGTAATAGGGTGACATAATAGGGAAAAAAAAAAAAAAATTAAAAAAATGACGAAATTATAGTTGTAAATCTATGAGAATAAAACAGTAAAGTGTTGAGAAAAAAAAGATAATAATTTAATATGGGAAAAAAGCCTTTATCACGGTGCTCAATTAGATTGGAGCAGACCCATTAATTTTGTAGGCTAGCGTAAGTGATTTGAATTTGATACGCGTCACGATACAGGTGGAATTACACAATATGTTGCAATGTGCTGCGATACTATTGGCTCAACGATATACTAAGTTTTTTTTTAAAAAAAAAGCAATTTAATTGTACTTTCTCTTACAAGTATTTATCTATTTTTTTCTATTAATGTGTCCTCTATAACTTTGTAGAAAGCCATGCCATTCAATTTCAACGTCTGTGTTCCTTTTTGCTATATTGGGATTTTCTTCATTACTTTGACTTGACCACTTGATGTCACGTGTTCTGGTTTTACAGATTCATCCCAAACATGGCTCTGTGTGTTGGTGCCGAGACGACCAAACAGTGGACAAAGTCACTCGTGACAGAAATGCTGAAGAAGAACGATCTCTTAACGGTTTGTTTGAGCATAAATATATATATACATCGAGTTACTAACCGTAATAATCAATTTATTCCTTTTCTTTTTTTCCCGTTTCTTAGTTTCAGACATGCAAAGTACATCACTACCAGAACGCCTTTGCCTGCTGCATTACTCACCAGTCAGGTTGGAAACTAGCTTTCTCTGGAGACACAATGCCCTGTGATGCCTTTGTGCACTTAGGTAAGTTTGACTTTTGTAGGATATAAGGTTATTTTTTTTGTTGTTGGCTAACTATTAGCTGTTTCTGGCTTAAATCTAGTTATTTATTTATTCATCGTTTACCTAGGGCTGGGAATTTTTAAGAATCTCCCAATTTAATTTCGATTGTTTAGGTCACATTTCATGCTTAATTATCGATTCAAATTCACGTATAAATACACAAATATTTCATACCCGATAATTTTATGACAATAACTATCGTATTTTCTGTACTATAAGTCGCAAGTATTGAACACCGAACTTCCATCAGTCCCAGTGCTGGTCTTCGCAACACATCTGTTAAGCTGTCTTCTTGTATGTTTATCAACCTGCAGTTCATCTGCTATCCACTTGGCAAGAACATTCGCTAGCCCGTCGGTCGCAGACTTGCTCTTAAGCGGGGTGTTCTCCTGGAGTTTAGTTCGGCGAAGAGCTTTGTTATGACGCACTAAATTGCTAACATCTTCGCCGCTAACGTTAGCTGTGGCTACACTCGTGACTGGGTGCTTTTGCGTTGATGTGGTATGCTAAACCTGAGCTGCTTCGGCGTTAAGCAAGTTCTAAAAATAAAAAATAAAAACAGTAAAGTTAAAGAAAACTTAGATTACCACGATTAAAAAAAACCTAACGCCCTAAATATGACTGTAATTAATTAATTGCAATTATTACGCAATAATTTGACACCCCTAGTTTTTAATCTATTTTATGAATATCTAAACATGTAGTTTCTGATTTTTAAATTCAAGCAATTCTAGATTTTTGGTTATTTCTGCAGCTGCTAAACAATCTCAGTGCATTTGACTTCTTTCAACTGAACATTTCTATTTAGGTCACATGAACTTGAAACTCTTAAACACTATTTAAAATCTACCGAAGCTACATTTGACTTCTTTCAACTGAACATTTCTGTTTAGGTCTTAAACACTATTTAAAATCTAACCGAAGCTGACCTGGAAATTCTCCTCTTAGCTCTGACAAAAGTATCAGTGTATAGGCCTGGGGGCCGGATGCGGCCAGATCCGCTTTTTAATTCGGCCCGCCAAACTTTTCCGAATGATCTAATTTATTTATATTATCATTATACTTCTGTCGTTTCCCTGCAATACCCACGTTTCCCCAATAGATGGCGTAAAGAAAATGATAAAAGCATTTTAGCCTTAATGGATGACCCAACAAAGAGGCTGTGGCACTAAGAGACACTAAGAGCTGTATTTAAGTGACGTGACAGTTGAGTGTGCACGTGTGTTGCAGGAAAGAACGCAACTTTGTTAATACACGAGGCAACATTAGAAGACGGGCTTGAACAGGACGCCGCAGAGAAGAGGCACAGGTGAGAGGAAACGGTTGGTTTTTTTTAACCAGCCGCAGCAGAGCTTTAAAGAACGGTTCACGGTTTGTACTTGGTTGGTTGGATCTAGTAATCCATGAAAGATAAGAAAGATCGTCAGAAAAATAATTGAAACTAATTGGAAGGATGAACGTTACGGATGAACATATACCATATACCGTTCCGAGTATAAGTCGCACCAGCCAGAAAACGCATAATGAAGAAGAAAAAATATATATATATAAGTTGCTCTAGAGTATAAGTTGCACTAGTGCCCTCTAGTGGCTGCGAGTGTGAAAATAACAAACGTAAAATATATATTTTATTGTGTAAGTCACATCTTAGTATAAGTCGTAAACCCAGCCAACTTATATAATTGAAACATTTAAAAAAAAATCCATTACATGTCGTGACAAGTGTGTAGAGAAAGTGGCCGGAAATGCGAATCAACTTTGACGTAGCGTAAAACAAGAGGAGTTGTCAGTCACCGAGTGATTCTTCTCACTCGGAAAAAAAAAAAATGTTCAATTTCAATTTCTTGAAGCACTTCAAGCACAATCACTTTTATTTGGAAATGTTTTTATTTTACTTCATGTTTTAGTTTCAGTTCATCTCAGTGAAGCCTTTTTAAACACTTACTTTAAAAAAAAAAAAAACATTATCGTGCTTCAAATAAATGAGTGATGCGCCAAAATGAAAATTCTTGGCCAAAACTGAAAACCGAAAAAATGATGAAACCAAGGCCGGAAACACCTGGTACCGAAAGAAATTATGATGTCAATAATTAGTACCAAATCAAGGCACTGCAATTGCATGAATTAATAAAAAATGAATGGGTGGCGACTGCTGCCCCAGCGACCCGGTAACGGATAAGCGGATGAAAATGGATGGATGGATGGATGGATATTCTTATTATTAAATCATTCACAGTATATGAAAGTTATGGAGAGTGATGAAAAGATAATCAAAGATAATCTGTCAATGTTTCAAAACAATAGGCCAGTCAGACTCCAATACTAACAGAATCAAATCTAAACAATGTTTTATTTAGAAAATTTAATGATCCAAAAAAATGTTGGGTACCACTGCTTTAGCGGTTATGCATGAATCAATATGTACTGATTTCTTATTTATTTATTTTATTTTTTCTTCCCAGACCATTACTATTAAAATGTTTCCCTTGTGACTTTTTTTTTTGATAGCACAACCTCCCAGGCCATTGGCGTTGGTGTGAAGATGAACGCAGAGTTCATCATGTTGAACCACTTCAGCCAACGCTATGCCAAGATCCCTCTCTTCAGTGAAGACTTCACAGACAAAGTTGGAATTTCATTTGACCACATGAGAGTGAGTGACAATGATCGGCTTCATCAGACAATCATATCTTGGAATTGAATTCGAGAGTGAGTGACAATGATCGGCTTCATTAGACAACCATTTCCCATTTGCCCAATCTTGGAATTGAATTTATGGTTTGACTTTTGCTTAGACTTTTTTCAAAAACAATTTTGGTGCCTTTTGTACTTACTTCTATGGATATTTCATCAAATGCTCTACATCGGGGCTCACCAACCTTTATGAGACTGACGGCTACTTCAAGGACACTTAATACAGACTTCCTGAACAATGTAATATTAATCAGTTCTGGGACATACAATAGCAGACGCTCTTTTTACCACCGTCATTGCACCTCATTTGAATACCATTGGAAGTGTAACTGTATGAAAGAGCGCAGTAACAGTACGATTTTTCACCCTTTTGTTGGCTAGTTTTATTTTTAGAACATACCCTGCGGGCACCTCTAAACTAGTTTCAGCTAACTTCTGACTTCTGGAAGTTTTATGTTTGGCTAACTACGGTCATGTTAAAACTCTTAAAATAGCTCGACAGTTGTCATTCATTGAAGGTGTGCCTTATAACACGGTGCGCCTTATAGTGCGGAAAATACGGTACCTGAGAGTACCACCTCCCGGCTATCCTGGGGGTAAAACGTTACCCCCCCCGTAGGACCCCCGGTCTATTTGAGAAGTACTGCGTTAGCCCATGCATCTTCCTTGTTCACTTCTTTGCTTACTTCGGAAAGGTGACAAGCAGTCCCCTAAATTGCTTGTCATGTTTTACCGTTTTACATTGACCGTGTATGTGGAACTGCTACTCAAACCCCTATGGCTTATCGCTTTTGATGTGAATGCCCCATAAGACCTTTAAACAATTGTGATTCTGGCAGAAAACAGACCCTACATTTTTGAAAACACTATGATAATTGAACTACATGTACAGTGGAACCATCAAAGATTATCTTTCCAAGGATCTGTCCTCTGCTGTACTACGTCAGATGCACCGTCCTGTAGGAATTCATAAATCAAACATTATTGTGTTTCATTTTGTTGTAACCACTAACCCTTCTTTTACTTGCTCTTTCGTTCTTGCAGATTAGCTTTGCAGACTTTAAAATCATCCCGAGACTCATCCCTGCGCTCAAAACCCTCTTCGCCGTCGACCTCGAAGAGATGACTGAGAGACGGGAGAAAAGAGAAATGAAAACTCATAAAGGAAACGTATCCGAAATGAACGGTCCACACCCGAATACGGCCTGCGGTTCTAAGCGCGTCCAGGAGGAGGGAGGGGACGTCAACGTAGAAGAAAAGAGAATGAAGACCTTATAATATATTTAGTGACAGGAAATTGATGTTAGAACTTCTTGAGTGATGCATTTCGTTTAGGTGAACTTTGGAAATTTTTAGTTGAAAGGCTGAAATAATCAAGTGTATATTTGTTTTCTTGTTTATTTTTTTAAACTATTGATAGAATTTTTAAGTTTTTGCTGAAATGATTAAAGCACTTCTCCACAGTGTGCGCCAACATTGTTTTCTTTGGTAGAGAAATTAGTATTTTATATATTATTTGTAACTTTAAAATTTGGTAAAAAAACATCGTTTGCAAAATCAGAACTAAAAGTGTGAAAACAATGAGTTTTAAGGATGACCGAGACAGATCCGGTTCATTTTACTTACGCTTTTTAATTGTTCTTTCATAAATATAAATAATAAATAGTTGAAACAAGGCGTGAAATAAAGCATTAATAATGAAACCACATCTGGGAAATGAAAAAAGAAAAATAATTTAATTAATGTACAATGCCTGTTAAGTTATCCCAGATGGAGTTAAAAAAAAAAAAATTCAGGTCGTTACACTGCAGCCAATCCACGACTGCAGCAATGCCAGAAATAGACAGCAGGGGGAGATGATACCCTCCACTCTGAGATGGCTAATGCTCTAGTGCCCCAAATCGTTATTGGTTCTGACGATTCTGCCTAATTCTTCTTTGAAAATCTAAATCGGGAATCTTTCCTTTTTTGTCATCGAGTACTTGAATAAACTCCAGAAACATTTCTGTGTATTTATTTATATGTTTTCTTATTTTTCTATAGGTGACAGCATTGGACAATATGTTGTGTTACGTTAAATTCATTCATTCCTTCCATCAGTGCCTCCCCTCCTGCAATGAAACTGCAATCCCCTAGGGGGCGCTACCCTCCCGTTGTGAACTTCTGCCCTAAAAAATTGTGAAAGTGGCAAAGACATTTTGTTAATTTATGAGCGTAAATCGATACTCTATCTCAGTACTTCTCAAATAGTGGGAGGGGGGGGGGCTTCAAATGAAATATTGGCCTCCGGTCACTAGGTGGCAGCAACTCATATAGTGGTTTGTAGAGATAAAAATATACATATACAAATATACAAAAATGCATATCAGGTTCTCGATAGTATTTTGATTTGTGGGTGTGGGTGTCTCATACTCTACTCATCTGAGTATCGAAATACCCAATACCGCAGAATTGAGACTGTTCACTGCTCCTGGGACTATGAATAATCTGACTAAGATTACGAAAAGTTGGCTGGCTGATTTCCTTAATATGTACTGTATAACTCATTTTGATTCACTCTGATTAAATGTCAAGTGAGCCGGACTTACAATATATATGTATTGCCCCTTTGTTTCCATGTGAAGAAGTATATTGGAAAATATTCATATTAAATGAAATATAATTTGTCAAAACCATCACCATGTGATTTTTTTTTTTTTTTAATTTGAATTTTCAAAATTCATCAAGATGGCCAAATTAACCGCATAGTGTGTCGGTGATTGACGCATCTGACTTAAAACCTAGCTGTTCTGTTTGAATATGTCCTCGTCCATAGGTTTTCATGTGTTTACCTGAGAGTGGCAATAGCCTTTTTCTTGTGCCTCGTCAGTTATGGTTTTTAGTTAAAGATGCCCGAATATGTGCAACTTTTTAGAGCAGGGGTGTCAAACATACAGCCCACGGCCAAAACTGGTCCGTTAGGGGTTCAATCCGGCTGCTTGGTGAATTTCGAAAGTGAAAAAATTCATGATGTTTTTTTTCAAATTATATTTCACGAATGTGGATCTTGAATCAAAATGAGGTTTGACACCTCTGTTTTAGAGCAAAAAAGGTCTGAAGGTGAAGACACTGTAATGTTGCGACCGGCTACTGCAGCTGAGTGCCAGTTCTCGGGACTCGTTAATATTCAGGTCATCACATGCGCAGCTGCTGATGAAAATCGGTAATGACACTTTCGTAAATTGCAGGACACTTCTGAATTGGCCTGGTTAACATAGAGAGGGTCCAATGAAGGACCAAAATTACGTTCGAAAAATCATTTTTACATTCATCATCTTATGAGGGGGAAGGTCATGCAATAAGATGCATCCTTTAGGAAAGAAAATCTAAATACAATGGAACCTCCGTTTTTGAACTCCAGATAATGGCACATTATAAAAAAGTCTAGTTACCGTAATTTCCGGACTATAAGCCGCTACTTTTTGAACCTTGCGACTTAAACAATGACGCGGCTATTTATGGATTTTTTACGGGCTAACAAAGTTCATACCGCTAGCTAATCAATCAATTCTGGTAGGCTACTGTGTGTTATACTAATAGCCTTGCCCTGGTGGACAGAGCTGTCCATGTCGAAATTGAAGTGCGCTTTAGTGGCTTGAATTTGCAATATAAGCGTTCAAATGGATCATATATTTCTGAACTTATGCCACTTGTATTTACGGAGCCCCTAAAGAGACATGGGAAAGGAAGAAAAAAAACGAGATACTTTCTCGTGCGCACCAGAAAGGAATTCCGGAATTCTGTCGGAACAGTTTCGACAGTTTGAGACCAGATGAATGACTTGTCCTTTTTTTGCATCAAGTAATTTAAAGTAATTAAGTAACTTTACTCAATGAAAAATTATTTTTTACTTTTACTCAAGTAGAATTCAGATGGGTACTTTTACGTGAGTATAATTTTAAGCAATGTTAAGATTGACTTTTACTTGATGTCTGATCATGAGAGTAAAGGATGTTTCTGCCTACCTTCGTTGTTACCGAGAACAATGGAAGCAGGATAAACTAAATGAAAGTAGCGGGACAATACGTGAACGTAGTTCTTTCTCAAGTGTTATACCTAAGTACAACAACAACAACCTCAACAGGCCGCCAACAAGTGTAGGTCTCTTTACCCAAACGTAGTCTTTTTCCATTTCCATTACCATTGTCCGGCCATCTCTACCTGTTTGTAGGTCTTATTTGTTTCTGCCAATTCCTGTCGACCGGTGGCCAATTTTTCGGTTTGCATTTTTCCTGCTGTGCTTCAGTTGTCTGCGTTATTTTC
>NC_024323.1:714389-730567 GCF_000523025.1 Cynoglossus semilaevis | reverse complement strand
AAGTATCAAGTCTTGTCGAGTCAAAGGGCTCGAGTCCAAGTGAAGTCACGAGTCATTGATGTTAAAGTCCAAGTCGAGTTCCAAGTCTCTTTTTACATTTTGTCAAGTCGAGTCTAAAGTCATCAAATTGATGACTCGAGTCTGACTCAAGTCCAAGTCATGAGACTCGAGTCCACACCTCTGATTAACAGTATAGACTGAAGCAGGATACAGTTTTACAGTACAGTTACTTTTTAGAGAGGCCAGGACTGGAGTGATATGGTCCCTCTTTCTGATTCCTGTAAATACTCATGCCGCACCATTTGTACGAGCTGTCTTTTAAGAGACATATTAGGGCAGTCTGACAGCAGAGAATTACATTGGTCCAGTCTGGACGTAACAAACACATGAACTGATTTTTTTCAGCATTTTGTACTGACTAGATAGTCAAAGTCAAAGTCAAAACTTTATTGTCAAATATGTCATACATACAGGACGATATGGCACAATGAAATGAGCTGTATATTTGACACTCCTGCTCTAAAATGTTCATATGCATACACATATTGACGGAGGGCAATCTTTAACTAAAAACTTTGATAACAGATGAGGCACGTGGAAAAAGGCTAATGCCACTCTCAGGGAGGTGAACAATGTCATTTAACAGACTTTTTTTTCTCTTTAAACAACTGAATTTTGCTGGAGGCTATGAAAACTCGAAAAATCCACGAAGGACATGTTCGAACAGAATAGCTATGTTTAAAGTCGGATGTGTCAAATATAAGGTTTAATCCGGCCCGCTTGATGAATTTTGAAAGTTAGTTTTTAAAAATGATCATTTATTTAATATGAATATATTTTCTAACATACTTCTTACGAGAAAGTATATCTAAGACATTTTGCCACACATACTTACAGGGTAATACATTAGAATAACAAACAATCATGTACAGTACGTACGGTTGGGAAATCTAAGATACCGGCATGTCATGCGTGACATATGTACTGTATATATGGTGAGCATTTAATGAATGTAGCATTTTTTTTTTAATTTTTTTTTCTTCAAAAATCATCAAGCGGGCCGGATCGAACTCTCTAGCGGGCCAGTTTTGACCCATGGGCCATATTTTTGACACCCCTACTCTACATACTTTGACTATAGTATGGTAATTTCATTTCTGTACTTTAGGCACTTCCATGTGCAGCTGTTAAAATAACACCTGTTGAATGATACTAACACGTCCTTGTTGATGAAGGTCGTCTTCATCTTTATGTAATTGTAATTGAAGTAGAACACAACATATGTGGACCTGTCCAATCTAATATGTGCCGTTGCCTTTTTTTTTTAATAGCGCAGTTAGGTAAAGAGGCCACATCTTAGCAGAACAGAGCACCTGACCTCTATTCAAAATGAAATGCCTGCGGTAGAAAGGCAAGTAAAAATAGAAGCCTGTCTGCTGTAAGAGTCCTTGTGACTCCCCTAACGGTCCTGTTGTGTTTTTGTAAAAATGTAAAACTGGACCGGCTAACAAAATTATTATTTTCCCTGTTCACTGCTGTGAGTCTCCACTTTCCCCAGGGATGGGTTCAAATGAAGGTTTGAAAAAAAAAAACCCATAAACAAATAAAATACAAAGGACAACATTTTTGTTTCATTGTATCATTGAATCGCTCATTCTGTTTTCATTATCAGAGCAAAAAAAAAAACGATCACAATTCTTACCGATATTACAATAAAATCGGCTTGCCGGTATTATCGAACATCCCCATTAAAAGGGTGTTCTTAAGATTTGAATTCAGGTTAGAAATGGCACTAGAAACAAATGTTGGGTGTTGAAATCTATTGGTTTTCACAGAAGAGAAACAAATACCTGAACCCGAGGGTGATACTGCACTTTTGTACAGTTCTGTGAGGCTGCTTTGTTGTGTATCTATGATTTAGATGCCTATAAAGATTCTCAGTCATCCAGGTCATAGTCAAGCTACTGCCCTTCAGAACTTTGGAAAGAGCAACTTTGGCCCTGGCACTAAGAAACCTATACCCACAAATCGTTGCAAATTTTTTGGTACTTTCTTGGTCTTGTGATTACAATTATGCCAGTAATCGATTAGATTACCCAGGTACTTTCATTGCCATGCATAAGACAGTGGCTGAATTGTCAGTAAATGTTTAAATGTGTCTGTGGGCGTGCTGTCTATGTGTTTGCGTTCTTCAACCAAATGTGGGGCTGAATGGCATTAAAGACAGATAATTGGCCCTCGGGGCACTTAAATACCCATTGTGGTATAGCAGCAGTAGCATCATCTACCCCGTGCTTGGTCCTACTGTATAAGCATAGATAGATGGATGGATAGATAGATAGATAGATAGATAGATAGATAGATAGATAGATAGATAGATAGATAGATAGATAGATAGATAGATAGATAGATAGATAGATAGATAGATAGATGATAGATGGATGGATGGATAGATAGATAGATGGATAGATAGATAGATAGATAGATAGATAGATAGATAGATAGATAGATAGATAGATAGATAGATAGATAGATAAAAAACTGTGCAGATAGGCTGAAATAGGCAATGAAATTGTCATGGGTGATTTGTGACAGCAACAAACCTGAAAGGTTTACAAGACAGAAGTAAAACCTACTTTGATGTATGGTTTAAAGGCCATGGCACTGCCTGGGTGACAGTGATGAAGATGTTGAAATTGTATCTAGGACTCACCAGGATGGACAGAATTAGAAATGACCAGAACAGTAGGGCAGTTAAGGTGGAGCGGTTCGTAGATACTGAATATATCAGACAAGGGATGTTAGTATGTAGGATGGGGTTGCGCCAGGGAAGAGAAGAGGTACGTAAGGGAAGATTTATGAATGTCGTGAAAGAGGACATGGAGATTGTTGTTGTATAAGTAAGAGGAGACAGATGAGCTGCTTTGGCAGACCTGACGCGGCCCACCAAGTCATTTTGTATGGCCCGCAATTTTTAAACCTAATTTTTTAAGAACAGCAATAAACAATATTTGTATATTGAATGAATACTAATCAATTGCCCAAATATTTATCAATACGTTATGGTGTAGTTAGATCTATACAGTCTTCCATTTACAATGGGACCTTCGTGGGTACTGTATTGCTGATGTGGCTCCCTGGTGAAAATGAGTTTGACACCCCTGAAATATAATGAGGTAGATTCCCTAGGAAAAGCAAGTTACGTACTTATGCATTGTACACTGCTAATTTCCTTGACACTGTCAAACCTAAGTTAGTCCAGCAAGTTACGTACTTATGCATTGTACAGTGCTAATTTCCTTGACAAACCTAAATTAGTCTTAACTTATTTGCTTGATGCAGACATTCCTGCGGACATTTTCTGTGAATGATTGGTTTTGGGCGCATTATGAAAGCACATTATGGGTTTTTTTCTGGGTTGTATCAGGAGGTCGAGAAAGAGAGGGAGGGAGGAAAAGACAGAGGGAGAGAGAGAGAAGGTGGGGCAGAAAGGGAATTACGGAGAGAGGAAGACGAAAATTCTTTCCGCCCTTGTGCAGTAGCTTCATTTCTTTCAATCTGGTGGCTTAGATAAAAGTGCTGCTTTATCAACCACCATCAAGACGGTAAGCCTTGTTCCTTTATTCTCTCTTTTTCATGTACCTATTACCTGTGTAAGTATATGTAAGAATGAAAAAAATGAACAAAAAAAAACAAGTTAATGCCACGCTATCTTTAAACAAACACAGACATAGCTTTGTAGCCATGCACAATACAAACCCTTCACAAGGATGCACAAAAAATTGCTTTTGCCAAGTTAAAAAACAAATAGTTAGAACATAACCCAAATCATATGAACGACATTGATTTTTTTTTTTTTTTTTTTTTGCCCCACTAAACCCAAAGAAAATTGAGACCTGTTACTAACAATATCCGGCACTTCTTTCTACTCCTTTCGATCTTTCTTCCATGCATGGACCAGCGCACAAAGACCACAGGTTTCCAATTACTGCTGCATTCTGTGGGCAGACTAATAGTTATGGGCTGTCAATGTCACAGGTGTCCCTCTCTGCGATTAAAAATTGATTTTTGCACAAATCTGGGTTAAGTTTAGGTCATCTCTGCATTTAAACACATAGTGATCTTGTATTTTCTCTGTATCAGAACCTAAGACCTTGCCAAGGACAAATGACAATAAATCCTTGCAGCATTTTGTGATAAGGCGTAGAGGTAACAGGTCTGCTGTTTCTGTTCCCTTGTGACTCCAATATTGAAATTAAAAACCACGATGCACTCAAGCAGAAAACGAAACCTTGGGATATGAACACTATGTCAAGACAGTAGATGTTTTAACATGGTGTTCACAGTTGTTAGAGTATATTCCAAATGTGTAGTTATCAGGTGTGTCATCTTTATTATCTATTCTTCTCAACATGGGATAAACAGACATTTTTTTTTTATAATTTTATAAAAAAAAAGTGTTTTCCTGCAAAGGATGTATTTACCGTCATTTTGTATTAAGTGTAAATGATCCATTAAAGTGCCGCTAGAGCAAGGGGTGTCAAGCTAATTTTGGTTCAGTGACCACATACAGCCTGATTAGATGTCAAGTGGGCCGGACCAATCATGAAGTAATTATTATAAATAACAAGAAGTCCACGTTTTTCTTCTTTGTTTTCATGCAAATAAGTACATGTTTATTAGAAAATATTGATATTTAATGAAAGAAATATCATTCAAACATTAAGTGTTAACGCATTATTTCACTTTAAACATTTATCAAGGGGGTTGGTTTGAAGCCCCCTAGCGGGTCAGTTTTGGCCCGTGGACCTTATGTTTGACACTCCTGCACTGAAGGCTTGTGCCACATTCTTTTTGGTGACACGTGACAAGCCACAGTGCACACTTACTATGCAATCTATTAATACAAATGCATCAGATAAGTTCCCATATCAGAACAAAAAAAAAACAACAACTAGAACTTTTGAAGTATTATGTTTTTAATGAAAACAACACACGCTCAAATTTCTTACTGCACTTGTTTTTTTATTTATTTATTAAAATTGAAACTCACTTGGACATCTGTTCATCCGAGCACCACTGTCACATACTTTAATCGAAGTTGCTTTTTAATAGTTTTATGTAAGAAAAAATAAACGTCGTTTCTTCTCCAAACGCAGCAACCGCAACTCTCAGTCCCACTGAGGAACTGCTCACAGGCACATCTCCCTGGACGGACCCTCCCCAGCGATCCAGTTTCACGGCATTTAACCAAAAATCTATGAAGATGCGCCAAATGTCCGTTGTGCGTCAAAGCCAGCCGGAGTCCACAGACGAAAACCCTACGCCTAAAGGAGATTCAACGACGAAGAAACCAGGGAGAAACTCTGCGCGTTAAGGGGTAGAGACGAGACAGTGAGTCGCAGCAGCGGGAGAGTGGCTGGAAACCAGTCCGTCCTCAAATGATGGGACAAACGCACCTTCTACTTCTTCTAATTTATTTAGACCCGCTGAACGTCCTGTGCAGCTCCGCCATCCACAAGAAACTCAAATCTACACACAATAGGAGCCACAAGTCCAAGGCGGTGAATGGCAGCAACAACGGCGGAGGCACAACTGCACTCCCCTCGGCCGCGGAGGTGCCGGGGAAGGTGTCGTCGCTCCAGGCTGTGGGCAAAGCGCAGCACGACATCTGCCTGGGCTACTACGACGTAAGCGGCCAATACGACAAAGAGTTCGCCTGCAACAACACCGACCATCGGTTCTGTTGCGGCAGCTGCTTTCTGCGCTTCTGCTGCGCCGACCGCGCCAAACGGCTTGAGCAACGCGGTTGCACCAATTATAATACGCCGGACTGGATCAAAACGCAGCAGCCGCCGTCCGCGGCGCCCACGGGGGACTCGTATGACCCAGAATTGGATAAGACCAACACCACGGTATATATCTCTTGTGGGGTCGTGGCGCTCGTTATTACCTTCGGAATTTGCGCCAAGGTTGCCTACGACCAAGCAACTAAGCCTCAGGAAATGAACGTACACAGGTAAGGCTTCGTAGAACCACATTGTGGGTGATGAGTAATTAACATCAACACAATGTTTTGCAAAAAAAAAGGCGTTATCAAAGGAAATGTTCTTGTTGCAAAGTGTGTGTAATAGTTGTCCAAGTTGTGCCTGAGTTTTATCCAAGCACCTATCGGGTTCATACAGATGACCAAATAAGACATATACGACAAATAAGCCCATAAACAGCTCAGAAAAAGTAGCCTACTAGTAATGTAACTTATAATACATTAAAAAAACAAAACAAAACATGTTAGCAAAATATGTAGAAAGACTAAAAGAAGCAAAGGTAAATAAACTGAGCCAATGATAACTAAACTAACTTTAGGGTGCCTGAAAAGCCTGAAAAACACATTTCTGCAAATAATTATTTAGCTGAAAGTTATAATTTATCAATGATAGGTTTGAGCTTTAAATCCCTTAACAATAGATATTTATGCCAATGTATGTAATTTTTTTTGTTCGAATTGAGTTTTCTGGTTTTGTCAATTTATGTTTATTAAATCACACAAGCCAAAACAAAAGATCAGTGCATTCCTCTGCCATGTGTCTTTTTTTTATACTTTATATGTGTGTAATAATGAATGGTTTGCAGTACTGTGATACTTCATGGTTTGTTAATTGCAACTGCTTCATCAAGTGCTCAATGGTTGTATGTCAACCAGTGGGAAAAAAATATATAACCACATTAAATATTGAAACAAAATAAGGGAAATTAACAAGAGTTAAACACCCCTCCTCCCCCAGTTTTACCCCAATTTCCCCCCAAAGTTATGTTTGTCCATGCAATACAGTCTCTGGAAAGACGTGTCCGAGAGATGGGGCATGGCCTCGTTTAGCTGTGAAATGTCATTCAGGTTACAACCTGCTTTAAATGAGATCCTGGATGAATGTTTTTTTTGAGTGAGCAGGCATTCTGCAGACCAATGTGCTCAATGATTGTATGTCAACTAGTGGAAAAAAATATATACCCATATTCAATATAGAAACAATATATGGGAAATTAACAAATGGTAAACACACCTCCTCCCCCAATTTTGCATTTAAGTGTATTGGTTTTATGTGGGGAAATATTACATTCACAATTTTCCTTATTCGGGCTGGGTTTTAGATGCCTTCACATGTTAATGTTGATAGCTATTTTTGTTTGTTTTGTTCTTGCCTAACGTTTAACAGCACAATCAGTATCCTCTTTCTTTTCTGGCCCAAGGACTTTACTACATTTACTGTCAGAGTGTCAGGCAAGCAAGGCAGCAAGACAAAGATCGCTTTGGTTTTGAGACATTGAGTGTAGGTAATGACGATTGTACAGACCAGATTTAAACAGGAACGTTTTGATATTCTTTTTTTTTTCTTTATAAGAAATTAGATAGCAAGGTTGAGAATATACATTAGAGCTTAGTTAAAAAAAAAGCAACCATGGTCAAAATAGGAAGCGTGTGGATGTTCTCATTAAAGAAATCTGTTAGTGAGTTGCAGAAAGCTGTGGAGTGAAGGGCAGGATTTCATGTGGTCTATTCATGGTATTAAAAAGGGTGACATTTTTGAATTTTTTCTTAGTTTGAACATGTAATTGAAAAGTAAACGTTATGTTTGTCTATGCAATACAGTCTCTGGAAAGATGTGTCTGAGAGAGGTAACCAGCTTTGGGAGCATGGCCTCGTTTAGCTGTGAAATGGCATTCAGGTTACAACCTTCTTTCAATGACATCCTGGATGAATGGTTTTTGAGTGAGCAGGCATTCTGCAGACCAATTTTGACAGTTTTAGTGTTGGATTTGACAGGAGCGTTAGCTGACGTGTCTAGGCTGGCTAAGAATCAGAGGTGTGGACTCGAGTCTCATGACTTGGACTCGAGTCAGACTCGAGTCATCAATTTGATGACTTTAGACTCGACTTGACCAAATGTAAAGAGACTTGGAACTCGACTTGGACTTTAACGTCAATGACTCGTGACTTCACTTGGACTCGACAAGACTTGATACTTTCTCCAAAACCCAAAGATTATAAAGTAAGTTATTGAGGAGCGCTGTGTATCTCTCATGCACATGTGCTGTCGGCACAACATCCAATCAAATAAAACGTTGGCCAATCAAATTGCGGGACAACCAATGAGAAAGAGCTGTCGAACAATGCGCGGGTTAGAGAAAATTGTACCAAAGATCGTGTTGTTCGGATTTAAAAACTACGAGATGGTCAACAAAAAAGGAGTGGCAGTGGGGTGGAAGGACTCGAAAGGACTCGAAACAAAAACGGCAGGACTTGGGACTTGACTTGACACTTTTCAGTCATGACTTGGATTCGACTCGGACTTTGCCTATTTTGACTTGAGACTTGATTCGGACTTGAGTGCAAAGATTTGCTTGTGACTTGCAAAGCAATGACTTGGTCCCACCTCTGCTAAGAATCTACAATTATAATTTATTCTGTTGGAGTTGTCCTAGCTAAAAGACTGTCAGGATGTCTAATGTACTGTATATTCCCTCTTTGGGTTGGTGGAAAATGTCTGGGCGATGAAGCACCACTTCTACCAGTGATTCAGAGAGGTGAGGGCAATGATAGTAAAGCTCTGGCAGTGGTGGCTTAGTGGTTAAGAAGTGGATTTGGGTCGGGAAGGCTTCAGGTTCAACTCCACTTAGGTCTGGAAGGCTTCAGGTTCAACTCCACCAACTGCCAAGTTACGTACCAGTGAAGTGCTTTGAGCATGGCACTGTCCACACACACTTAAAGCTGTCCCCTGCTCACTTTGTTGAGGGGTTAAAAGCAGAGGTCACATTTCATTGTGTGTGTGTAGTGGTGTGCTGTGTCACAATGACAAGTAATTCACTTTCAACTTTGTTTTTTGCCGAGTACTGCAGGAGTCTCAGGTCAGAGCATGTGGGACAGTAGAAACCAGATGGCCAGGAACAAAAAAAAAATAGAACCTGTCAGGCCTCATTTTGAATAGAGGTGGACAGTTGCTGCAGAGTCTGAGTTAGAACTGATTGTTATTATTATATGTTAAGTCGTTTCTTGTCCAAACAAGTTGTCACTTAAAATGGAAATATGACTGACAGACACACTGCACAGGGCTGGGTATCAATCAAAATTTTTGGTACCGGTACCAATACCGATTCCTTGGTTTCGAGACTGGTTCCTGAATAATACTTTTTTTGATACCAATTTTAACAAAAATAAAATTACATCACACATTACAGTACAACCTTTTATTTTTCAGCTTTCCTTTTTTTTCCACCCCAAGCACAAGAAAAAACAAACAATTAATAATTTCCATTGCAAAAGAAGAGCTAACATGCGACAGGTCAGTGTCACATGCTTACTGCTATATGCTGATGACCCTTTGAGTCACATTTGTACCCATCAACACAGATTAGCAAGTATGCTGAATTTGTTTGAAAGTGGTGGCAACAAAAATAGGTAACACAACCAACTTACATGCCCGTATAAAACATAACCTCCCAGGATGTATGGATGGGAACCATGTAGCCCTCCAACCAAAATGAACGCCATTTTTCTTTTTTAAATTTTCCCTTAACTTTGTCAAAGCAAATCCTGGTATATCTGAATCTGCTAGCGCTAGCTTAACCCCCTGTGGCTCCCTGTGGCGGAGGGGGAAGCTTGAATGAATTGACTACAGACCCATGTTTGCAGTCCATGAGCAGAATACAGTAGAGTAATGGCAGAACTATATAAAAATGGTCCTCTATCCTTTCTCACACAATTCAGTGAAGCCAAAAAACGGAGCAGTGTTGTTGACGAGACGCAGAAGTGCATTGAGAGCAAGTCCGCAAGTCTCTAAAACAGCCCTAATGTTACTGTTTAACAACTCCATTACCATTTGCAGCCCTGCCATTTTGGAGGTTCAGTGTGATGTTGGCTGGTAGGGTTTGCTTTCATAGATGTTCAATTATCTGGTTTGTATATGAGTATTTTCTCTTTTCCAAGGAAAAGTATAAAAACCACTACTGTGGTCACCACTATCCTCTTCCAATAGGTCCAGCTGGATGGCAAAAACGGTGCTGTCAAAAGTAATTGATATAAAAAAGTAACTACTGACCATGCCAAAAAAGTTGAAAAGAGTTTTGAATTTACTGGCAGAGGGATACAGTGAGCGTCAGGTTGTTTCCATCCTTAAAATCTTTAAGACAGAGGTTCATAAGAACGAGCCAACATTGAGGACAACAAAGCTACAGGCTGGCAGATGGCGACACTGACTCTCCACTGACCAGGATGATCGCCAACTCATTTGAATGTCAGTCAGAAACTCTAGGATGAATTAATTGACCTACTAAAAGAATGGCAAATGGCAGCTGGGGTGAAGTGCACGGCGTGAACCGTAATCGAAATTGGCTCCTAGGGGCAGGGCTCAAGTCGTGTAAAGCTAGAAAAAGCCCTTCATCAATGAGAAGCAAAGAAGAGCCAGGCTGGGGTCTGCAAAAGACCATAAGGATAGGACCATAGAGGACTGGAGATAAGTCATCTTCTCTGAGAGACCTACAAGCCACAGTGTCTCGAACCCACTGAAATTTGGTGGAGGACCGGTGATGATCTGGGGATGCTTCAGCAAGGCTGGAATCAGGCAGATTCGTCTTACGAAGGATTGATGAATCAAGCCATGTACAAGGTTATTCTTGGAAAAAACTTGCATCCTTCTGTTCTGAAAATGTTCCCCAACTCTGAGGACTGTTTTTTTTCCAGCAGGACAATCCTCCTTGCCACAGCCAGGTCAGTAAAGGTGTAGATGGAGGACCAATAGATCAAGACCCTGTCTTGGTCACCCCAATCTCCAGACCTGAACCTCATTGAATGTGATCAAGAGGAAAATGGATGGTCACAAGCCAGTGATATTTTAAGTCTAAAAACACTGCCTTTGACCATTTTTCAATAAATATAAATCCTATTAATGACAATAGTTTTATTTGGAATTTGAGAGAAATGTTGGCAGTAGTTTAAAGAATGAAACTAAAATGTTTCTTTTACTCAAACACATACCTATAAATAGTTAAATCAGAATTATTTTTTTTGCAGTGGTCTCTTATTTTTTTTCAGAGCTGTACTGTATATGTATGGCTTTTACATATGACTAGTAATCTGGCAGTGACATGGGAGTGATTTTTGTTTCCCTTTCTCTCATTTCTCTCATTTGTTTGATATATACCTATCTTCATCTCATATCTGTGTAATGACTATGAAGCACTGTGCATTTGCTATTTGAGAAAACTTTGATAAAAAATCTTATATAAAAAAAAGTATGGGGGAGCAACATGATACTGACTGAGATAGTCAAAGTACTAGTCAAAAGTACCCTAGTGAAGGATAGATGATACAGCTGATGTTGTTTACCATTGTGTGAAAAGATGGAAAAGAAGTATTTTGGTATATACCCTGAAGAAATTGGTAATGAGCTCTAGGAATTACAGATTCAAATGTGTTTTAAGTCATACTGTAGCATTGGTATCAACAGTGTGTATCAAATCAATACTGTGACCTTTATACTACATCTTCTTACACCTACCATGTCTGGTCATGTAAAGACTGTGGTGTACACAGTGTACATGTAGGGTAAATAGATAAAATAAAGTTCTGGAGACAGTGTCACGATGACAGTCGTGACTGTGTTTCCCTGTGTTTTCCCCCATTCTTGTGTTGTGCACTTGTGTCTCTGTCCGTGTGGTGGGCGTGGCACATTTCCCTGACTCTGCCTGGATAATCATCGAAGCACACCTGCCGTTCCTCAGCACCTGCCTTCAATCAACCCATCACTTTGACGGCATAAAAACCCTGGCCTTTCTCCCACTTGTCGTCAGATTGTTTGTTCAGCTATCAAGATCAGGACTGATAAATCACCATGTGTGGTGCTTCTAGAGATCTGTCCAATATTTTTTTGTTGGTTTATGAATTAACTAAATTGAGGTTTGAAGACTAGGCAGATGTTCCTGTATTTTATTACATGTTTCCAATTGTAAAATATTACAAGCTTACCCAAGCTTGATTTTGTGTAGGATGGTACAACGATGCGATCTGTTAAATATCTGGTTCAAAACTTTATGGGTTCACTTGTAAAGAGTTTCTAATGGCTTCAGTGTTGAACCGTTCGTTTGTCCCCCAGCTTGTGAAGGTATGTCAGATGTTTTGCAGCATTAGGTCATTGTGTTTCTTATATATTTAACATTTCCTAACTAAGCCTAACTCTTTGACTTTTTTGTATGCATATTTCAAATGTTAGATTGGAGTCGGTAATGATTATCAGATATTCAATCTTTGACACGATATTATCCATATTATCACCTGAGATTGTTATGTTCTGCACATTTTCTATTTCCTTTTAGTAAAGATTACTCCTGCAGTTTATTTTAGATTAAGTTGGAGGCAGGAGCAGTTTATCCATTTAATGATGTTTTAGTGCTGGAGTGAGTTTGGCAGCTGCCAACTGCTTTGTCCTGACATGCACATACTGTACGTCACAGTGTCATCTGCATATAGTTTTCCACAATAGATAAGACAAATGGTGGGTCGTTGATATATAGAAAAAATAGTAGTTGACCAAGGATTGATCCTTGTGGTACTCAATTGTTAAACTCGTGAGCTGAAGGAAGTTGTTGGTTGAGAAGTTGGAAGTGGACAGCTTGACAAGAAGGAAGGCTTTGCACAGGTTTAGGAAAATGGCACCAACAACACCTCCTTTGTCAACCATAACTAAGAAAAGACAGTTACTTGTTTCAGTGCAGTAGTTAGCCCTAAAAACTACTTAGGATAAGGATTCATTTATCTAGTATTCAAGGAGACAAAATGCCTCAATAGCCACTTTTCAGCAACCCTGTATACCACAAGTAGGATGCTAATTGGGTGATTAGTTACTGATGTTCTGTGGGTCTCCCTGATTTAAAAATAGGAGGTGCAAATGCAGTCTTCCAGGCACTTGGAAATGATCCCTTAAATATTGATACATTTTTAGTTCAAAGATGGATTGAATACAAAATAAGGTCATACTATTATCAGTTTTAATGATGCTTTCTGTTACTAAAGTTTGCAGTCTATGAAATGTGATTTGGGGCCTACACCTGCCTTAATATAAGATAATCACGGCAAGCATGGTGACTTGTGTTCAGTATTGGCAAGTACACAAATGAAGACACTCCTCGCACTGTTTTTTTTCTAATAATCAGTATGGGGGGTAACCGTTTTTTCTATGGCACTATGCTGGATTGCTAAAGTGTTTTTGAAGCCAACCAGTCAAAGAAAATCATGAGGAGCCAGTGAGAACCTTTATTGTTGAAAGGTTGTTGTTGTTGTTGTTGTTGACTTAAGTACATTCTGCTGAAGAACAGATACCCTTACTTGTATATACCATGATTCTGACATGTAATAGACTTGCCCCTACTGCGCACAGTGTAGCAGCCAACTAGGACATTTCAAATCAGGTCGTCTCTGTCGGTATAAATGAATTGGCTAAAGTGTGCTGGTCTTGGAAAGGAGATGCTATTTATATACTACACTGTATAGTTCCCAAAGTCACAGAGTTACAGAAGATGAACTGGGGGCTTACTCTAGATTGACATTTACAAAAATTGAAATGAGCAGTGTATTTCTATTTAGAAAAACGAAGAGCCATTGAGTGTCACTGTTATGATACTGTTCCTTCAACTTAAATTGGAGTTTGGAAAAGTCTAGATTTAGTTAAAGGACAAAAAAAAAAAACATTTCTCACACATTTCCCACAGAGGAAAGTTTATCTACCATACACATAACATACTGCAGCAGTTGTTTTAAATATGTGTTTCGCTTACTCTTACAAAATGGTATTATTATAATAACTGGGTTGCTGCTCAATATGATAAATTGAATATCGTGGTGAAAAAGTTGTGTAAAGAGAGACGAGTTAAAACTATTTTTGTTATTTGTCTTTTTTCTTTCAGAGCATTGACTGATATTTTGAGGCAACAAGGGCCAGTTCCACTACCTCAGTATGATCACGAAAGCATTGCAGTAATTGATGGCTCACCCCAGGACGAGACACCAATTCGGACGTCAAAGAATCACTACACACCTATTCACACCAAAGCATCAAACCATGGTAGGTAACATTACTTTTTCATAGATCATTAGCAAATGTATGGGAGCATAGGACATTGTTTTTGAAAAACACTTTTTTTTTTTTAAGTCAGTTCACTTCCCAAAATGCAACATCTAGCAGTCTAATAGGTTAAGCACAAGATGATCTAATTTGTTTGGATAACAGAAGTTGTTGTTGCAGATGACACGTATTGATGTGCATATTTGCTTTAGGTGGTATTGCAAAAGAAACTGCCATGCTAGCTTGATAGACATACCCAGACTGGACGACTATAATATAGACGATCAATGTCACATAACAGAGCTGCTACTCCATCAGGGTCATCTAATACTAGCAGAAAGACAATGGATTTTTCTCTGTGGTCAGGTGGGTCCAAATTTCAAAATGCAGGATCTGTGATGATACAAGTGTAATCATCATGCATAGAGGATCTGCACACATTAAAGGTTTATATAGGGATTAAAAACACCTGCTATTAAATAATGGATTAAATCATTTTAATAGACATAAAAATTTAAATGAGCGAAACACAATTTGAGAATTTCTTTCCAAATTACCTCTAAGTTTAAAACCTTTATACAAATAGTGTTCGGGGTTGATTATAAAGCTTGTTGCTCAGATATAATACTGTTGCACAAATGCCATTTCTCTTTCTCCAACATTTTTAGACGGTCTCCAGATTTCTGCTCTGGGGATCAGCCCGTGTGCTAAGTGCCCTGGTGCGGTGTCCCAGATTCGGCGGTGTTACATTTCACTCTTGTGTCATTGCCTCCACTATTTTTCCTCCCTGAGAAGTACACGAATATTAGGCTGATATACACTGATCTGCAGTCTATATCAGCGGGAGGTGCCAGACAGAATAAAAAGAAATAAAGCTGTTATACTCTCAAATTATCAAGAAGGTGCGGGTCGTATCTGTTGCCATTATTCCCACAGACCATTTAAAAACCATTTTGGGTGCTTAAATGTCTGTTTTCTTCATTTTATGATTCTTCCACCTGTGGTGTCCCAGATATACTGTGTAAAAAGCAGTGCTTTTCTGCAAAAGAAAAAAAAGTACACACAAGAGACAGAGTCCTACCTTTGTCTACCTTAGACAAACCTATCCAAGGTAGTAGGTAATGGCAATAAGATAACAGCAGATTGATCACAGGCTGACTATACAGTACTAGAACAAAATATTGGAGGAGGCAGCATCACATAACACCAATGGCCAGTGACTGATTGACCTGAAAGGAGACCACAGGAACACTCCACTGCAAAATGCAGTCACGATGACCAAGACAAACACCCAACACAGGCTTTCAGGAATAAAGAGTTAATATTGTGTATATGTCTGAACCTCCTAAGAGAAATCATCACAAAAGCTTAATGGATGATAAGACAAAGCATTGCATAGATTTGCAATATAATTGCTAAATGTTTAAGGCTAATCACATTGCTAATTTTTTTTTTCAGCCAATTAGGGGGTCCCTTTTTTTAAAATTTTTTTTTCAGCCAATTAGGGGGTTCCTTTTTTAAAAAAAATCTGAGGTAACAATCTGTGAATCAGTAAAACCAGATTGTTTATTTTTTCAGCCAATTTTACTGGCAAGGGAGATTGCTCCACTTTTTGGTGCATTTCTGTCATTTTTAAATACTACCTGATAAAATGTCAAACATTTTGGACAATTGTGAAGGTGACTGAATGAGAGTGTGACAAGAACAGGGAAACTTGCAGACTGGTAGACTGACAAAAAGATAAGGATGTACTGAGGGTCAAGACAGGGAAACCAAGTTAGGAGCCCAGAAAGGAGTATGGACAAGCATGAGGCTTTTATCTAGCCACTGAAGCATAATAATAATAATAATACATTTTATTTCATAGGCGCCTTTCTGTCACCCAAGGACACCTTACAGTGAATACAAAGATAACAACACAGCATTAAAAAAAAGCAATAAAACATTAAAACATTAAGAACAAGTTCAAATACAGCAGTGAAATATCAGATGGAGAAGGCAATTTTAAACGGATGAGTTTTAAGTGCAGACTTGAATTGTGGGAGTGAATTGATGTTCCTCGGGGGG
>NC_024323.1:712927-713552 GCF_000523025.1 Cynoglossus semilaevis | reverse complement strand
GAATTGACAGAAGAGGGCTGGGATGTGTATAGGAGGCATGTTGGGCGTGATACAGCAGACTGCATTTAAGTCCATTTAATTGGATTAAAACAAGACCCCTTAGGGAAGCACTAATAACTGAAGAAGGGTCTCAAGAGGGTCAGGGTTTGGCAAAGGCACCCTTGCTGATTTCTAAAGGCTAAGAAGACCTTGCCAGAAGCCTGTGCTACTGAAGAAGTACAATGCATGGGTGACTGGAGAAACAAGGCATCTGATTTCAACAGTGGGAGCCATACCCTGCTGAATGTAACAATCATGAAAATTCTGCAGTGTTACTAATATTATAAAACTGCCCTCTATTACTGTTCTTTTAAACTTGTGAAATGTTTTGTGTCCACAGATCATTATGAGAAAGAAAACCTCTGCAGTGGAGGCCAGGATATGTCAAACTTTATTTCCTCTGGATTTGCAACGCTTGGGCGTGGGCATTTAAAAGGTAACTTCTAACCTTGAACTTGAGTCTGAAGAAGCCAGGTTGTAGTAATAATAGAGGACCACAAGTCGATGTGGAATCAAAACTAAAGTTTGATTTTTTTACATTATGGAGGACTGCAAAAGTTGTTTTTAGAACCTAGAAAAATTAATC
>NC_024323.1:670660-712871 GCF_000523025.1 Cynoglossus semilaevis | reverse complement strand
TCTTTTTTGCCTATAATTTGGTTTTCTGCCACTTGCTCTCTGGATTAGCTATTGGTTTGGATTGGTTAACTAACTTTAACAAATGTTTTATAATATTTACTAAATTTAATAAATTGGTTACTTATAACAACGTTTTAATGAAATATCTTTATGGTTGTATGTTAGCACATCTGAAAACTGCTGTGATGTTTAGAGAAGCTATAGAACTGGCCTACCTTTGAGCTAGTCGAGTATTTGGAGCATCCAATTTGTGGGTTTGTTTATACTCTCAAATCTAAACTTTGATGTGAAACCCGACAGTCTTATTGTTCTTACAAATGAAGCCTACTCCATGCCAGAAATAGCCAAGAAACTTAAGATTTCCTAAAACATGTGGTCAGAATGAGTTGTAAACAAAGACTTTCTGTTTTTGTGTCATAGCGCAACGGTCCTTCGAAGAATTTGAGCAGCTCGCTTGGCAGGGCGATCTGGACGTCCCCATCCCATATGGTATGTTTGATATGTCATGCAAATCTCCAGAAAAGACATGGCGCCTGCTTCCTATCCGCACGTCATTGTAAATTATTCGGGATTTTTTTGTCGTTGTTGCAATAGCCTACAGGACCTCAGGTATTTAAACCACTATCCAACCTCTTTTTTTCCAACTAGGTAAATGACCATAATCATTTTAACACGTCACCCTAAAGCAGAGGTGCCCATACTTTTTCAGCGTACAGCTACTTATAAATAGCTACTTATAAAAGAAAAATGCAAAACATATATAGAGAGAGTATTCTTTATTTGTACAATATATGTTGCTTGCATAACTGCATGAACCCATATTGTGCAATACATTTTTTGTCATTACCCTACCAACTACTTCCAAAGTTGCTGGGTCAAATCCTGGGCCACGGCTTCACAGTGCCGTTTAATCATATTTCTTGATACCTAGAGAGCTTTGATTGAAGATAATATTTCTGGTTTGTTTCTGAACAAGTGTCTGAACAATTCAGCTTCTTCAATGAATGCCCCTTTTACCATCTCTTGCGGTTTCTTGTGCTTAACGATGAAGTGACTCATCTGGAATGATGCTTGGGTGTCTTCGTCAACAAAATGAAAGATAACATAAATAGATATAAAAATTACATGATGTTACAGTGGTAACATCATGATCTAAGACATTGAAACATCAGAAGAGCCAACTAGGTCCCATGAAAAAAAATGTTTTAACAGCGTACGTCGGAATGATGCAACAAGACTTTCTTAATAAATTCATGGGAGATGGTTACGTAAACACAAAATGCTGTAGGCTGGATGGCATTGTAAACTGAGGATATCCTGTACTCACTTTGCACACTTACTTTGGTGCACTTTGGTAAAAAAAACATTGCCGTTATGAAGTTCATGTATAGGAATAGGCTAGTGTGTATGGTAAGGTATAGCATAATAAATTCATGGGAGATGGTTACGTAAACACAAAATGCTGTAGGCTGGATGGCATTGTAAACTGAGGATATCCTGTACTCACTTTGCACACTTACTTTGGTGCACTTTGGTAAAAAAACATTGCCGTTATGAAGTTCATGTATAGGAATAGGCTAGTGTGTGTGGTAAGGTATCTTTAGAAAAAATATACATAATAAACAAATATACATAATAATACATAATAAGCAAAGTACGGAATGTTAACTTTTTGCCGATATCTGATATGACGATATTGGCCAAACACTTAATTTCCAATTTGAATATAAACCGATACCGATAAAGCGGGGCAATGGTGGAAGTAGTGTTGCCTGCTCACTAAAGTGATGGGTTACGATTCTTACAGATACTGCAAAATATGCTAATATCGGAGCGATAATATCGGTTGGGTGGCGCTTTGGCCCAGAGGCAATGTCTCTGTCATTGGTGTGGAACCCCAGGGTTCACCTCCTGGGCAAGTTTGAATCCCAGTTAGGGCAGTTGGTACCTTCCAGTGGACTCAACACCCGCAGGAAGGTTTGGGGGGGTTGGTACGGTGCAATGTGATTTGGGTGGTGACTGCTGCCCCCGCAACCCGGTAGCGGATGAAAATGGATGGATGGATGGATGGAGGGATAATATCAGTTGGCCGATATTATTGGACAACCCTAAAATTCATACTTAAAAGAGGAGTCCTATTCTACAATTTTATTTTATGTATTTTTTGCGGTCGGTGGTCTTGTCATCAAATGTATTTCTCAGTTGTGCTTTTTTTAATTGTAGTAATTGAAGATGCAGCAGTTGCAGAAGTGCACATTTGTCATCCTTCCGACATGGCTATCGCACTGAGTGTATGGAGCAAATTGATTCATTTTTACTACCTTTATCCGGCCCCCTGGTTAGTGCATTATCTTCACCATCATCATCATCAACACCAACACCAGCATAATCAGCTAAATGAACTACCCAATTCACTGGAATGTTTATGCCGTGCTGCTCTACTGTGTTTATTATCTGTGTGCCACATTGAATCCTCTGTGGGACTTCAGCTCTGCATTTTGCTTTCAAATTTAGATGCAACATTCTAGGGGAACATGTGGCGGTGGCACATCTGGCTGTGTCTGGCATCAAATCATCATCATCTGTCGCTCATTCTGGACTCTGCAGGACTTTGTATCGAAAACGAAAAACCTGATATTACCATAGTAATAATAACACAGGTCGGTTCAGAGATGTGGAAAAAATGAATTTGTGTGTGTGTTTATAGAAGACTGAAAGTGCCAGTACCTGATAGTTACTTAAATGTGCCATTAATTCAGTAAATACAATAGAATTTAAATATATATATAAAACAAGTGTGATGATGTCATGTTAATATATATACATATATATGCATATATATACACTAACATAACATCATACACTTGTTATGTAGTGTTTCCATTTCCAAAAGTAACCAAATATGTCCCTGTAAATGCCAGAGGATGTCAAATCTGAGCGATAAAGCATCTCAGAGGTGACTCACATTACCCTTGTCCTTGATGTTTCTTCATCTCTCTCCGTGTCTTCTCCGCCTGTGGCATCCGGTGATGGCATCCTGCCTAATTACACTTTCAAAAATTTGTGCCATGTTTTGTCCTGAGGGAATTGCCCCCACTGCTCCTCATCCCATTCACTTCAGGTGACCTTGTCTCACTGGGTCTCATTACTGCAGCAGCCGTCCCATCTTTCTTTTTGCTGTGCTTTCATTCCTTCATCTATGTGTATTTTGGCACAGATGTGACTTAAGTGCACATAGATGAGAAGTAACGGTGTGCCAAATCAGTGCAAAGTAAAGTACATTATATGTAAGGTCTTTAGGACCATAACCTAATGTTTTTGAAGGAGCTTCAGAAGTCTTTTTTTAGTTCTATCCATTGATTTTCTAATGACTGATGCTTTTCACTCTATGGGGATCGACTAAGAGCCAAACCCAGCAGCCTCTGGGCAGAGGCGAAGTATATTCTGAAACAGGCAATATTTAGAGACAGAAGAAGAGGATCTACTACAACAATTTAGGCAATCATCATAATTTCTGTGTTGGTGGAACTCCCGGATTAGGGATTTATCCAGGATGTGGCGGGATGGAACCCATGACTTTTCCTATGGGCTGTATCCTTCCCGATAGATGGAACCCATGACTTTTCCTATGGGCCGTATCCCTCCCGATCCTCCCAATAGGTACTGGAGACCCCTTCCTCTTCAGCGGGAGCGGATGATACATCTGACAGTGTATGTTAGTCCTCCGTCAATCAGGCGGGGAGGGGGGCGGCTGGGGTGTGACTGTGGAAAGAGGCCTCCCAAGAACAGGCTTGATCTGGGATACATGAAAAGTAGGGTGAACTCTCATGCTACGAGGTAGTCTTAATTGGACAGCAGCTGGGTTGATGATCCTTTCAATAGGGAATGGGCCAATGAATTTGGGGGATAACTTGGAATCAGACTGAAGGAGCAGATTCTTGGTAAAGAGCCGCACCCTCTGGCCCACGGTGTAGGAGGGTGCCTCAAAGCTGCGGCGATTTGCATAGTAAGTGTATCGTTCTCTGGCTTTTAACAGGGTAGTCCGAGCTTGGGACCAGGTTCTTCTACACTGCCGAACGAATGACTGAACATATGGGCAGGTGACCTCCCTCTCCAATGAAGGAAAGACGGGGGGGGCTGATATCTGTAGACACATTGGAAGGGAGAGAGTCTTGTGGCCGAACTTCTCAGAGTGTTGTAAGAATATCCCACCCACAGAAGACGCTCTAACTAGGCGCAGGGGTGTTCAGACGTCAGGCAGCGAAGGGTTGTCTCAAGAATCACTATGGGCAGGTGACCTCCCTCTCCAATGAAGGAAAGACGGGACAGACTCACTGTGGCACCAATCAGTGAACAAAAACACTGAAGTAAACTGGGGACCTTGGTCCCAGACCACATCCAGAGGGAGCCCATGGATCCTGAATACATGAATAAGGACAAGCTGTGCCGTCTCCTTGGCTGAAGGGAGCTTGGGCAACGCAACAAAATGGATCATCTTGCTGAACCTGTCCACAATAGTAAGAATTACTGAGTTTACCCCTGAAATGCGCAGGCCAGTAACAAATTCCAATGAAACATGGGACCAAGGCCGGTGAGGTAACGGTAAGGGTTGGAGTAGTCTAGCTGGGACAAGATTGGAAGACTTAGACCGACAACAGGTGAAGCAAGCTTGCACAAACTGGTGCGTATCTCTCACCATAGACGGCCACCAGAAGCGACACTGCAGGACCTCCGTGAGACCAGTGCTGCCTTGACTCTCTGCTCGATGTTCCAATTTACAGTAGCAACTAGACAGGCAGGTGGTAAAACTGTGTCCTCAGGAGACTCAGGTGCCCCCTTGCTTGAAAACTGTTGTGAGAGGGCGTCTGGCTTACTGTTGCTTGAGCCTGGCCGATAAGACAGGGTAAAGCTGAACCTGGTGAAGAACAAAGACAAACTCACCTGCTGTGAGTTCAGCCTCCTAGCTGACCGTAAGTACTCCAAGTTCTAGTGGTTGGTCCAAACAACGAAAGGTTGCTTAGGCCCCTCGAGCCAGTAACGCCACTCCTCCAGTGCCAGCTTCACAGCTAGCAACTCTCTGTTCACTATGAGTGCCTTCATTGGTGAGGCAGCGAGAGAAGAAGGAACAAGGGTGAAGTTTCTGGTCCTTAGCACATCTTTGCGACAGGACACGCTAAGACACGTGTGTTTATACTCGCTGAAAAACTCCTTTTGTTCTAAGACTTTGTTCATTATCAAGACTCCACATTTATTCATGAGACTTCCTTTTATTTCAAGTGGAGACATCTTTTGTTGAAAGACTGCACTACCAAGACACGTGTGTTTATACTCGCTGAATCTTGAGTAAACCTTTGAAAGAACTTTTTGTCTCGGTGTGTTGTGTTTGGGTCCAAAGCCTGACAATCCTGACAGAATGGCCAGTATGGACCCAGCACACACAGGATGGGGCAGAGAACGTTTCTGTGTCCCAACATGACTCTTTAATTGCTACCGTCCAGGGTTTGTGCACTGGTTTTGCTGCACAGGATTGGAGAGTGGCTGCACTCACTGCCCAGGTGCAGCAGCTCACTTCTGCTCTGGCTCAGTCAGCCGCTTCTCCACCATCTCCGTCTTCTGCTCTGGGCCACAACTTCCTCCTTGTCTTCCCAGGGTCCGCACACACAGGATTGGGCAGGGAACGTTTCTGTGTCCCAACATGACTCTTTAATTGCTACCGTCCAGGGTTTGTGCACTGGTTTTGCTGCACAGGATTGGAGATCACTCTTTTGCAACTCCCAGGTGCAGCAGCTCACTTCTGCTCTGGCTCAGTCAGCCGCTTCTCCACCATCTCCGTCTTCTGCTCTGGGCCACAACTTCCTCCTTGTCTTCCCAGGGTCCGGGTTGGGAGCCCAAGGTGGGCTCTCTGGAACGCTACGCAGGAGATCCAGAGCGGTTTGGTCATTCATCACCAACTGCAGCATCCTGTTTGCCCTCCAGCATCACTCTTTTGCAACTCAGGCCGCTAAGGTGGCATTCGCCATTAACCACCTTACAGGGAGGACTCAGCTCTGGGAAACAGCGGAGTGGGATCACCAGACCTCAGCCTGCGCCTCTTTTCTAGAATTTTCCCGGGAGCTGCGCAAGGTTTTTGGGCCTCCCAGACTGGAACCTGATGTTGCTGGGGGCTTGCTGGAGGTTCATCAAGGGACAGGTGCTGTTTCGGATTATGTCATAGACTTCCGCATAAACGCGAGGCAAAGTGATTGGAATGAACCTGATCTGTGAACTCAAGGATAAAGGACAAGTTGGTTTCACATGATCTCCCTACGACTTTGGACACCATCATTGAACTTACCTGCTGCATTGATAGACGCATTGAGACGAGGCGCCAGGAGGTCACTGCCTGTGTCAGCAACAGATCTTGCCAAAGTTCCCAGGGAGTACCATGACCTTAAAGAGGTGTTCAACAAAGCCAAGGCCTCTGCACTCCCTCCGCATCACACCTACAATTGTCCCATTAAACTTTTGACCTTTTGCATGGGGCCATTCCCCCCAGAGGTCGGCTCAGACTCCCGGAAACAGTTTGATTCCCAGAAGTTCCAAGAAGTTTTCCCCTCAGACTCCCGGAAACAGTTTGATTCCAAGAAGTTCCAAGAAGTTATCCCCCAAGATTTCTGGGATTTGACAACTTTTACCAGCGTTTCATCAAGGGTTATAGCTCTATCGCTGCCCCCCTTTCGGCCCTCACATCTACAAAGGTGCCCTATGTCTGGTCAAGGGCTGCTGAACAAGCCTTTCTGACTCTCAGGACACGCTTCACGTCTGCCCCAATCCTCCAGATGCCTAACCCGGAGAGACAGTTTGTCGTAGAGGTGGACGCTTCGGAGCAGTGGAGGAGTGTGTGGCTGCAGCTTAAATACGCTGCTCGCTCATCACCGACAGCCAGTGAACGGAGGTGGACCCAATCTCTTGATTGCAGCGCTGCAGTGGGCCTGACAGACGGTTCTATTGTTTTATTCTTTTGGCTTGTTTTATTTTTTTCAGATTTTTTAATATACACTTTATCTTAATTCCATTAGTTGTTCCCTTAGTGGCTCACACATTTGTTTTAGCTACAGACCCACATAAACTGCATAAAATTATGGACAGTACTTATTAAAAAGAGAACTAAATCCCACTTCCATAAAAATTTCAGGGTCAGTTTCAAATTAATTGTGGCCATTACGAAACTACTTTTTGTCACAATTTGTTTGGGTTGAATCACAGACTTGGAAAACAATGCAAGGGAACACTGCGTTTTGTTTGTTTTTGCAGCTAAATGAGTACAATTTTGTTTAAGGAAAACCTTGAAATGTAATATATTAGATTTTCAAAGGAGGGACTTCTGTTTGAAACATAGCTATAAGCTTATTTGCCTTATTGCTGCGGAGAACATACTCTGTCCTTGTTCTACAGAATCATTTGTGCAATGAATATATTTCTGTGACTTATATATTCCTTTCATACTCACCTCTTTTCAACACCATTAATACAGAGGAAGAAATATACATCCTGCAACAATAATCATATATATATATATATAAAAAGTCATTGATAGCCTTGAGTTTGTGTGGCAAACCCTTACATACAGTAAAACACCCTGTCCTTGTCCTTGCCCTTTGCTTGTAATAGATATTGACAGTTGCACATATACGTTTTTGCATCCTAATTGGATTTCACGTCACATTTACTTCTTCACCACCACTGAGGCTTCAATTCACAACGCTGCTTAATGTCGTTTCACGGCTGCAGCACAGCCTGTGGCCTTCATGGGAAAAAAAAAATACCGATAGACAGGTGTAGAGGAGTAGTGTAGGTTCATTTATTAGATCTGTGGTGCCATTGCACAGTTAATAATTATACCAGTTCAGTTGATTGTTGGCACATAAACACAGTGACAGTATATCAGGAGCGCATAAGGGACAAACTAAATTTGCTGTTTCGGAAACTGATGATGTAAAAAAATGTTTTTAGGTATCAGTTTTGAAGTTCAATCCAATTTTATCTTTAAAGCATTTTTAGAACAAGTTGAAACAAAGTGATGTGTACTGTACTACAGTGAAACGCAGACAAATATAGAGACATGAGAATATAAAACACAAGTACAAGTATGTACTTGAAAAGGCAACCATTCGTCCGTTGTTAAATGCTATTAAAATGAATGAATTTTTCAATTTTTTGGATCCAGAGTTCATGGGGCCATAGCTGCAGCTCGGTTGATCTTGGAGAGTGTGAGGGAATGTAGAGCTGATATAACTCCGTTAGGTCATAGACAAGGCATGTCCATTCAGGCGTTTATATGTCTGGAGGGAGAAGAAAACAGGGTTAATAATGTTCCTGTTCTTGCCTTTGAGTTCCTATTAACAGTCGAGCAGCTGCAAATTTTTGGAGGAGTGTCACTGTCCTGCAGTATTGTAGCAGTCTAGTTATGCACTGATAAAAGCATAAAGACCTATAGTCTGTAGACCTAGATCGGTCTCAGCTAAAGGAAGCTCTTTTAAGGGGGAATTTGCTATTATTTATATATTTATTTATTTAAATTATTCATTTATAACACGACAAAAACAACGATCTCAATATTTATAATCAGCTGATATCACTGGTTGACGTTTATAAATGTATGTATCTTAGGAAATAATGGACTATGAAATTGTGCAGATGCACATGATGCCTAATGCTGTGCAAAATCAATGCAAAAAGAATTAGGTCCATAATACCTATAAAGCAGAAATAGATATATAAAGCAAGTCCTTATATAAGTCCATATGTTTATTTAGAATTCATTTAGGTGGACAAGGCTACCAAGCACTGTGCACCCACCAAAATCCCCAGGACTGGTTTATTTCCAGTCGAAAATTTCACCCGTTGAGTCAATCCAGGCTTTCTTGAGTTAATTACAGCCCTGTTATAAATATAAATATAAAAATATATAAAATTATATAATTACGATGTTATGGGTCTTGCTTCGCACAGGTTAAGTAGTTATTTACATAAAACACACAAATATGTACAGTTAGAGGATTATAAATCTTGATGCAGGAGGATTAATGTGGCGTTCCACAAGGCTTACTTGTGGGATTTTATATATTAGTTATATTTGTGAAGCTTCTGAGACGCCGCAGTTAATTGTGTTTGCTGACAACACCAAGTTGTTTTGTTCTGGGACAACATAGAACTTCATTCATATGGCATATGTCAAAGCCGATGTGGTGGAGAATGTTTTTATTTTAAATAAGGTTAAGTTTGTTTTGGACACTAACATATTTTGAATGCTATAGTGTACACTTTCTTTGCTATATTTTAAAATATTGCATGGAAATGTGGGGCAACATTTATACAAGTAATATCACTCCTCTGTTTCTGCTGCAGAAAAGAGCAGTTAAGAGTCATTCGTATGGGAGGCTTCAGAGAACCCTCCAACAGACTTCTATCTTTTTTTTAACTTTTTATCTCTCCAGGTTTATTGAAAGTGGTCAATCTATTACATCTCCAAACTTTAAAAATAATGTTTTAAGTCTTTTACCAGAACATGTTCAAGCTGAGAGAAGAAGATAACAGACTAAAGCTTGACATTTGCTAGGCCTTGTTTTAAAACAATTTTTCTGTTGCAGGAGTAAAACTATAGGGTGCCAATAAAAAGGGGAAAAGATAGATAGACGAATCATGTCTGGGTTTTATTTTTTTGCAGTTTGATTGTTTGTTTTCTGTTATCATAATCGTATCCTTATCCATAATTCTCCGAAAGAGTATGTGGTATTGATGTTGGTGTAGAAAGGGCAAGGCATTATCAGTTTTCCTCATCCTGCTCCTTTTTATTAATGGATTTAGATATGTTATCGTGAACGTATGTGATTCATGGAATGATAAAACAAGAATTTCTTCATACATTTATTGGAAAAATGGTGACGTAACCACCAAACAACCAAAGGTTGTAAATCAAGGACCCCTGTGTTAGTGCCCGGACCTATACTTAATTTAAGTATTAGTACCCTTACTCAAAAACATGCGCTGATCCAGTGACCAAATACATACGTCATGGCTTTTCACTCAATCCAGCTGTTCTCTAGTCAACCTGTGCTGTTTTTGTCTTCCTCATTGTCTCGTTGCTCTTTTGGGTGGTTTATTGAAGTACCTAATGAATGTCAGCTGTTTGGAGGTATTTTAATATGTTTTAATATGTTATGATTTAAGCCAGACGTGGGCATACTTATGGACTTGGGGGTCACAATTACCATATTTTTCAGAGCATAAGGCATTATAAGGCGCAATAATCAATGAACGGGTTTATTTTGATGCATAAGACACACCGGGTTATAAGGCGCATTAAGCGAAACAAAACAGTCAGCGGAACAATCAAGCGTGTCTGGATCCCTCTCGTCATTATCCGACTCAGTCTCGTTGCTGTTAATTAGTCACATTATCCGAATCAGTCTCGTTGCTGTTAATTAGTCGTTCAATGATAATTCCGGCCTTCATGAAAGCTCGGACGACATTTGAGATTGATGCCTTAGCCCAGGCATCCACGATCCGTTGGCGATAATGTGCCAGACGTTGTCTCCCTGTCTTAGTGAACGTGTGTTCACCTTCTGCTCGCATCCATTCATCCATCCATTTTCATCCGCTTATCCGTTACCGGGTCGTGGGGGCAGCAGTCTCCATGACCGCCACCCAGATCACACTCTACCGTACCAACCTTCCTAAACCTTCCTGCGGGTGGTGAGTCCACTGGAAGGTACCAACCACCCTAACTGGGATTTGATCTTGCCCAGGAGGTGAACCCTGGGGTTCCACACCAATGACAGAGACATTGCCTCTGGCGCCTTGCCAAAGTGCCACATGCAGCTCGCAATTTAACTTTAAACGCACTGTTAACACCAATATTTAGCGGTTGGAATTCTTTGGTAATCCTATCGGACTGATGGCAAGGTCCAAATTTTAGTTTGCTTCACTTGGGTTTTGAGAATATCTGTGAGATCGGCGCGCATTGAGTCGCAGATCAATAGGGACAGAGATTTGTGGAAAATGGTAGTGACCTTAGTTGGACATAGGAGGGCACAGTTTATATTGTTCGCCCCTCCAGAGTCAGGCGGCTGTCACTTTTTTTGGTTCTGGATGGTCACCACATTGTTGTTTTGATGCTGTCAGTAAGCACAACCAGAAGGAATACATAAGGCGCAATTTTTGGGAAAATTACGGTAGTCCTTAAATTTGACAAGGGGGCCGGGTCAGGAGTAGATAGATGGGACATTCGTGTGAATTTAGATAAATGACATGTAAAAGTCATGCAAAAAGGCTAAATGCTAAAACGCTTTTAGCCTTCTCTGTGCCATCTATAGGAAAAATATGGGCATTGCAGGGAAAAGGCAGAAGTATAATGACAATACAAACCAATTATATAATTTGGACAAGTTTAGTTGGATGGATTACAAACCTGAACGGGCGCATCTGGTCCCCAGGCCTTAGTTTGCTCATGCCTGATTTAAGCAGTTTAATGAAACACTTGAAGATGCACTGACTAGCTAATTGCTTATCTCAGTTTGAAGCCATATAAAATGCAGCTACAAAAATAGTATCAGAACAACTCTAATATAGAGTGAATTAAACTCTATATCAAGCACTTTCCCCCTTTTGGCATAAGAGACAAAACTGTGTTGGTTCTCACAGTGGAAGCAGAATCAGAATCAGTCAAATCTCTCTTTCTCTCAGAGTTCTGCTTTAAGCAGTTTAAGTCCCTGAAGTTTCCATGTCCCTGTGGATGCCATGCAATCTGCACTGGCCCACATAGATAGGTGTCCTGCTTTCATCCAGGTCACATTGCACTGCAGAGTGCAGCGAGGCTGCAGCTGTCTATGCTGTGGACACATTAGCCGTAACTAACAACAAACTAAAATTTTAAAAGGAAAGTCATCTATCTATCTATCTATCTATCTAGCTATCCATCCATCCATCCATGTATCATCTATCTATCTATATATCTATCCATCTATCTATCTATCTATCGATCTATCTATCTATCTATCTATCTATCTTTCTATCTATCTATCTATCTATCTATCTAACTATCTATCTATCTATCTATCTATCTATATCTATCTATATCTATCTATCTATCTGTCTATCTATCTATCTAGCTATCTATCTATCTATCTATCTATCTATCTAACTATCTATCTATCTATCTATCTATCTATCTATTTATCTATCTATCTATCTATCTATCTATATCTATCTATATCTATCTATCTATCTGTCTATCTATCTATCTATCTATCTATCTTTCAATCTATCTATCCATCCACCTATCTCCATCATTTTTTACTGTTTTACCAGAGATAAAACTAAGCTATCTCGCAGGTGTTTGATTTTCAGCACAAATGGCCATAACTGTGTTTCACGTGTAAACGTTTGTTATTTTTATTCATTCTTGTCCTGTATGCCTAATCAAATTAAATTATCTCCACTTTTAGGATAATACATATTGATTCATGCAATATTTATTTCATTTCATTGGGGTTTGTTTCATTTCATTAGTGGTGGCTTAGTGGTTAAGGAACCAGATTTGGGTCTGGAAGGTTTCAGGTTCAAGTTCACCAGCTGTCAAGTTACCAATGAGGTGCTCTGAGCCTGGCACTATCCCAACACACTGCTCCCCGGGCACTTAAAGCTGCCCACTGTTCACTTTGGAGATGGGTTAAAAGCAGAGGTCACGTTAAATAAGATTCAGGAGCGTGTTTGGAGGTTGGGTGTGGTGAATATCTCTTTCATTTTGTAAATTATCTTTGAGAGCTGTGTGTAGCATCCCAGCCTATAGGACATTTTATTCAAAGCAGTTAAGTAGAAGGCAACTTAGTAAAAATGTCCTTATAAACATTTGACAAAGGCAGCAACCAAGATGTTTTGGAAAGAAATCAACCAATGGAATTTTGCATAGTCATGCTGTCCTATCCCCCCGCCCCCAAAACACAGCAACCACTTAGCTAACCTTTAAATAAATCAATATGGTAACCTGATCTCCAGGGATCTAGTCATTTTACTTAATCTTTTCTGAAATTTCTATTGCCGGAAAACAACAAACTTGCTTTCTCATACACAGTCTTAAAGCTGCAAACAAACCTGAAGCAATGGACTAGAGCAGACATGGGCATACTACAACCCAGGGGCCGGATGCGGCCTGTTTGGCTTTTTAATCCGGCCCGCCAAGCTTGTCCAAATTATGCTATTAATTCCTATTATCATTATATTATTCTGCCTTCTCCGTGCAATGCCCGCATTTCTCCTATAGAAGGCATAGAAAAGGCTTAAAGCGTTTCAGCGTTTTAGCCTTTATGACTTTTACATGTAATTTGTTTCAGTTCATACAAATGCTCCATCTATCTGCTCTATCCGGTCAAATTTTAGGCCCGCGAGTCAAAACTTTTACCCATGCATGGACTAGAGTTTTAAATGGTCTTCTGATGTCCAACCATCAAAGATATCTTGTACAAAGACATTAAGACTCATTTTGTACGTTATTTTAATCAGATCAAGCTGCATCAGAAAGAGCATATTTACCTTTCTTAAACCTTTACGGTTAAAGAAAACCGGTTAAAGAATTATCTGCTCTTTTCTTTAACCCTGTGGCAAAGGAATATGCTGTACCTCTCCACAACAGAGGTGCAATACAAGCACAAACAAGGCATTTTGAGAGTAAATCTAGCAGTGTCCAAACCTTTTTTCCAGATGTAGGCCACTAAAGTAGGAGTAATTAAAAACCAAACTTTGTTGTCAGTGAAGGTGGTCTAAAAAATAGAACCTATTCTATTCTTGCATTGTTCTTGGTAGCCATATTTTAATTGACAACAAGTACATATTTAGAAAACTCAAAAAATACCCATCACCCCCTGTGAAACAATCATATAATGTCACCTATTCCTGATCGAGTTAATTGAATTTACAAAGAATATTTTCATTTGTGTATAGGGAAATAGTTTTGGCCAGTTTTATTTTCTTGATAAAAAAAGTGAAGGCTCTTTAACTGAAACAAATCTTACTCCATTAAACCCAGGTATCGGTTCGCATCCATTTTAATGTCTTAAAGATTTCCTAACTAGACAAAGCCAACAAAACATAAATTCCCTTCATAAACATAAACCCCAAACCCTGCCTGTTGCCATTCATCTTTTGCTCCCTAGAATAAACCATTGTAAACAACGATGCTGCTTTCTGTAATATATTTAGGGCAAATTCTCCTGGAGCGAATGTGCTTTGATTAAGGTGCATAAATTTAAAGTAAAGGACCTCCTGAGGAAGGGTTGTGCTGCAGCTAATGATCTCAGTGGGAAACATGACAGTTTTCACAGGTTGACATTTTGTTAAAACTGCTGCTGTGCTGTGATTTGCAGGTAAATTGTAAAGAACTAGTTTCATGCTTGTTCCCTGCAAGGTCTCTCAAGTAAATGAGTAGCGATTCGGTCATTAACAGATGTCTGGTAGGAGTGGTGACTGTTTTCTTTTTTTCTTTTTCTTTACCCAAGACACTTTGAGGGCATCTCTTTTGGATATTGTTGACCTAATTCTTACTTTTTGTGAAGTAAAACACTGCTTTTACAACATGTGCAAATCCCCTCTGTACAATCCATTTTGTACCAACTAGTAGTAGTAGTAGATGGCTGCATTGACTGTGGACTACATAAAAACACAGTGGAACAACCTCAACAGATGACATGGCACCCTAAATAAACGGTGGAAACTTCATACTTGACTTCAAGCAACCTGGATTTGGTGTCTCTCCACTCCAATCCTCCAGACTCTTAATTTCCAAATGAGTCATTTCAAAAGTGGACATTGGACTGAGCAACAACCTCCTCTGTTAAGACGCTTCTGATGTTGTCTAGGGTTCAAGAGTTAAGAAGTCTTGATGAGTAGCGATTCGGTCATTAACAGATCTTAAATGTCTGGTAGGAGCGGTGACTGTTTTCTTTTTTCTTTTTTTCTTTTTTCTTTACCCAAGACACTTTGAGGGCATCTCTTTTAGATATTGTTGACCTAATTCTTACTTTTTGTGAAGTAAAACACTGCTTTTACAACATGTACAATCCCATACAAATCCTCTCTCTACAATCCATTTTGTACCAACTAACATACAAATTATTTTATATTTTTCTAATATTTTAGAATCTGGTATATTCGTTCAGATCTTCTTTAAAAGTGCATGCTTTTGGCAAGCTTTAATTGTGCCTATTTAAAAAAAACAAACAAACATGTTAACATTTTTGGCAGCTAAGATAACTAATACCCATGCTTTGTGTCAACTAAACTAATGTGAGTGCCAGTGAGTGTAGAGAAGCAGATAATAATAGTTGACCAAATCTCCAAGTGCTACAATGAGATTATACCATTCACTCTCTTACCATGAACATTTTAAGAATTGATGCAGTGGCTGCAGTGGAGGTGGGCTCTGTTCTGAGGTGGAGCTGAGTATCATCAGCATAGCAGTGGACAGAGATTCCATGCCTGCTGATGGAAAGACCCAAGGGAGAAACACACACAAGTACAGCAAAAAAAATTAATATCCTGACCAAATGTAATATTTTGTTCATTACACATAGAGATTTGTTGAAACATTTGTTGAAACATTTAAACCTTTTATTTCTTGTAATTGTAATGATTATGGGTTACACATAATGAAAACCCAAACCTTAGTGTCTCTGAAAATTAGAGAATTACATGAGAACAATTTTAACCGTACTGTAATTTCCGGACTATTGAGCACACCTGAATATAAGCCGCACCCACTAAATTTAAAAAAGAAAAATATAATTGTACATAGATAGGCTGCACTTCTCTATAAGCTGCAGATGTCTACATTGTTACATGGGATATTTACACAGAAAGATTTTTTATTTTCACTTTTAATTAAATAAATGCTACACATAACCTCTTGCCCCGACCGTAGTTGGAATGCACAGGGGAACTTAGGCCGAAGCTAACATTAGCTCCGGGGCTAACTCCTTTCACTTTGTGCTTGTCAGCAGCAGAGGTAAACAGAAATAGGGAAGTTGGGGTCTTTATTATCAGCCACATCGACCACAACAGAACATAAACAGTGTTTTAACAGCTCTCCCTGTATAACCAACTCACGCTTCAATATGACAGGGCTCAAACTGCTCTCAACTTTCAAGTCATTGATCTGATGTTGTCTAGGGTTCATGAGTTAAGGAGTCTTATCTTGGGGAATGCAACATTTGTAGCTCATGTCTAGGATTCATCTGTGCGTAGCAGCTGTTGATGTGGTGATTCCAGCCTCGGCCTACTTCTTGTGAAGCTTCCCAAGTTCTGGAATGGATTTTGCTGCTGGTGCAGCTTTTCCTTCTACACTTTATCCTTCCACTCAAAATTCTCTGCTTGATCAACAAGCTTCTTTAATAATGGATTTTTGTGGCTTACCCTCATGTAGAGGGTAGCGGTGACAGTCTTGTGGACATCAGACACAGACCGAGTGACTATTTAAAAACTCAAGAAACATTTGCACGTGTTTTAAGTTATTAGAAAGAGCCACGATACAGTAACTAGCTTGAGGTCAGAACCATGGATCAAACCCCAGCCACATCCTGTTCTAACTGCCTTTTCTTTTAGTGTTAAAGCAGTGGGGCAGGATTCCACCATGTATTCCAGGTATGTCCGGATATCCAGGATGTGATTATAAATACACGAGCTATTAATCCGCATAGTTTGGTGGATGAAGTGAAAGCAAGTTTTGAAATAGTCTGGAAAATTCAGCTCAACAGCACCGTGTCCACCCCGGCTTCTCCACTGACCTTTCCGCACAGTTTGGTCTACTTCCTATTTTTACTGCAGCATGTCCTGGTTATGTTCTGATTACATATCAGCAACTGAGCGAGTCACTAACTGCGGATGCAGTTAAGAAATCTAAGCTGTTTGAGTGAAGCGGTGTTCATTTATTGAACAGTCTAGCTCAGGCATGTCCACTATTCCTCAAAGGGTTGTTTGGCAGAGGGTTTTGGTTGCAGCTAAAAAGGAGCACACAGATTGACCAATCAGCATTCTGAAGACTGAGATCAGTCAGGTGGTGGTTGGAACAAGAACCTACAGCCACAGCGGCCTTATGTGGAACATTTTTGCCACCCCTGGTTTAGCTGCTCACACACCTTTAGCATGCATTGCTTCAAAAAAACCAAAAAAAAAAAAAAAGCACAAACAAACAGGTGACGTCTATAGCCACAATAAAGCTAACTTTAACTGCTACATGATTCAGACCTGGATAAGTTACCTAACCAGTCCAGTTGCCCTTGATGTAATTGCTGTTTTAATTCTCATATTATTTTTATTTGACACTAAGTTTAGCACATGTCCACAAGGGATGGTTGGATGATTGTTGTAACCGGTCTAGCTAAATGAAGTCAACTGTACAAAAAAGAAAAGTTGACAACACTTTGTGGAGGTCAGGCAGCATGGTTTGACAAGAATAATTAAAGAAGCAATGTGACCAGTACAGCAATTTGTTATAGGGCTTAAGAGGACAGCAGCATATTCTGATTCTAAGACAAGTTTTGCTCATCCATTATTGTATTACATGACTTTGGCCCAGTTTGAGCGTACATGATAAGAACCAGTTAAGTTGGTCAATTCTAATTTAGGAATGCAGCTTGTTTGTCTGACAAAAATTAGGTTTGTTACTCTTTTAAATGTCCAACTAACCTGTCTCTTTTCTTATCCTTACGATGACCAGATGCCACAGTTCATTGTATATTGTGAAAAAAAAAACTGTGTTCAGCAAAACAGAACATGCTGACCAGGTCTATGAAGAGCAATTATGTTAAATAAAAAAAACTGACACGCACCTACTTTGCTGACATTGTATAAAACCCGTAATTGCCTGTGCAGATTAAAACATAAAACAAACATTGAATGTGTTCTGTCAGTGTGACAGAGATCATTCTGCATGTTGAAAACCGAAGGTAGTTTTGGTAGTGAATGAATTTTGAGTCCGGAGAAATCCTACTAGTAGTAGTAGTAACTGCCTGCCTCAGCTAGTAAATGGCCTCACCAATCAACTCAAACATGTAGCACTTCAACTACATGCGCTCCTCCCTCCATTGACACCACTTGCTCAATAGACAGAAACCCGAATGCATAATTTCCTTAATTCACCTGTCTGACAGAGAGCGATGTGGCCTTACGTGTAGCCATCCTACTACATGCCCACTGGACCCTCGCCCTTACTCAAATGGAGAACTCTAGGCCGGTCTCACTCCTCCCACTTTTTTTCTGGGAAATCTGAAAGGCCCGTCTTCAAACAAGTCACTGCATTCCTCACCTGCAGTATCCTCTTTTCTTTGCCATGTACACCACCTCGCTGGGCCAGATCATCCACTCGCACAGTTTCTCATATCACATCTATGCTGATGATACCCAGCTATATCTGTGGACTCCACAGTCTCATTAGAATCTCAGATGGTCTCTCTGATATACCTGCATGGATGAAAGCCCACCCCCCTCCAACTAAACCTCTCCAAGAACAGAACTACTGGTCTTCCCAGCCAAGCCAACCATACAACATGACATATCCATCAAAATTGACTCCTTACCTCTTGCTCCTATCAAAGCAGTAAAAAAACAAAAACAAAACTTGGGTATCTGCTACTCCTGTACCACTGAAAAGTGATCATTGTTTTCACACTGACAGCCAACAGAGGGCACTGGTGCGACTTATACTCAGGAGGAACTTATAGTCCGGAAAATATGGTATTTATGATGGCATGGTGCCTACAAATGTCATCATTATGGTGCGACTTATACTCAGGAGGAACTTGTAGTCCGGAAAATATGGTATTTATCATGGCACGGTGCCTACAAATTTCTCTAAAGGTTATCATTGAAAAACAGTTGTTGAGTTGAGTGTAAAAAATTCTCATTGATGTTCTTGCCTTTTTTCTGAGAAATTGAAACGTAATTCCATAACCTTTAGGCTTTTCAGAAGGCGGGAAAAATAATCGAAGCTTTAGTCAGACAGTAGGCCAAATGAAACCACATAGGGGATCCGGAAATACACTTCTAACTAGGGCAGAGAGATCAGTTTGAAATGAGCATGCTGCATGGCGAGTCCTGTCAGTGCAGGTGGGCTTTGAGTTATGTAAACGATCAGGTGACACCGCAAGACCCAGCTAACCACATGTTGTTGTTGTTTTTTTTTTTGCTTTATAAAGTGAGCCTGAAATGCTTCATTATCTCACATGCTGCTCAGCAACCTATCTGACTGTGCAATGTAACAGCATAGCCAGAGAAAAGCGTCTCAGCTGTGGGTTTTTGGAAACTTACATACTGGTCAAGTTAATTGAGCCTTTTATATCTCCGCTTTCTCATTTTATATTGGGAGCACAGCAGTACCATGTGGTCTGCAATAGTCACCACAGCAGTATTCGGTTAGAGCACGTGTCAAACTCAAGGCCCAAGGCCAAATACAGCAACGCCAACTCATTTTGTACGGCCTGCAGGAGTTTCTTAATCTGATTGTTTTTTTATTATTATTACATATTTATTAATATGTTGTGCAGTAGTTACATCTATGCAGTCTTCCATTTACAACCAGCTCTTCAAGAGGAACTGTAATGGTGATGTGGTCCCCCAGTAAAAATGAGTTTGACACCGCTGGGTGAGAGGAACTAGATGACCCCAGGAGATGAATGAACTTTAGATAAACAGCTTATCCAATAGTCGCAGTCTCCTTAGTTGCCACACAAACATATTAATTTAAGAAATATAATGGATGAATGAAGATTGAGAAGTAATTAGAATTATAATATAATAATATAATTAAGATGCTGCTTTGTACACACTGTGTTTAATTAGGCCAATGGACCCCAAACAATGGTCCCTCCAGACCTGGGAATGTCAAACTAATTTTGGTTCGGCTACATGCAGCCCAATTAGATGTCAAGTTGGTTGGACCAGTACAATCATAACATAATTATCTATAAATAAAAAATAAGTCCATGTTTGTCTCCTTTGTTTTAAAAAATACTCATCTTTCTCTTTGCATCGTTAAGTAATTATTGTTTAGTTCTCCTCAGGTTGTTGTTAATTCTTCTTCTTGTGTTAGCTTATTCGTTTCCTTGACACTTTGGGTCTTTTATAATTTTGTTGCGGATTCTGTTCTCATCTGACCCTATCAACTGGTTACCCTTTATGCTCTCTTTTTGCTGTCAGCTCTTTCCCCCTTCAGTACCTCTCTCTCCTCATGCAATTGGCTGTTTGGAGCAAAAATTCTTTTTAACTGCCTCTGTGTCCTTATTTGCTGATTTTGGGTTAACCACTCAGAGATTTATTTTGTTTGGATGGAGCTATCCTTCACTTCTTCTTATTCATCTCATATTCGATCTACATTCTTCATTATTATGCTGTGGTTTACTGAGGCGCTCATTTAGAAGCACTGCCATTACGTGCCAATTTTAGTTTAGTTGGAAGCCACTTGACTTCCCCTTTACCTGGATGAGAATGAGAATGAGAATCTCTACAGACATTTTCCACCTGTGATTTGTCAGTCAAAAGACAATTGCTTGTCGACCTATGTGAAATGGTTTTGAATGCAAAGCTGTACATAAATGGCATGCACAAGAAACTGACTTAACCGTATTCCAGGTGGGTGGGAATGGACAATCCTTGCTCTTATTATAGTAACTCAAGGCAATCTAATGAGTTGCATGATGTCCAGAAGATGCCCATGTAGGGTAGGATTAAATTACCACAGAAGAGAGTTTTAATGGGCAGTAGTTGTTCAAACAAGCATGGCTAGTCATTTTGCTGTGATGCAGAAGGAGGTGAAAAAAAATAGATCAACATGGGGGCAAGCTGTTCAGCACATGATTTCAGTTTCACCTGGGGGATGCCGTCAAGACCAGAAACCCTCCTGCCATTCAGTTATCTGGGAGATCTCTGCAACTAATGCTCTAAGACAGTAGACAAGTCTCATTGATATTAATGCTGGTGGCGCTTTGGCCCAGAGGCAATGTCTCTGTCATTGGTGTGGAACCCCAGGGTTCACCTCCTGGGTAAGTTCGAATCGGTTGGTACCTTCCAGTGGACTCACCACCCGCAGTAAGGTTTAGAGGGGTTGGTACGGTGCAATGTGATTTGGGTGGCGACTGCTGCCCCTGCGACCCGGTAACGGATGAAAATGGATGGATGGATGGATGGATGGATGTTAATGCTTGGAAGCAAAGGGAGAGGTTTTTGTCCCATCAAACATACAGGTTTGAACATGGTGCTGTTTAAAAATTAAAAAAAGCAAAATTAAAACAATCATCATTGTTATTTATGGCATGCACAAGAAACTGACTTAACCGTATTCCAGGTGGGTGGGAATGGACAATCCTTGCTCTTTAGGACGGTTAGGACGGTTGGTACCTTCCAGTGGACTCACCACCCGCAGGAAGGTTTAGAGGGGTTGAAACGTTGCGGTGCAATTTGGATGGCGGTCATGGAGACTGCTGCCCCTGTGACCTGGTAACGTATAAGTGGATGAAAATGGATGGATGGATCATTGTTGTTAAAAATCAGTGAATATTTCCGGATTTTTAGAAGTATTATCAAAAAAAAGTATTTGTTGCATCTGTTTAAAGTGGCTCTGCGGTTTCAAGAACACCCCATGCCTTTAAATGTTAATAAGAGCTGGGATAATTAGTGAAGTGCTGAGATTCTTCCGAGGAGTGTCAATACTGTGGTTAACAGCACCTAAAAGTTTTAGAGCTGCACCAGGCACCAGGCACCAGCATGAATTGTTGCAATCATTTCATTATATAATTTATGTGAAGTGACAAATCAGGAGAAAAACAACACTGAGACAAGACGTCCTGCTGATACATTTACATATGCTAATTGAATCGCCGTCTGAGAAAGATTTTCGCAGGCGGCAGTTATCGATGACATTTCAATGTTCTCTGTTTGTCCATGAACACAGTAAACAGACTCTATACACAGTGTATAGTTAACCGAGACAGAGAAAAACTGAAATAGTACATGTAGACTACAGCGTGTCCTTGGTTTACGACATCCTCGAGCAGCGTTTCGTGGTTATGAATTCATTAAGAGCTATGTCTTGTTCCATCATTGTGACGTACAGCGTTACAACAACAATGGGAATAGGTCAGCGAGCGGAGTAGATGAATGTGTCATCATGCAAAAGACAGCTTTATTTACATTCACCGGTTGTACACCATACGTTAGATTGTACTACATTCGTTTGTGTTGTTTTAATGGGAACTGTTCGCCCTTCATTATGGCTCCCAAGTGTAAGTTAGACTCTTCTGATATTTGTATGTCGGAATGAACCCTCTTGTCAGTCATCCACTCTTTCTGCATTTGAAAAGGTGTACTTGAATATGATATATACTATGGGTTAATTCTCAAAATAATGTTGACAATATCATCATTTATTAGCAATCATTTTGGGACAATATATCGTCCAGAAAAATGTGTTATTGTCTCAGGTCTGTGTAGGTTCTTAGTCATCCAGGTCAATCTTATCTAAAAAATATAGTTACATTGAGGGCAACTGGATGGACATTCTTGAAGACATTTCACCTCTCGTCCAAGACCTCGCCTCTCTTGGACGAGAGGTGAAACGTCTTCAAGAAACCTACTCTGTCCAGTTGCCCTCAATGTAACTATTTTTGGATATTGTCTCAGGCCTACTTGGATCTCCTTTGGAAAAGAAAGGAAAGGAAAGGGAAGGTGAACTACTTGTCACTGTGACACAGCACACCGCTGCACACGACAAAATGTGATCTCTGATCATGTCTGATCCTTCCCATCCCGATCACTACTAGTGAAAATCTCAGTATTTTCATTTCTGCCACTCATCTTCCTCCTGCTTTCCAAAACCAGTATGTCAACAGCCATTTCTGTAATTTATGCAAAGACAATAATCATCTGTCCTGTATATCTTTCACACCATTTCTATCTACATCACTGTTTTTTTTAAAAGTCGGGAATCCATGTGAAATATCTTGCAATTGATTACAAAAAACTGCTGATGAAAATATTTATAACCAATTATTATTCTTTTAAAACTTGTCACTCAATCTTAACCCTCATGTTGTCCTTTGGGTCCAGGTGATCGGTGATCATACTCTGTTTCTGGGACAAGATGGAAACCCGTTGTGAGGATGCTAGATGTGTACAAAATACGAAGGACAATGGGAGGGTTAAACAACTGTATACTTTCACGTTTATGAATATAAATCCAGTTCAAGTGCCAGCTACTAAAATGTCTCTGGGGTCACCAAAAACATGCAATGTCAAAATGGGATCACAAGCCAAAAAAAGTTTGGGAAGTGACCTACATCTCTGTTCCCTTCACCAGCATGTCCATTTCCTTCACTAGTCTCTCCCCGTTGGGCAAACACTCTTGTTTGTTTCTATTAGTGACGGATAATAAAAAAAAGATTATCAACAGATTAATTTAGTGTAAGTCATTTGTAGATCCCGACTAAAATACAGTAGTCCCTTTCCTATCGCGGGAGTTGCGTTCTAGGACCCACCGCGAAAAGGGAAAATATGCAATATCGCGGGAGTTGCGTTCTAGGACCCACCGCGAAAAGGGAAAATATGCGAAGTAGAGCAGAACTTGACCAGCACTGAACTTAACCGGTCGGGGCTCCAACACAAGGAACAAAACACACTACCCCATGTAACCAAAGATACCAGTGAACGATTTGCAAATGTGCTTATCTCAATTTCAAAAACGAGGGTGCGCATTTGTAAAGCCAAACCTTTTGTATGTATAGTTATTTTTATAGTGTATTTTAGTTCGCGATATAGCGGAAAATGTTTGCGAGATCGGATTAAAAAAACAATCTGCGACTGAGGGAGAGAAAGGAGGACCATCACATAGAGAGGGAACACTGTGTGTATATAAAAGGAACAAATTTGTTCTCTTCTAAAAGTCAAACCCAGCAGGTAGTTTGGAGACAGCAGTTACCAACCATGGTTTTACTACTGATTGCAAATGTGACTCTGATATTCCACTGCTGTATTAAAAATGATAATGATGATAAAGAAGTTAAAAAAAAATTACAAAACAAACAACAAAAAACAATAAGCAAATCTAAGTTGGGTTTGGTTTGAAAAATATGTTTATGTATGTTGGTGGTACTAAGTTTCAAACCTGAAATATTCGGGTGACATTATGGTCTTTAATGTGAGAAGGATTTTTGGACAGAAAATGAAACCTGACCACTATCCAGTTGAGCTGTTACAGAGCAGGGTTAGTAAGTTGGTAAATCAGGGGTTTTCCTGGACCACTTGACATTTCTGGACGGACTTTTTTTGGGAGACTGGATAGAAGAGAGTTGCAATAATTCAAACGATATGTGACATAAAACCAGGTTGTAAACCAGGATAGAAACATTATGAGGGGGTGAGGGAAGTACGGAGACAATTCATGTTACATGAATGAAACTCTGCTGACTGATGTTGATGTTCTCGTGAAAACATTTCTGTCCCCAACAGGGGGCATGCCAGAAAGTCATTGAGAACCACTGCGTTGACCTAAGGCCGAAGGCTTTTATTTTATAACTTAAAAAAAATATACTCTTGCCAGATATCCTAAGAAATAAACGTTTTTACATGGATCAGTGTAAAACAGCTCATATAAAACATTCTTTACGGGTTTTCGCATAACAGGTTTTACCGCTAACCGGGCGAAATACATTATCATCTTCAGTGAATAAATGATCCTTTAGTGTTATACAATTGCTTTTTAACTTGGATTTATCTGTTTTCAGCTTTGTGGTTCATTCAGTGCTCCATCACATGGCAAGGATAATGGCAGCTTTGTGTGATGTAACTTCTGACATATGAAGAAGACATCAGATAAATCTGTGCTTATCCTTGTTAGTTATTCACAGACATCGAGAAGCTGTGTTTCCTCAAGAAGATGCCTGCCACGGAGTTTCAATGTTATTGGTATTTAGCCATAAGAATGTTCCGTTACAAACATTTGTGAGCCCAAGGTGATGTCAGGAAAAAAAATAAATGTAGATTTGGTTCACTTGAAACAGATTTAATGCCACCTTTCTCTTGGTTACAAAGTTTTTGTTCAAACGAAGGACGTGACGTACTGAATTTGTGTGGATGGAAGACAACAAGGAAAGGTTCCACGAAGAAGAAGCGTGATTCGGTTGCAAAACAAATGTTACGCTATGAGAAAATGTGAGAAATATGTGATAGTGTGTCTTTGCATTATTGCCCTTAAAAAGTTAATTTTTTCATACTCAGAAAAAAAAAAATCTGTTGAGTGACCAAAACTGAAGCGCAGCTGAGTTTACTTTTTGGATGGGATAACTCTGAACTACATCAATTTGTATTTAAATAATTCAATTTAACACTTTGGAACCCCTTTGTTACTTATAAGAAGAAGTTAGGACAATTGAATAGACAGCCATTTCAAATTTACATATTCATTAATAAGTTAATGCATCACCAAATGGTGGACCTTTTTTTTTTAAACCCAATAAAAAACATGACGAATAGTTGCAATTTAACGACTTTAATATGTATTTTTAATGACATAGAATAACATTTTACATGACTGTATTTTTACACAATCTAATGTAAATAGTTTCACTGCTACCATTAATGCAGTGGTTCTCCATTATTTTCTGTCATGCCCCCCCTTGTGGACAGAAATGTTTTCACGCACCCCCCTCCGGCCCACACACCCTGCAAATTGAAATACTATTGAAAACCTGATAACATGTATATTCTTATCTGTACAACCTACTGTATGAGTTGCTGCCACCTAGTGGCTGGAGGCTTGTTATCATTCCATATGGCATGTTAAATATAATTTGTTACTACACAGCTATAGTATGTGCATTTTATTTCTTTCTGCAAGCAAATAGCAGCAGCAGGATGACAGTAATTTGTTTGTTATGGTAACGTTATGGTAATTGCCAGAGGTGTGGACTCGAGTCGCATGACTTGGACTTGACTCAGACTCAAGTCATCAATTTGATGTCAAACAATGCACGGGTGAGAGGAAACGATACCAAAGATCGTGTTGTTCGGATTTAAAAACTACGATGCGGTCAACCTGTCCTGATCTTGTCTTGACTTGAGACTTGACTCAGACTTGAGTGCAAAGACTTGAGACTTACTCGTGACTTGCAAAGCAACGACCTGGTCCCACCTCTGGTAATTGCTACTTTATACTTTTTTAAAAAGCAACATGTTTCTGTTTGTGTCTCCCCTGCTCTTAGTCTACAGTACTCTCTGCCAAACGTTTTTGTTTAAAAAAGGGCAAAATCTGGCCCAACCAGATTCACATGGTACTTTAACACGCCGTCAGCCAAATGACTAAACACAGACTCTCTCTGTCACAAGCATCTGTCCATTATGTTCCCCTGTGTGAAGCTTTTAAAAATGGATCTAGGTCACAGTGGGGTCTCCCTCCGTCCACCTGCTGCAACCTGGAAACGTTCAATTAATTTTATATTCAATTGAATCACTCCGTATAATACTCAAGTTAATACGTGGTCAGCTCAACTTGTTAAGCGGAGATTGTTAAACAAAGTCAAGTTCATTTTATGTGGATGGCCCAAATTAACAAAACACATTTGTCTCAATAAACTTTAGGAAGCTTTTTGTTAATGGGTGTGAAGTTGTAAAAAAAAAAAAGACGTCATCATGAGGCTGTGAAAAAAAAAAAAAAAAAGACATCATGAGGCTATCTTTGTCAACTTTGGAAGTTAAATGACACACTTGACTTCACATGATTCTAAATAAAACAAAAATGGTAATAGATATTTCACAAATAATCTAGCAGGTATATTTTCAAGTGTCTATTTCGGATGAAATTCTGAATCATTTCCCTTTTTTTTTCTCTCTATAGGAATGCACCGCAGTGACTATCAGCGCAGTCATCTGGATTTAACTGCCCTCACAGCTACACTGGGTAAGAAGTACTTGGATTGCTGCCCTCAAATATGTACTTCTAACCTGTACTTCTAGAATTGTATTACCTCCACACATGGCTTGGCAAAAGGAACTTTACTATTCTGGCCTTTGGAACAGAATAGTAGACAAAAAATTGTCTTTAACCTCTTTGACTATTTTTCGGACTATAAGTCGCACTTTATTTCATCCTTTGGCTGGGTTTGCGACTTATACTCGGGTGCGACTTATATATTAAAATATTTAATTTCACAGCCGCTAGAGGGCACTCTAGGCTAGTGTACCAGTATCTGCTACTCCTGTACCACTGAAAATTTGAAGTTTGTTATTTTTATACTGACAACCGCTATAGGGCACTTTTTGGGGGGATGGGGAGAGGGGGGCTGGTGCGACTTATAGTCCGGAAAATATGGTACTCTGTTTCCCATGTGTCTCAATGACTACCTATATAGAGAAATGTTACCTTTTTTTTTTAAAGCAAACTTTCTTATTTGCATTTGCATTATGCAATTGTTGAAACAGGCCTGTAAATACATGATAAAGCGCATTATGCAATTGTTGAAACAGGCCTGCAAATACATGATACATGATTTTTTAATTTATGTTTAACAGAGAGAACAACATGCTTTTAACTACTGTTTTTCTCTGTTTATGTCATGGCGAGTGCCAGAGGGAAAGACATAGACTTACACAGGAATTCAACTTGAACCTATAATACTCTAGTAAAAAAAGTAGTAATTAAAGTTAGAACTAATAGTAAGTTCCTAGATCCTAGATTCATCCTTCAGATGAAATACAAGACCTTATAATTATTAACATACATTAATTTTCAAGTCTTTGCCATGTACTGTCAAGTCTGCAACGATTCTTTTTTTGAATTTCCGTAGAGAGACCCCAGCGGAAGAACAAGATTCTGACCTCAGCGACTGAGCCCTACGATGCCTCACTCTCCAAATCCTTCCAGAATCTAAGCCACCTACCACCCTCCTATGAACTGGCCCTTAAGCCTGATTTAGGTAAATGCAGCTTCTACTTATTTTCTCTACAGACACCTGAAAAACTGACCCAACTGAAATGAATTGCAGGAGGATTATTAGAACAGGTGATAGGACAAAGTATACAGTATCTATACAAATCAAATCAAATATCAGCCCATGTATTATAAGTTGCCTGAATGAAACTTTTTATTCATTATTTCTGGCAGACAATTCTCGGAGTAATTTAATAGGCTTTACAATGACAACTGTTTCATTTGAAATATGTCTTGTGATTGCATTGTATCGTATAGACGTAAACCACTCCATTAGGCCAAGATGTTTCTTCCAGACTTTGGTAAAAAAAACAGGCACTTAGCCTCTTACAAGGCCACTCAGTACAGACAAACAATCATTCACACTCTTCAATACCTGTATGGCGTAGAGCAGAACATTTTTGCACTCCGACCCAAAAAAAGCTTCAAACATATATTTTGTTTTTAGACTTGTTTATTTCATACATTATAATGTAACTGTTTTTACGCACTTTAATCTTGTCCATTTTATCCTAGCATTGTCAACTTTTGGTCAGTTGGCAGAAGTGAGCTTGTGTTTGGGGGGCACACTGCGCGGGGTACTGCTACTGCTGCCCCGAGTAGATCGAACGGATACAGGCAAAAAACAGGATTGAGAATTAAAAATAACGCAAAATTATTATCAGACATATATTCATTTTACACTGCCTTCAACCAATCCTTAGGGGGCAACCCCCCCGATTTGGGAACCTCTGACCTAGAGCAAGCTAACCTTCCAACTAGCCTTCCAACTCCATCTCCAACATCGTTTGTCCAATATATTCACTAATATATTCACCAATATATATTTCCATTATTCTTCACTTACCACCCTTCACCTACTGTCATGCTGTTCTGCCCATTTCAAATCTTGTCCATCCTGGTCACTCCCAGTGTCTCAGCGTCTTTATCTTTTGTCTGTTGGACAGAGCCGCTGTCTCTTCTAAATCTTCCCTTTCAACTTGAATAGTGACTATTCTGGCCTGTTTTGTTTTGCAACAGTAAGGATAAAGAAAACAACACTGTGGAAGCCTGTGTCTATGGATGTTGAAGTGAAGGCTTTAATTAATGCAGATGTTGTTTGTGAGATATTAGACATTACATGACCATCTGTCTCAAATCCACCCATTCCACCCTGCCTGCCCCATTCTTTTTTTCTTTTCTTTTTTTTTTTTTTGCACCGTCCATTTTTCTGCATGGCTGACCCTGGGTCTCCACCATTAGTACACTTTACACATTTTCTCTGTCTGGCTCCTCCTGACCTTCACTCCTTTTCTTCCGCCAGTTCCCTTAGCTCACCACGTTACGTACTCCATAGAGTCTCGTGCCTGACCTCTGTCAATTTTTCATCACACCAGCACAAAAAAGCAAGTTTTAAGTACATAAAGTCTTACACTATTACCATGCTATTGTCATTTGATCATTGAAAATTTCAGATTTTTTTTTTCTACATAGAGACAAATCTTGGAAGGTTAAGATTGGACACTCTGAATTGACCATAGTTATGAATAGTAAGTGCGAATGATTATTTGTCCGTGCCCTCATCACCGGGACTAGCTTTGTGACCCTGCAAAGAATTCATTGAAAAATGATGAAAAAAAATGAAATATGTGAAATTGTCCAGAATTTGCCAAGTGCCTTGTTTTGATCGTATAACTAGGTCACATTCATTGTTTTAGTAGAGATACTGATTACTGTTCTCTCAACTAAATAACTGATTAATAACTTACTTCTGGCATTTTACTATGTATTTTCTTTCCTCCTACTTCGAATCCTGTCTCCTCGAATGTCAATTTTTATTTTCATTTTTTTCAATTAACAGTGCCTAAATTAGGTCATGCCAGAAAATATGTATCTCCCCCTACTTTATTTATGCACTAAAACATGTAGTGCAACTACTCTGGGAGTTGCAGGTTTCGGAGTGCACTTCACACTCAAGGATCTAAAAGCTTTATACATGTGTTGTCATTCTGAGAGCAGCACTGTGTAATGTAAGTTAGCAGTGCTACGCATGATATGCTCCAATTGCAAAAGTGAGAGAGTGAAAAGTAGAACAGACGAGATGCAACATAGTTTGGTTTGTGTGGGAGACAAAAAATAACGCTATGAGACTCTAGTTTAACAAGAAGCTTCGTTTTGCTTTCTTGCTTACAGCAAAACAACGTATTACTATTGTCTTCTTATACTGATTGGCCATAAAGAGAGTCACTCAGCAAAACATTTTTGGCATAAACAAACAAACTCCACATCCACCAGAAATTATACTTGAATTCAGCTAATATATAACATATAATGTTAGCATTGAAGTCGTCTGTGGTTGTATGCAAGGTAAAGGCTGAAAACTAGCAAAAAGTAGTACGCAAGGTAAAGGCTGAAAACTAGCAAAAGCCCAGGTGTGTGTAAAGTAGTATAAATAAACCAAACTGTCCAAAATTTCGGATTGTGACCCTTCAAAAAAGAATGAGCAGTAGATAACGGACGATGACTAAATCTTGCAGTCCTGTAACATATGGAGAAGTGAGCCAGGTCAACATGCTAGCTAGAAAAAAAGTAAGGTTTTTTTAATGCGTTGAATTTCATTACGAAAAGAATATTTTCGACAGAAGAGAAGTGTAATGCTTTATTTAAAAGACAAGATAAGACTTTTTTCATCCCACATCGGGAAGGTTAATTTGTTACAGCAGCAAGATAGACACGAAGTAATAACAGTATCAGCAGGTGTATATCAAATAAAGTGGCAATTTCCAGCAAGGAATAAAGTGATTTAACTTATAGCGCACATAGAAGAGAAGAAAAAACAAAATAAAAAAAATATATAGAAACAAGTCACAGTGTAGCTATACACAGTTGGAGGCTTGATATAAGTACAATATGAGCAGAAAAATTTGATAGAGTATGACAATATTATAGCTGTGAATTGAATAGTCTGAAGACTGATGGGAGGAAAGACTTCCTGGAAGCGTTCCGTTCTGCACTGAAGTTGCTGAAAGAGCTGCTCAGCGCTCCCGCCGTGTCATCCAGAGGGTGAGAAGGCTTGTCCATAATGGATTTTAGCTCGGCTAAATTCCTCTTCTCTCCCACATCTTTCAGAGACTCTAAAAGACTGTGACTGGGCTGGCTCTCTTAACCAGTTTCTCCAGACAATTTTCCGTCTCTAGACGTTAAAGCACTCCTCCAACAGAAGGTGGCGTAGATAGTGCAGATGCCACCACAGTTTCATACAAGGTTCTTAGGAGTGTCCTGCACACGGCGAAGACCTCGGTCAGGACACTAGTGTTTGTAGACCAGTCATGACTCTCACAGCACATCCTGCAGTCTCCAGTTGTGACCAGGACCAGTGCAGAAGGTAGATGAGTTACCCAGTTGATGGGCAATATGCAAACTGTAGAGGATCCATAGTTGCCTAGGAGAGGAAGTGTAGGTGTTGGAGTACAAAGTTGCCTGGGCGAGTGAACGTAGGTGTTGGGGTGCGAAAAGGAAGGCAGGGGGCATCCGGATTTGAACCAGAGACCTCTTGATCTATACCCCCGTAAACATGCGCTTCCTGCAGTTCTTTTATAAGCAAGAGTCAGTGACTTTTTGTTTGATCCTTGCAGCATCCAGCAACCAGTGTAGATCGATGAGCAGAGGAGTAACATTTGTAGGTTGTCTTGTTGAGCAAGTTGGTAAACCTGATTGAAGGGCATTGGAGTAATTTAGTCGTGACATGACTGAAGCCTGTAGTAACAGGCTTGGGTGGCACGTTGAATCAAGCAGGGTCGGATTTTGAGTGCAAAGTGACAAGGTTGTGAAACAGAGGCGATACGGTCAGAAAAGGATAGCTGGTCATCGATAACGGCACCCTGGTTTTTCACAACCTTGGTATGGACATGAACAGTAGGGGGCGATCTTTACTTCAATATTACTGCGTAATAGATTGAGTGTAGGTGTTAGAGTACAGGAAGTAAGGCAGGGGGCATCCAGATTTGAACCAGGGAGCCCTCTTGATTTGCAGTCAAATGCTCTACCACTGAGCTCTACCCCCATGAAGATGCCTTTCGGCCTTTGAGGACTTGCAAATGCAAATCAACTCCGAAATACAACAGTTACGGTCCAAAGTTCAAAACACAGTAACCAGCCTGGAATAACAAGTAGAAATATAAATAACATATCAATTGTTAAATTACATTCTACTCATCTGTCAGAGGCAGAGCAGGAAGGATATGTCCTGAAGTGTCTCTTTACTCGTAACTGGGCAAATTAATTTTATAAAAATTATTAAAATTTATGTTAATAAAAAGACACAGTGTGAAGAGATACATGCAGCTGGTCCTCACTTAAAGACAGAGTTATGTTCCGAAGACTTCGTTTAAACGATTTCGTCATCAAACGAAACTCCCATTGAATGACATTAGGGTACATCAAATTGTCCACGCGCTCAGGTTAGATTTTGGTTCACACAGGAACGTGGCTCGATTTTGCCATTAATATCCAAACACTGTTCCAGCTTAGAACGAAGAGCAGAGGATGTTACTACACAAGTTACCGATCCTACATCCACACTACCTCATCTAAAGATGATTGTCTCCTAATGTCAATGTTCTTATGTAGAAACTTTTCATGTCCTTTCTCACCCAGTTAATAAGGACATGGATAAATACTACATGAGAAAACATCATCATGCTGACTTTGGAGGCCGGGGACCAGGCAACGTGATGAAGTTAAATGCAGATCATCTGCATCATCATCCCCACGAGCATCGTCAGCGTCCACATCGAGTCCAGAGAGCCATGTCCCAAGACCATGTCCTGTCTCCTCCCAGGACACCACGACGGGGGGATTACGGTCTGTCATCTTATGGCGTCATGGCAGCGGCTGCCTACGGGAGCAGCCGCCATCTCTCAGAGGAACACCTGTTGTCCACCAGCCGCCTCCTTTCGCAAGATCCCTTGCTGTCGCCAGCAATGAGACGTGACAAATTCCGCGAGAGGGCCATGGCACGGGCCATGTCTCACGCAGACATGCTAATGCCAACCACGCCCATAATGGAGCGCCATAAAGTCAGCAAGCTGCACCCGCAACACAATGCCTCCGCTGACTCTTACAACACTTTGACGATCAACCACCAGCCGTCTTCATCTGCGTCCAAGAGGCAGGCTTTTGCATCCCGACGAACACACACTATGGACCCCCTACAGTACGTCGGGGGCCACCACCACACACTTCGCACTGCCAGTAAAAATGAGGTAACTGTTTAATTACAGAGTGGAAGAAAAAGGGGGGAAAAAAAACAAACACAAAGAGACTCTTAATGCTTTTAAGCACGGGCTTCCTGAATCATCCACATCTTAGGTATAAACAAACAAAAAGACTTTTCTCCTAGAGCACTGTAAGGGCTTTAAGCATTAAAAGGGGAGGGGTCTTTCACACTTAAACATTTTTTTTTTTTCAAGTGAAGAAACATGGCTTCAAATAAAGTGGACGAGTATTTACATCCACCATAAGATACTGTATAAAGGTATACTATATTTATTATGTTGTGCTTTTAAGTCCATCCTACCCTCACTCGTGAACAAGACCCCAAGATACTTAAACTCCTCCACCTGAGGCAGGACTTCCTCCGCAACCCGAAGGGTGCAAAGCGGTCGCTGTATCGGTCCGCTGTGGTGAAGAAGGAGCTGAGCCGAAAGGCGAAGCTCTCGATTTACCGGTCGATCTACGCTCCTACCCTCACCTATGGTCATGAGCTTTGGGTCATGACCGAAGGAACGAGATCCCGGATACAAGCGGCTGAAATGAGCTTTCTCCGCAGGGGGGCAGAGCGCTCCCTTAGAGATAGGGTTGAGGAGCTCTGTCACACGAGAGGAGCTCGAAGTAGAGCCGCTGCTTCTCCACATCGAGAGGAGTCAGCTGAGGTGGCTTGGGCATTTACATCGCATGCCCCCCGGACGCCTCCCTCGGGAGGTGTTCGGGTGCCGTCCCTCTGGGAGGAGACCTAGGGGAAGACCTAGGACACGCTGGAGCGACCAAGTCGCTCGGCTGGCCCTGCAGGCGCCTGGGGGTCCCCCCAGAAGAGCTAGAGGAAGTGTCGAGGGAGAGGGAAGTCTGGGTGTCCCTGCTCAGACTGTTGCCCCCGCGACCCAGCCCCGGCTAAGCGGTTGATGATGGATGGATGGATGGCTTTTAAGTCCTTGTGATTGCTTAAGGGGTTCTTACGGACGGACGTTAGCATTTCGAGAGGAGCCTCGAAAGATGGACCCCTTCTCTGTGTTGAAGCAGTCTTCATAATCGAAGCACAATTAAAGAGTTTTTTGGGGTTTTTTTGTCAGTTAATTGAATTCTCGTTTTCTTACGACAGAATTCTTTTCTCACGACGGATGTTAGCATTTCAAGTGGTGCCTCGAAAGAGGCCCCCCCTTCTCTGTAGTGTGGTGAAACAGACTTCATAGGTTAAGCACAATTAAAGAGGTTTTTTTTTTTTGGTCAGTTAATTGAATTGTGTTTTCTTACGACAGAATTCTCGCATTTCAAGAGCTGCCCTGAAAGAGGGCCACCTTTTTTTGTTTTCCGTTAAACAGCCAATCACACCAGCTTGTTAGAAATGAAAGGCTGTTTGTGCTGCTTACAATAGATATAAATGTAAATTTGCTATATTAGCGGCTGTAAAACAAAATGTAACAAGAAAACAAATAATGTAGCTGCCTTGGTACTGATATTTTTTTCCCCTTCCTACGAAACGTCTTTATTCTGTTCACGGTAATAGATTTAATTTTAGATCAGAGTGAAGATCAGAAATAAGTAATTTTTTTTCCACAAATGTTCGTGAACTTGCTAATGTTTAGAACATTCGTGTTGGGGGTAAGTGATTGTGAGGTAAAACAGAGCTTTTAGTTATTCAGCAGATTAGTCAGTTTACTTAATTCACAACTAAATCACTGTGTTTGCATTTTCTCGTTTTCTTTTTTTGTTTTTTTTTATGTAAAATGAAACTCTTGCTCGTTTTGTGATTCCAGTTGCTTCTCTGCTTAAACGTGAGATAATAATGAACAAACAGTGGTTTGGTTGTGTCCAGTGTTGACGTTATCACTGAAAGGAGACGGAGCAATGGTTAATACTGTATACTTTTTGGTTTTCGTTTTTTTTTTTTTTTGTTTTGTTTTTTTAATGCAATACCTTATTACACTAAAAAAAAAAAGTTTGAGTCCTACAACTGCAACTACATTAGATCAATCTTCATATTTAGTGAAATATAATTTTACAAAACATTTCCTAAACATGAAGTGTTTGTGTATTTATTTTTTTTATTTTCAAAATTCATCAAGCAGGCTGGAAGGGCTGGTTTTGGGCCCACAGGCCTTAAGTTTGTACTGGACATGTTTCCCCCCCTTTTTCTTCCCATGTTTTCCTGCGAAGACGTTCAAGTATATTAGACAAACCTCATATTTAATTAAATATCATTTTACAAAATGTGTCATGAACATGAAATGTACTTTTTTTTTCTTTCATCAAGCACAGATTCATGCCCCTAATGGGCCAAGTTTGGCTCGCAGGCCATATGTTTGACACCTTTGCTCTAATTTAAATGTCCATTCCTTATGCAGCTTGATGGTAAACAAAAATCCGAAAAAGGTAATACAGATGATAAATTTATGATATATGATATTATGATTTATGATATTATGATTTATGATATTATGATAAAAATGAATTATTCAAACAGAACAAAATTATTCGATTTAAAAGAAACATTTTCAGCACCATTCAAAAGTCAAATATCATTAGTCTCCCTCTTAGGAGTAAAACAAAGTTATAGTCTCGTTGGAAAAATGTATCCGTTATGAAAATCATGTCAATATTGGTTTCGTTATACTGGACTTCCAGATCATGATATGATTGTTAAGCTTTAAACAAACTGTAGTGCATATTGTATTTAAGGGTCATTGTCATCTCTTATTGGCAATGACTTATAAGGGGGTAGAAATGCATTGAAGGGCAGGGATTTTTTTTTTGTGGAAGAAAACATATAAATGTACAATCTTTGTCAGCGATAGCTGGTTTCTCTGTGAATGTTTATAAAAAAATTGTTTCTGACACGAAGGCTTTTGCTGTTGTTTGGTAATATTTGTTGGGTGCTTTATATGTTGTTTTGGTAGTAAAGCTAAATGTATTATGGAATAACAAAGCCTTGCCTCTGTATTTCCACAGATAACTGGAGAGTAAGTGTGAAAAAAATTAAAAAATGACTCTTTTGTGGGGTTTTTTTTTTTTTGGTCATATTATAGTAAATTTCTCGGAAACGTTTTTTAAAAAGGGAACATATAAGAGAAAGACTAATACTTGTCTAATACAGATCTGCTGTTTTAGACCGGTTCAGTTTCTTAAGAAATTAAAAGACCAACTATTAGTTCAACCGATCTCCTTTCTTATTCCTCCCGAGCGTAGAAAATGACTCAAACACTACAAAGAATACATATTTTTGTGTGTGGAAAATGAATTCTGTATTTATTAGATCAAATTAAAATTGTACAGATCTTTTATGAAAAAGAATACATATTTTTGTGTGTGGAAATTAATTCCGTACTTATTAAGACAAAGAAATTGGTCATTTACAAAGTAATAGAATCAAATATACCGTAATTTCCGGACTATTAAGCACAACTGAACTGAAAACAATAATTGTACATATATAGGCCGCACTTCTCTATAAGCCGCAGGTGTCCACCATGTTGTAACATGGGATATCTAGACAGAAAGATTTCTTTTTTCACTTTTCTTCTTTTTTATCTTTCGGCTTTGTCCCATTTTCAGGGGTTGCCACAGCGATTCATTGATTTCCATCTCTCCCTGTTCTCTGCATCTACTACTCTGACTCCAACTATCTGCCTGTTCTCCTTCCTCTTTGTCTCCTACCTCGTAGCTCCACCTCTAACATTCTCCTACCAATGTATTCACTGTCCCTCCTCTGCACGTCCAAACCATCTCAATCTGGCTTCTCTAGCTTTTTCTCCAAACCTTCCTGTCTGTGTTGTCCCTCTAATGACCTCATTCCTGATCCTGTCCATTCTTGTCACTCCTAAAGAGAATCTTAGCATCTTTAACTCTGCCACCTCCAGCTCCATCTCCTGTCTTCTGCCTATTGCTACCGTCTCTAAACCATACATCATGGCTGGGCTCACCACCGTCCTGTAAACCTTTCCCTTCACCTTAGCTGACACTCGTCTATCACAGATCACTCCTGACCCTTTTCTCCAGCTGTTCCATCCTGCCTGCACTCTATTCTTCACCTCTCTTCCACAGTCTCCTCTGCTCTGAACAGTTGATCCTAAGTACCTTTCCTCCCGCAACTTCACGTACTCTGTCTTGCTGCGACCGCCCTTCATTCCTCTTCTTTTCTAGTGCAAACCTCCACCTCTCTAGGTTCTCGTCTAGCTGCTGCCTACTCTCACTACAGATCACAAAGAAGATGAAAAAAGCATCGGCTTATAGTCCAGAAATTACGGTGGTGTGTTGTCCCTCGCATTTTGCGCACACCCAGCGTCCTCGCAACGGGTTTGCATCTTGTCCCAGAATATCAGAGTATGAGGAAAAGCGAAATGTGTGTGTGCGTGCGTGCATATTATCAGCGACCGGGTCAATTGGACCCAAAGGACAACACAAGGGTTAATTCTTCCGTTTTTCGAGCAGTCATAAGCAAAACTGGTCACATTATACAGTTCCTACTTTATTGTTAACTGCTGCTCTGGGACTCTACACCTTAATGCCGAGCCAGCTACACTCAGCACTCCTGCGTCTCGTGTCTCTCCACTGTGTTCTTACTCTGCAGTCTTCCATCTCCTCGGTCCCGGCTTCTACTAATATAAGCAGAGGAATTGTTAGCATGAATGAGCTCACCTGCGTCCGTCTGGTGAAACACCCATAACACAACTGCCATGCTCTCCCACCTGCACCTCCCCTGCTTTGGGAACCTCTGCTATAGCAGATGCTGTACGTAACTAAATGCCCCTTCAACAGTGGATTAAGAAATATTTACCTCCATATCAGATTCACACAGAAGGCAGATGTTGGCAGCACTGACAGTAAACACAGTCTACTAGGAATACTAGGAACCAACAAAGAACAGTACGAAAAGGAACAAAAAATGGTCCTCGGGCACCAGCATTTTCACTGCAATAAGCTGCAGTAACATGAGTCCCACAACACTGAACTGGATCACTGGGTAAAGACACGTTTCTCATTAAAGCTCCAAGAAGTGATTAAGAGACCTTGCACCCTTGTAATAGAGTTATTGTGTATGGGGAAAACCATGATTGTTTCACTCGATCAGTGGTTCTCAAATAGGGTGGCGGGCCTTGAACGATAAACAAGCCTCCAGTCACTAGATGGCAGAAGAGTAGCACATTTTTATGTATCTATTTTACTAATCAGGGGATTGGGGTGCATCGCAGGAAATCATTGAGAAACACTGCACTTAAAACTTAAAATAAAGTGCATTGTAAGAGTTCAAATGAAATAGACCACAGGCAAATTGTAAGCATCTTAACTTAGCATCGCTAATGTCTAATTCGCGTGTGTTTATGTCAGTGTTTTTTGTTTTTTTTTTACCTTCTGACCAGGGATGTAATAGTATCTGTCAGAGGTGGGACCAAGTCATTGCTTTGCAAGTCACAAGTTAGTCTCAAGTCTTTGCACTCAAGTCTGAGTCAAGTCTCAAGTCAAGACAGGCAAAGTCCGAGTCGAGTCCAAGTCAAGACTGAAAAGTGTCAAGTCAAGCCCCTAGTCCTGCCTTTTCTGTTTCGAGTCCTTTCTAGTCCTTTTCAAACAATATAACAATATATTTACACAGATCACTTTGGGTTTTCGGAGAAGGTCTCGAGTCATGTCGAGTCAAAGGGCTCGAGTCCAAGTGAAGTCACGAGTCACTCATGTTAAAGTCCAAGTCGAGTGGCAAGTCTCTTTACATTTTGTCGAGTCGAGTCTAAAGTCATCAAATTGATGACTCGAGTCTGACTCGAGTCCAAGACAAGCCTGAAAAGTGTCAAGTCCCTAGTCCTGCCGTTTCTGTTTCGAGTCCTTTCTAGTCCTTTTCAAACAAAATAACAATATATTTACACAGATCACTTTGGGTTTTGGAGAAAGTATCAAGTCTTGTCAAGTCAAAGGGCTCGAGTCCAAGTGAAGTCACGAGTCACTCATGTTAAAGTCCAAGTCGAGTGGCAAGTCTCTTTACATTTTGTCGAGTCCACACCTCTGGTATCTGTATCAGTACCACATCTTTTGCCCTGGAATGTTTGGCGTAAATGCATCCATGTTCCAAACCAATTGTAATGTGCGATGTTGTGTTCAAGTACGTTGAGGGGGTAACTTCGGTAGCAAAGCTAAATAAAAAAAGAAGCTCCCGGAACTCGGTGAGTATTTCTTTTTATCTTAGGGTGAATCAAGATCACCACAGAGATTTAAAAATATTGTCCCAATGCATTATGAGCTATTTGAGTCGAGGCAGACATCTAGTCACGAAGCAACACCGCCATCTTCGGGTGTATACAACTTATTGCATGTATTAAATGTACCGTGTAGATTGTAGTTGCCGTGATATAATGAAACGTTACTGATGATAATGCTATTATTTAAGTTTAACAATATTAATATTTAAAAAAAGAAAAAAGAAAACTCAGACTCAAATCGCAGTCATCTATTTTTTTAATGTCAAGGTGTTTCCTGTTTGTAGCTCTGAATCATTTTTTGAATTTAAATTATCCTGTTGCAAATGAAAGATTTAAATTGATTGTTCAAAATACTTTACATACATTTTATTATTGTTGTTGTTGTTGTTGTTTAAACAGAAAAAAACAATATTCAAACTCTATATTAAAACAAAGCTCTTTACTCATCTGATGAGCCTGAAGGTAATGCAGAGTTATGGTTGGAATGAATGGACAAACGGACGAATGGATGAATGATGGATTGATGGACTGATAGATGGACGGACGGATGGATTTAAGTGGATGGATGGGTGGACGGAGAGATGGATGGAGGGCTAGACGTATGGATGGGCAGACAGACAGATGGATGGATAGATGGACGGATGGACCAATAGATGGATGGATTTTAATGGATGGATGAACGAAAACTCAGACTCAAATCGCAGTCATCATTTTTTTAATGTCAAGGGATGGATGGATTTGAATGGATGGATGGATGGAATTGGCAGACAGATGGTTGGATGGATGGACGGATAGATGGATGGATTTTAAGGGACGGATGGGTGGATGGTTTTTAATGATGGATGCATGGATGGGCAGAATGATAGATGGGTGGTTGGATGGATTTAAGTGGATGGATGGGTGGACGGAGAGATGGATGGATGGATTTTAATGGACGGATGGGTGGATGGTTTTTAATGATGGATGGATGGATGCATGGATGGGCAGACTGATAGATGGATGGATGGAGGGATAGACGTATGGATGGGCAGACAGACAGATGGATGGATAGATGGATGGATGGACCAATAGATGGATGGATGAACGGATGGATGAATGGATGGACGGACGGATGAATGGACGGGTGGATGGATGGACTGATAGATGGAGGGATGGATGGATATAAATGGATGGATGAATGGATGGATGGAATTGGCAGACAGATGGATGGATGGATGGATGGACGGATAGATGGATGGATTTTAATGGACGGATGGGTGGATGTTTTTTAATGATGGATGGATGGATGTATGGATGGGCAGAATGATAGATGGATGGTTGGATGAATAGATGGATGGACAGGCAGACAGATGGATGGATGGATGGATAATACTTAATACGTAATACTTTTACGTTTTTTAGTTCCTTCAATCTGTAGCTTTCTCAAGTACTGTATAGCCCATCTGCTGAGTGATTTTTTTTTCTATATTTTTTCTGTGGGGTGTAGCCCCTGCGAAAGGGTGACGTCATTTCCTTTAGGTCAATCATTTCACATTTCAGCCAAACACTGCAAAAATGTTCAGTGCAATGGTGTGGTACTATGGTACGGCGCAATATGGGTTTCCTTCTAATACAGTCAAAAACGAGCAGAAGTAGATCATAAATAGGAATGAGATGAGTCATGAGATGGACTGGCGCCTGAATTTTAAATTATTTTTGGATATAATTATAATATATACATATATATATATATCTCCCTTGTCTGCCTCGTTTCCCAGAGGTTTGGCTCGTGTTAAGCAGATTTTATTGATCTCGTGTTCAGCCTCAGCGAAACTACAACTTGCAGATAATTGCTGAAGGCTACTTTGGGATCAATACTGTGCAAACACACAAGGTTGTGTATGGGTGATTGCTTTCATGTAACATCAGTTCGACCCCACAAGAGCCATTACCTCAGCCTCTGCACTCCGCCACGGAGCAAAGAACCCAGATACTCTCAGAGTGTAGTCCAAGGAAAAACCAAAATACTTTTCAACGGTATTTTAAAAGAAAACAGGCTGGTTGTAGAACTGTTTTGTGATGGAGAAACCACTCTGAGTATCGGAGGGGCTGTTGTAGGTGGGGTCATTTCGCAATGGACGCAAGTGTCAGGATGATTGTAATGGATATGGATACTTAGAGAAGATTTCGAAGAAGCTGCAGAGAGAGCAGCAGAGAGTGGGATATTTATTCGAAGGCTTGTCGTCAGGGATCCACAAGGACATTACAGAGTTTTTACGGGGGTTCAGGAGGGGATCTTTGGTCAGGGACTGGAGAAAATCTCTTCTGGTGTTTAATAAATTCAAACCCACGGCGAACCTGAAAACTGAAAACCCGGAGGAGAAAGCGTTCAGATTTCGGAAGGTATGTGTTTGGACTTTTTAATTATCTTTGTCTAGAAACTAGATTTGTTTAGAAATTTCTCATTGCACCAAAAGTCATTTAGACATATTAACACAAACATGATATATATATATATATATATGTATATATATATATATTAGAAGAAATCCCATCTATAATATATAAATATTATTTATAATGTACATTAAAACAATACATAAAATGCTTTTCAAATCCCTAAACTAAAATTTGTGAATTTTACCAAGCTTAAATCTTTTTCAACAAGTGTATATGAAATATGTAGAAATATATTATTTATGAGCTAAGTCAAATGATTTAGTGATTCGGTGATGTACTAGTTAACCCTATATATATATATATATATATATATATATATATATATATATATTAT
>NC_024323.1:665294-670654 GCF_000523025.1 Cynoglossus semilaevis | reverse complement strand
TAAACATATATATATATATATATTGTATTTATAAATGTAAGAACTGTAAGTATTGGAAATGTATTCTTTTACACTTATTACTTTCTTTTTCTTATCCCTAAGCATTATGAACTATCTTATATTTCCGATATATATATGCCAAATTTTATATTTTAAATTCATTAAAATGAATAGTAAGGGAACTGTTCAGCTCAGGCATGGGCAAACTACGGCCCAGGGGCCAGATGTGGCACATTTGGCTTTTGAATCGGGCCCGCCATTCTTGTCTAAATTATGTTCTTGATTTCTGTCGTTATACTTCTGCCTTTTCCCTGCAGTGCCTGCATTTCCCCATTTGATGGCGTAGAAAAGGCTAAAAGCATTTTAGCATTTGTCTTTTGTCTTAATTCGTACGAATCCTTTATCTATCTGCTCCTGACCCAGCCCCCCTGTCAAATTTTACGACCCGTCAAAAAGTTTGCCCATGCCTGATCTAGCCAGTTCTTGGCAAAATTGTATTTTTCTTCCTGCATACCTTGTTGCATCTTTTTCTGGAGTCTTTGAGAATTCAGAATATTCTGAAGCGAAAAAAACATCTTTCGGTTTGTCTCTTAAGCTGTTTGTTTCCGATCTCTGTTTCCTACTTAAGTCATGCCAGCCAGCCCGGAAAACATTCCTCTCGGAGAGTGCACACTTTCCCAGTCCAAAGAGCAGTTGACACCACCAAGTCGTACGGAAAGCACCGTATTCAGTCTTTCCCGCAGTGAGTCGTTATGGACTACTGAGGCCTCCCGTGGGAAGTGTGAGGTCTTCTGGTTTCCCATCCACCTAATGTCAACTGGGGGAAGCTTCCTGGCCTGTGGCATTGTCATTAGCGGTCTATACTTTGCAGGCCACTGCAGAAAGGTCACCAACATCCTGGGCCCGGCCCTGCTGTCGATTGGCTTGATGGTTTTCGTAGTGGGTGTGGTCCTGATTCCGATCACCAAGGAGAACAGGAAAAAATCGAACATGAAGAGGCCCCTGAGCTACTACAGGCCACCCGCGTTCAACATGTGACACTGTAGGCAAGCATTGCGTACTGGGAGTACATTCGGCTTTAAAAAGGAAGGGTTTTTTAAAAAAAATGTATTTGCATGATTAACTCAAAAAAAAAAAAAAAAAAGTATTTGCATGATTAACTGAGGCCGTACCAACTTGGATCTGGATCTGGAGACTTCATTTTCATAAACCAGCCCTGGATCTGGAAACTCACTCTTGGTAGCAAGGTACAAAACAAACTGGATGGACACGTAACAAGAATTACTGTGCCTGCTTACACTGTTTTTCCCCGGGATAATACTCGAGATCCTAGAAATGGGTCAACTATAACAACACAGGAGGTGAGGAAGGTGTCACTTGTTTTCCATATCTGCCAGAATTACACATGCTAATTTACTTGCTATATGCACACATGATAAAAAAACACTCAATTCATGCCATGTCAAAAGCTGAGCTGCATTTTACTGCAAATAAGTTGGCTTGCGTGCAACAGCGAGCCATTTCTCACTCACCCAACCGCTCAACCGCTGACATTTCATACACTGGCTCAGACGAGGAGCCATGCTAATTTGCATTAAAATGGCACAATGTGCCACCTTTAAAGCAGAGAATAAAACGTATGAGTATGAGTGCAACTAGCATTTCTGCATCCAATCCGGTGATTATCAAAATAAATTATTATTAAAGTCTGCTCTGCTGCCATCTAGTGACTGGATGCTTGTTCATCGTTCAAGCATGAATAATAATAATAATAATAATAATAATAATAAATAATAATAATAATAATAATAATAATAATAATAAAAATAATAATAATCTTAATAATAATAATAATAATAAATAATATTAATAATAATAATAATAAGAATAAGAATAATAATTAATAATAATAATAATAATAATAATAATAAAATTAAATAATAATAATAATAATTTAAGAAACACTGCATTCATGGAAACTCCTCAAACACCTATTTCTTAATGATCACCTATTTCTTTAATGATGAAAGTACCATCGTAATACTGGCAAAGATGGGAAATGCTTATAGCACGGACACATCATTTGCGGAAAAAAAACATTATTTCCTATGATTTACAAGAGACCAGCCCACAGTGTATCTACCTATAAACATTGTAGAATATTCATGAAGGAAAAGAGGGAATCTCTGATGCCGTGCGGTACATTACATGCCAATTTATGAATTATTAATGCAAGAGCTGATCATTCCCGCTTAATTTAGCGTGTAGATTCTCTGGGGTCTGTGTTCAGACTGAATCCTCCTACGAAGGTGCTTTTATCTGGATCGTGGTGTCAAACTCATCTCGGTTCGGGGGGCCTAAATATAGCCTAGATTAGATGTCAAGTGGACCGGTTTCGACATAACACAATTACGTATAAACAACCATGTTTTTCCCTTCTTTTTTTCCCCCCTGCATATAAGTACAAGTATATTACAAAAGATTCATATTTAATACAATATAATTTGACAAAATATCATCACCATGAAGTGTTTGTGCGTTGTTTTTTTTTTTTCACTTTCACAAAATTCGTCAAGCGGGCCGGTTTTGGCCCATCAGCCATATGTTTGATATCTCTGATATCAACAGTAAATGTTTAGTGTCCTTTTGGTTAAAAAGGGCCTTAAAACTATGTGTACTAAATCGAAAAACATTTGAAGGGAGACAAAGTTTAAAAAAAAAAAAAAAAGAAAGAAAAAGACATGAAAAAAATTCTTGTTTGGTTTATAATAGCTACAGTACACTTCCGCAATTGTCTAATGGCTAATGTATTTTGGGGTCACTAAGCATTTTACTTGTATCTATTCCTTATCCTTCTTCTTCCTTCTAATTTTAGTTTTAAATTGTGGACCGCTTTGTTTAATAACGGTTTGTATATATATTATTTAATATGACATTTTTTCAATATTTTGAACTACACTGTAGCGACTGACAAAGAATTTCCTTCTGGTTTCATTACATTTAATCTGCCTTTGTAAATCTTTGGCCTTAGGCAACCCAGTTGCACAAATGTAAATGTTTACAATGAACTCCTGCAGTTGAATCAGGTAAACACATGGTTTTTCTCCTTACCTGCTGCACTGTTGTTTACATGTAAAGAAAGCAGAGGCTGAGTGCTTACAATAACAGAGTGAACGTCTGTTTTGACTGCCAAATAGGGAATAGCTTCTTAATGTGCCCATTTGCATTATAGGGGCACGGAATGAATGGTGTTGTTTTGGGATCGTAATGTATAGTCATAGTAATAGTCTGTTCTGTGTTTTTTGAGAAGTAGTTTTGTGCTAGAAAATATGACTTCATGGGAATTTGTGCCTGTTTTGTGTTCTTTACTCTTAGTAAATTTAATGCAAGTTTAGAATGCTTAAAGTGAGAAATAGAGATTTAGTGGGGGTCATCCAAATAAGGTCATGATGCATTGCCGTTGTTAATGTCTTTATGATTACGTTTTTGGTTTGTTTACTACTGTTATGGCTGTTGGACCTTTTGAGACATATCAGTGTTGTATGTTGCATGACTGCACTTGCTGGTTAATGAATTGTATTTTGTAATAAAACAATATATAATCGAATGCTGAAAGTGTCTATATGACCCAATCTGCAATACCCACATTTCCCCCAATAGAGGGCGTAGAAAATGATAAAAGCATTTGTTCAATTTTAGGACAATTGTGGCTCGTGACTTTGGCAGATGAATAGGCAGCATTGATTGTAGATGGTGGCCCATATTCTGAATACTAGATGTGGGCCCATAATCATTATTATATTTGGATCAAAAAAAATAGATGGTGGCCCATATTCTGAATACTACAGTAGATGTGGGCCCATAATCATTGTTATATTTGGCTCAAAAAAAATTTACCATAATTTCCTGACTTTTGAGCGCACCTGAATATAAGCCGCACCTACTAAATTAAAAAAAAAAAATCATAATAAATATAGAGCCCGCACTTCTCTATAAGCTGTAGGTGTCAATGTTGTAACATGTAACATTTTTTTTTCACTTTTATTAAATAAATGTTTTTTTTTTTCAGAACAGTGCCTGTAACATGACTGGTTTCACGTTAGCTCTTTCCTGCTTCGGCGACCCGGGGCCCCTAGTTGGAATGCACAGGGCAGACTGAGTGATCTGCTCCAGGGCTGATGCTAACATTAGCTCTGGGGCTAACGCCCTTCACTTTATGCTTGTCCTCAGCAGAGTTAAACAGAAACAGGAAAGTTGGGGTCTTTATTATCAGCCACACCGACCACAACAGAACATAAACAGTGTTTTAACAACTCACGCTTCAACATGACAGCCGGCTTAAACTGCTCTCAACGTTAGCTACCGTTCTCTCTCATGCACCCCATGCACATATACACACAGCCATTCACAGCCTACAGACATTGGTCACTAGCAGTATGAACCTTGTTAGCCCAAAAGAAATCCATAAATTAGCTGCGGCATTGTTTAAGCCACAGGGCCAAGCCTTATAAAAGTCATCTTATAGTAAGAACATCGTCACAAGCCCTTATTTGTTTTAATACTGTGCGTATATTTCAACACTTCCTTATGATGCAACTACAGTAAACCCATTTGCGGGGGTTGTAACCTTTGTGTTTTAAATATTGAAATCAATCTATCCACTATCAACTATTCTGACCTTTGTACTAAGGTTAGGTTCAACAACATAAAAGGAAACTGGAAAACCTGCCGGTCTCTTAAAAAAAAAAAGCATTTACCAATAATACATATGAATTTATAAACATACATTACAAACAGCGATACAAGCACAGTCCAGGCCTGATCCCTTATATGCTCCCGTATATGGAGTCTTCTTTCTTTGCTTTGGAATGCATGAGGAAATGTATGATATTAGGAGCCCTGGCTGGCATAGGCCAACACAAAACAAACATTGTTTCATAACACCATTTCCTCCATTCATTCTCTGATTGCATTACATGGGAGGTGAAGATTCTCTGTTTATTGCAGGCTGTTGGAGCAGAGATAAGGTGTATGGATAATAATTCTATAGTTGCTGATTTATGACTTTGCGTATATGGAATTCTGATTTTTAATCAAATAGAAAGGTCACGAAAACAACAGGAAAGCAGTTCATATGGATGGCCACTGAGCATCCATATGAGCTTTGACTTGCTACGATGACACTTCTGCAGCCCTCTTCGGTACAGCCTACATTTTTTGTAGATGGGGGTTTAGACACTTTTTGAGTCGACTTTTATAATCATTACATAAACAGTACATGAACAATTAAGTATAGACAGCCCTGATTGGTTGTAAACACAGCCCAGAAGTGTACCTAGAAAGACATTTTTGTAAGTCAT
>NC_024323.1:644276-664439 GCF_000523025.1 Cynoglossus semilaevis | reverse complement strand
AGATAGATAGATAGATAGATAGATAGATAGATAGATAGATAGATAGATAGATAGATAGATAGATAGACAGATAGACAGATAGACAGAGAGATAGACAGATAGATAGATAGATAGATAGATAGATAGATAGATAGATAGATAGATAGATAGATAGATAGATAGACAGATAGACAGATAGACAGAGAGATAGACAGATAGATAGATAGATAGATAGATAGATAGATAGATAGATAGATAGATAGATAGATAGATAGATAGACAGATAGACAGATAGACAGAGAGATAGACAGATAGATAGATAGATAGATAGATAGATAGATAGATAGATAGATAGACAGATAGACAGATAGACAGAGAGATAGACAGATAGATAGATAGATAGATAGATAGATAGATAGATAGATAGATAGACAGATAGACAGACAGACAGACAGACAGACAGATAGATAGATAGATAGATAGATAGATAGATAGATAGATAGATAGATAGATAGATTGCCTCTCATTGCCAACTTTGTTTAGTTGGACAATATGCTGCTTTGCGTTTCGTTTATTTATTCCATCGGCACCCTAAAAAGAGTAAAGAAGAACCTAAAAAGCTGTGTAAAAAGGAGTGGACAAACACAAGTGGTATACCTATTCCATGAGGTAAAGGGCGCAGTCTCTCTCTCTCTCTCTCCCTCTATTTGTTCTCAGCTCTCTCTCTCTCCCTCTCTCTATTTGTTTACGTCCGTATGTGTGCGTGCGTGTGCCCTCTCTCTCTCTCTCTCTTCCCATCTCCCTCCCTCTTTTCCCCCCTCTCTCCCTCCCCCTCTCGCTTTACAGGTGCGCACACCAGTGTGATGCATCATCATTTCTGGCACACACGCCCTGCCCTCCATGTCATCGGGATGGACGTGTTAAAGCGGATGGGAGGCTGCCTCTTACTTTTGCTCGTTGCCATCATTTTTGATATCATCGGTGTCGTCGTGCTCTTCGTTGGGATTTTCGCGAACCTGCGCATTGACGGACAGTTTTACGGCGACTTCTTGATCTACACGGGCTCCCTGGTGGTTTTCCTAAGCCTCTTCCTTTGGCTGCTGTGGTACGTTGCCAACATCCAGGTGCCCGACCGCTACTTTAACCCGTATGACAAGAACAGCGTGGTGGAGCGACTGGCGAGGTCCATGTCCAGAAAGATGAGCCAGAAACCTGGAACGGTGAAACGCGTCAAACGCGCAGAGAACGGCGACGAGTCTATGAAGACTCCCGCGCACAAGGCCAGCAGGGTGACATGGGGCAGAAATTCGGCCTTCCATAACGAGGGCTTTTGCGGCGATGACGGTTGCAAAGATTATGAAGGAGAATCAGTGGACTCCCCCACTCTGGAAAAGAAATTGGCGAAAATGGAGAGCGAAAAGGGATACCAGGATTTGCCGCCCAATCACGTTGTTGATGAGTGAGATCTAAAAAAAAAAAAAAAGTTTTGTTTTTTTTTTTAGAAGAAAAAACAATAAGGAAGTTCTGCAGCAGTAGCGTCCAGACAGGGCCGTATCCAAGTCTAAAGGTCCTTTAAGCACTTTGTAAATATTTTCTTACTTTATCAACTATGATCAATAAGCAATGCTCTAAGCATGTTTTTTTTTCTCCCCCAAATAAAAATATATATTTATGAAGAATTTCTCAGCCCACTTTATTGCAGTTTTTTTATGGAAATGCATTTACGGTATCCACAATATTGTAATTTATTTGCCATGTTCCACAGCTTCAAAGGGTTTTTGGGTCTTTATCGTCCTTCCGATGTTAGACTTTTAAGGACTCTTGATTGAGGATAATACTAGCTATCTGCTATCTAGGGGAAAAAAATTGGGATTGAAAGTTGCTAAAACAAAAGATAAAATGTATATATTTTAATTTGACATATCTATCTGCAAATACATCCTTGTACTATTACCGATAAATGTTTTAGTGTTTAGTACTGTCAAAAAACATTCTTCTAATAGTTTAGTAATGTTTTACCGAATATATGTATATATATATATGTATATGTATATATATATATATATATATATATATATATATATATAAACATCAACTAACACAGTTCCTGTGTTGAGCACTACTGCCTCCGATCACTAGGTGGCAGCAACTCATATAGTGGTTTGTACAGATAACAAAGTACATATTATCAGGTTTCTCAAAAGTATTTTAATTCAGGGGTCCGGGGTGTCGTAGATATCATTTTAAGTGAAAAAAAAAACATCTTCTACGCCTCTTGATTTTTTTCAAATGCAAATTTATAGCTTTAATTGTAGCCTTCTGCTTTGAACCCACCCAGGGACAACATTCAGGCAGCTGTAACGCCTCAAATTGACCTATTTGTCGTTCCATAGTGTAGTGGTTACTGCACCTGTCCTACACTATGTCTGCCTCAAGCGCCAGAGGAATCACATACTGTACATAATGGCGCCTGCTGTGGCAGCCCGTGTGGGTTGCAAAGGAATGGCGAAATCGCCAATTTCCTCTGTGAAGTTTTCCAAATGAAAATGCTCTTCAGAGGTGTTTCCATATTGTCTGAAAAAGCTAACGTATCCATTAAAAAAAAAAAACGGACACTAAAATAATATTTTGTAACACAGGATTTAAAGAACAGGTATTTTTTTATTTATTTTAGAATGACCTACAGTAAGTCACTTGCATGTGTTTTGTAAAAATCCACCTATTTTAAGGTATTTACAGTATATAGAGGTTAGGGTTAGGGTTAACTTAGGGTTAATTTAATGAATCCTATATGTAAATGTTTAAATGAATTCGTTTTTTTTGCTAATACCCAATAAGAAATACCGTAATTTCCGGTCTATAGACGCACCTGAAAATAAAATAATAAGCTGCACCCACTAAATTTAAAAAGAAAATAATAATTGTACATATATAGGCCACGCATTCCTATAAGCAGCAGGTGTCCCAGTTGTAAACATTATTTTTGGGGTTAACTCCCTTCACTTTGTGTGAAAAAAAAATCCATAAATTAGCCACGTCATTGTTTAAGCCGCAGGGTTCAAAGCCTTTGCAAAAAAAGTTGGCTCGTCTTTATTTTTCATTTCAAATCTTCATATGATAAAATATATATATATGCTATATTAGTATATATATATACATATATACATATACATAGCTTTCTACATATAATGTACTATAACTCTTAGACAACCGTTTTTGCGAATGACATCAAATGTGTCTCGATGCAGTGACTGTGACAAAACACAGATGTCAACATCACCTGTTCTGTGTTAGCTCTCAACTGTATCTTCCTACTGTGTCCAGAAGGACAAATATTATGGTGTCTTTGTCAAATACACTTGATGTATTTCCTTTGGGGGCGGTCCCTGTAGCTTCTGCTGACGTTCACGTGAAAGAGCAGTTGAGCTGTGCAAACAAAGCACTCTGGATAGACTGGTTTTGTTCCTGGTGGTGTTTGTTAAACAAATGCTTGAAATCACACTGAGGCCCGGGAACTGTGATGATTAAATACTTCCTGAAAACTAATAGTAAGTACTAAAGTACTAAAAAAATATAGCTGAAAAAGCTGAATTTTTTTTTATGAATACCATGTGGTTATATATCCAATTTACCTGTATGTTTATTGATTTACATTTGGAGTACGTGCCAATAATCTCTTCAAAAAAAAATCACATTACACATGTAGAAACTCTTACATAATAACTTGTAACTTTTAACGTTAAAAAAAAAATGTATGACAGCGTACTTGCTACAGTAGAGTGTGCCAAAAAGAGCATCCAGTCCCTTGTATACTAAGACTAAGACTAAGAAAGTATGTGACACCGCATTACTACTGTCTGTAGTATAGTGGGGAGAAATATACTACTGTATTTTCTGGACTATAAGTCGCACTTTTTTTTTTATCCTTTGGCTGGGTTTGTGACTTACACTCAGGTTTATAATTATATATTGAAATACATTATTTCATATGTTTGTTATTTTCACACTGACAGCCGCTAGAGGGCACTCTAGGTTTGTGTATCAGTATCCGCTACTCTTATGCCACTGAAAATGTACACGTTATTTTCAAGTTGCGCTTTTTCAAACATTAAGTAAGCTTTCAATGACCACTTTAAATGACTTAAAGGGTTGAATCCAGGCCATGGACCTTAAATTGACACGTGTGCCCTTGAGAGACCTGAATCAGAATCAGAAATATTTCACTGATTCTCATTTGGCAATTGTTGGCATCACTGCACTTGCCGAAGGATTTCGAAATACAAAGAGAATATATATTTGGGTATTGTTTATTTATTATTATTTATATTATTGTATTTATTATTTTTATTGTGTATATATTCATTTTGGACTTACTATATTTTGTAACTACTACTATATAAAGAGATACAGGTTTTTATATTGGATAGTTCAATAAATATATATTTCTGGGTAATATTATATTTCCAAAAAAAAAAAAAAAGGTGTATCGTCATTATAACGATAACATGCAACACAGGGTAATGTTGTCTATTCCTACAAATGCTCCTGTGTCGGACCAGCATCACATGGTTCTAGTGTAAATCCCTGTACAACTCAGCAACTTGAACTTTGACAACACTTCACTGAGTCAAACTCAAGGCCCAGGTGCCAAATATGGTCCGCCAAGTCATTTTGTATGGACCGCGGAGGCTGAAAAAGCATTTGATATAAAATTTCTTAACCCGATAAATTAAAAAGTACAGCGGAACCTCGAGATACGAGCACCTTGACATACAAGTATGTATGTATGTATGTATGTTTGACAAAAAATGTCAAAAAAAAAAAGTCCAATAAATGCATCATTTTATTTGGACTTTTAGAGCTACCAAGCGGTGGGGTGCCAATTCTTGAACGATAACAAGCCTCCAGCCACTAGGGGGCAGCAACTCATACAGTGGTTTGTACAGATAGAAAATATACACGTTATCAGGTTTTCAATAGTATTTGAATTCGGGGGGAGGGGGGGTGGAGGATCAGGAAGGGGGCGTGAAAACATTTCTGTCCTCAAGGGGGACAAGGGGGGACGGGCATGACAGAAAATAATTGAGAACCACCGGTGTAAGGCAAAGTAAGTGTAAGGGTCTCAAACTCTACTTGTTCTACTCTACCGGGTTACGCAGACAGCCGGGTAATTATTTTTGAGCTTTGCTGCCACCTAGTGACGGGAGGCTTGTTTTATCATTGTTGTGTTCAGTTACCTGTTTGTATAAGGGTCACCGGAGTGCGCTATAGAATAAGTTGCTGAGAAGAAGAAGTGTTGTACGGAAGAAGAAGAAGAATAAAAGACGTTGCCGTTCCTTGCTACCGTGTGAGATTGAGAATTTATCCACCTACATCAACATCGACAACCTCTTCCCTGTGGAAACGCCGGCTGTACGGCGGATGACAATCAAAGATCCAGTCCATTGAATGTGCATCCACACATCTGTAACCCAAGTGACAGGCAATAGCATGGCATGTCCCAATCAGTGACGAAAGTTGGTGAGAAACAAGTTTGACCTGCAAAGGAATGAAGATGTCAAGTGGTTTTTTTCCAAGTTGCTTAACCTGTTGCGGAAGATATGCCACAAAGGCTATGAACGAAATGCCAAGGTGTGTTTGCGTCATTGTGAGAAGTGTTTCCGAGAGATAAAGGAGCAGACAAATCGACATTCGTTCTCACTCCCATCAAGACTCCCATCGAGACAATTCCTCTGTGTCGGTCTTTATCCTACATCGCAAAGATGCAGCGGGGAAGTTACACCAAGTTCTTCCTAACCCTGGCTTTGATTATGGACATTGTTGGACTGCTTCTCTTTTTCATCGGCATCTTTGCGCCTCTAAGTTTCTGGGACTTTTTTGTAATCTCTGGTCCTTTGCTCATCTTCCTCAGCCTGGTATTATGGATATTCTGGTACATTGGGAACCTGACTGTGTCGGAAGAAGAGCTCAACCTGGTCAAACCGGACATACTGTGATGTCCACGGACAGAGATGGAAATGAGTTATGGACATCCAAAGTGGAGTGTGGGTGCATTAAAAACACTCAGTGCATTCAAGCGACACTCTCATCCCTCTCGGCAACATCTCTGTGGCTTCTGGCAAGAGTCTGGTTTACGTCCGAATCAGATTCCACCAAAAGGTCTGTCTGACTCACAACAATCATGGATTGGACCTAGGATGGCAAAGTCTTTAAAATATAAAAGCAAATCAGCAGGGAAAAGTACCGTCATTTTCGAACTACAAGCCAGTACTTTTTTTTCACCCGCTTTGAACCCTGCGGCTTAAACAATGATGCGGCTAATTTACGGGCTAACGAAGTTCATACCGCTAGCAATCTATGACTTTTCTGGTAGGCTACTGTGTCTTATACCAGTAGCGTATTGCTGTCTGTGAATGGCTGGGTGTGGGGCGCGCTAGAGAGAAAATGGTAGCGGAAGTTGAGAGCAGTCTGAGCCGTGTCATGTTGAAGCACGAGTTGTTAATACAGGAACTGTTGAAACGCCGTTCATGTTCTGTTGTGCCCGCTGTGGCTGAAAATAAAGACTCCAACTTCCCTGTTTTTGTTTACCTCTGCTGAGGACAAAGCACAAAGTTAGCCCCGCAGCTAATGAAAGCGCTAACGTATAACCAGCCGTGTTACAGGCACTGTTCCAAAAAAAAAATTTAAAAAAAATTATTAAAAGTGAAAAAAAAATCTTTCTGTGTAAATATCCCATGTTACAACGTTGATAATAATAATATAAATAATAAGCACCTTTAAAAGGAAAGGTATTAGTTCCCTTTCTTGATTCTGCTCAACACCAATTTTAATAACTCAAGCCTCCAAAGGGCTAAGCTTGTTTTGCATCTGAAAAATGTATCTCATATGTTTTGGCTGTGTGTCCGGGAGACTGGACATCGACTAAAACATCACGGACAAAACACCCCCTCCAATGTCGGTTTCCATTTAATGTCCTCAAGCTTGGTCAAGCACCTTTTTTATCTGTTTTATCTGTGTCTTTAAAACAGCTCGCGAGTGGACACTGGGAAGAATCAGAGCTGCCAAAGGAGACGGGAGTCCTTCGTCCATTTTTCTGATGTAGAAAGAAAAAAAAAAAGAACTGGAGCCTTCAGAGCAGTCTGTGAGCACAACTGATTTTAGTGTGGATATTCAAACAAGAGTCTGGAACACATTTGAATCATCCTCACTGATTACAGATAAATGTTGCATTCAGCGCTCTTGACTCGAGGGAAACTGATTATTGTGTGAGGACTGCATTTGTCAGAAATGTTTCTTTCCGCTCTTTACAGGAAAACATTCAAACTTTCCGAATGATAAAAATGTGTGTTTCGTTGTCATTCTTTACCTGGGTAATTGGTGTTATGTACTGTGGTGTATCTACTTGTGTTAAACTGGTCAAACGGGCAGTACGGCTTTGATAACCACAAAAGAAACACCCAGTTCCCGTTTGTGACCATCAATGAGGAAACAAAGAGAGACGTCTGAACACTGAGGTCACATGTCAAATGAACACTAAAAGCCAAATCATTTTAGATTGAATTTTTACTGGTGAAAATCTAATATAAATTAATTTAACAAATGAATGCCGTCAGGTTGGATTACTAATCTTATATTTACCTTTTTTTAATGACACTTGGTTGTTGATGTTTTCAACACATTATGCAAAACTGATTTTGTGTACATTTATTGTAGGTCTACGTACTTTGATCTTTAATTCATGCCTCCTTCCAAAGTGTCCGTTTGTGTAGCACAGGCATGGGCAAACTACGTTTGACTTTTCAATCTGGCCTACCAAACTTATCCATAAACCATGTTATTAATTCATATTATCATTATACGTCTGCCTTTTCCCTGAAATTTCCGCATTCCCCCAGTAGATTGTGTGGAATCAATCAAAACCATTTTTAGCCTTTATGCATGACTTTTACATGTCTTTATCTGGGAAGGACCCACTTATGACTTTTACATGTCTTTATCTGGGAAGGACCCATTTTGGCCCGCAAGTCAAAACGTTGGTTGGTGTAATAGAGGTTTTGTAATAGGCCAAAATATGGAAATGTGTCTTAAAAAAAACAAAACATTTGTTCCGCATTGTTGTTGATTTTGCAGGTAACTAAAATAATCCCGCCTCACGCACTGGTTTACGTCAAGTATATTACCACTCCTACCTGAGCGAGGATCCATCTTCACAGTCACGTGACTACCGGATTGCGCATGAACGACACAGAAGCTTAGCACAGTGTTGAATGAACACTATACGCACCGTCATGCTATGCAAACACTTGTTGCACTAAAGGTGAAATGTGAGCTATAACAACAAAGAAAATCTAATAAATATTTATAAAAATGAAATTCTTAAAACAAATGTAAAATATATAGCATTATTAGCTTAATCAGGCAAGTAGAAGTAACTCAAACTGCTATTAAAACCCACCTGAGAAATAACAGAAAATGTCAGGCAAGTAGAAGTAACTCAAACTGCACGATTTTTTTTATATATATATGTGTATGATGCATGCAAGACTCCTACTGCTATTCCAGTCTGACTCTATATATATATGTGTGTGTGTGTATGATGCAATAATAATAAGCATGCAATAATCCTATTGCGATTCCAGTCTGACTATGAGCAAAAATAACAAAGATAGTAGTATTTAATTACCCAGCTAAACCCTACTCAATACCACTGTAAGACGTTTAAAGATTTACTAAAAAAAAAAAAACGAATAAATGCGCTTGCTAGTAATACTAAGTTGGCAAAAGAAAAAAAAAGCAAGGCGGATTTATTCACTGTGAGCAAGTGAAACTAATACTCCTTCTCTTTTGCCACCACACCCATCGTTTTCCAATGCTGATCAGCACTCAAGGCACCATTAGCTCCCTCAGACATGCGGAGTGGTATTAATGTGTCGATTTGGCTGCTGCCCCCGGGGGTTTGGAGAGGAAATGGAAGGGAGGCATAATGGTTGTCTCTCCTTCTCTCGACAAAGTAATGGAAACCCCACTGCTCAGCGCCTTGTTCTCCCCAAAGGATTCTGAAGACTCATCTTCATAGTATATGCCTTTAAAAAGCCATAATCACAATTAGTGTATAGCATAATAATCTGTCCTTTGGGAGATTGCAGATAACGCAAACAAAAGTACTTAATTTACATGCAAAGTATATTTAATTATACTATAAATACTAAATACTGCACACGTAAAAGTTGATTTAAAAAAGGGAAGAGTAAAAGGGTTTTACCTGTAAAACAAAATAATTAATAATAATCATCATCATCGTCATTGTTATTCATTATTAGTAATATTGCTATTATTTTTTATAGGCACATTTATGAAAACAGGAAAATGTTGTTTGTTCTTATTTACTAAATACGCAAAACAGATATTTAATACTTTGATTGAGCTAATTAAACTTTGAGGGAAAAGTACAAAAGAACGTTGCGTGGGTGAGCGTTTACTGGTAACGTTGTCATCTGGACCGGTTCAGTCTAACATGGCTGGAGAGATCATGACATCATCGACGGGCGTCAATGAGGGAATATCGCCCTCCAGTGGTGGAGAAAACAAAAGCTAGGGAGTAGTATCATGTAAATTTTTTGAATTTTTTGGGAGTAGTATCATGTAAATTTTTTGAAAGCCCACTAGATCTGAAGTTGTATGAACAATTTCACATATAAACTATCATTTAATTGTTAGTGAAAAATAGATGACTTTAATGTCATATTTTAAATCACTGTTATCATTAATCAAACACTATATAGTTATATATAATATATAATATATTATGATATATATTATATATTTATAATTTCTGTATCTAAGTGTGTTCACAGTAATTTTACATTTTAGTGAAGTCAAGGTTGCATATAAGTTTCTTTTATTGGTCAGCCGTTGGCATACAAAGAAAGATAGCAGAAAAGGGTAAACAACCGGTTAGTTGAAAAAGTCAAAAAGACAAATATCTCCTATTAACTCAGTCAAAATGATATACATAATGCAAAACTGCATACTATTTCTCTCACAGTTCCAAATCACTTAGGTCATTGTTATAAGAACAACCATTAGATTGAAGAATTACACTTAGCAATCATGCTAAAGTACATTATAGTACAGAAAGAGCAACTCATGCCCTTCTGTTTGCCTGTAGTTTTTTTGTAAGATGTGGCAGTTCTATTTCAGAAGCATGAAATGAAAGGGAAAGAGCAACTCATGCCCTTCTGTTTGTCTCTAGTTTTTTTTTTTCTAAGATGTGGCAGTTCTATCGCAGAAGCATGAAATGAAAGCTAAGGAAAGGAAAGTTGCACTTATCTGATGGCTTGTTGTTCTTGTTTATTGCTGTGTATCACCTTTATACACAAGGAAGTACCAAGTTCCTTATTAACTAGATATATCCTTTTGCCGAATACTAAAAAAAAGTAGCTCATGCTGTAATATATGCATTACTGCAAGCCATCAACAACATTAATTAAATTTAAAAAGAATTTGGTAGGAAATGTGAGCAATTAGCCATGCTCCATTTCTATTTTATATTTTCCCATTTCCGGTTGGTGGGTTACATCTTATTTGCAGCGGGCTGCAACTAGTACACAACACAGTTGCACTCAACAAAACGTCCCGTATTGTTTATTGTGAAAATATACACTTTGCGATGTTTTTTTTACATCGTTTTGTTGACAATATACCACAAATAAAAGCTAGCAAAATAAACTCTTCAGCCATGGCCATGACTTATTCTGGTTATTTTTCTCTCGTTTTTATTGTACTGAAATAAAACACATAACATACAACGTCATAAACAAATTCATTTTGTTACCCTTTCTTTAGCATTGCAAAACAAGCCGCGGCAGGTATTCTTTACGCATGCCTGTTCCCACCACGTTCGACTTCAACCAGTGTTTACAAACAAACGGGTGTCTTGCACATGGGATGGGACGTTTATCCGAGTTTAACAGTGCGACGAGAGGTACAAATACATGTACTAATTTGAGCATTTTTCATTTGTCTACAGCAGCCCATGTTACGACGACAATAACCCGTAAAACATTGCAACTCAACAAGGTGCTGCAATGTGGTGACGTGACGCCATAAATCTGATCTACAATCTGTACTGGAGCAAGAGCAGCACCGTAGTTGTGCTCGCCACGGGTGTCGTAGAAATCCAATAAGGTGCTTCAAATTGTACGTAAGATTCTAAATTTCGGGACACAGTTCATCCTCGCCCCGAGACTTTAATCGCATAATGTGTAATGTTTGTCCATAATTATATTTTTATGGATGCACGTATAAGTGCCGTAATCCACAATAATGCTCTGACCGTTTTTTTCACTCACGTTTAACAACATTACTTGTCCTGCTTACGCTATATACCAACCAACCTTGATTCTGTCATCGTATTGACTCTGCTCTCTGATTGGCTGGTTACCGAAGACTGCGTTTGATACACCAAATCCCATTGGCAAAGGCCCCTCTCTGTCAAACTTGTCTTGCCATTTGTCGCTATGTTTGGTTGTTTCGTTTCGTTACCCTTTCTCTCCGCGGTTTGCTGGAGCCGCTGCTGTCTCTTGGCCTTGCATGTTACCACGTCCAAATCCTGACTCAAAATTTGACGCCCTACTCGTGGTTTTGGTCCACAAACACGCACCAGAAGGGCCACAGCCGCGGACGTCTACACACTGGTGTCTCCATTTCACACCCTCCTCCCAGTACACTTGCTTGTTTCCCACAAAACATGGCTGTGGTCAGCGAATCGTCTGGGCCGGTCGCCCGGCTCGAGGGCCGTGAATTCGAATACATGATGAAGAAGCGCTCGGTGACTATTGGCCGGAACTCTTCGCAAGGCTCCGTGGACGTGAGCATGGGCCACTCCAGCTTCATCTCTCGCAGACATCTAGAAATTTTCACCGCCAGTGACGACGGCACCGGCGGCGGAGACTTTTACCTGAGGTGTCTCGGTAAAAACGGGGTGTTCGTGGATGGAGTGTTTCTGAGACGGGGTGCACCTCCCCTGCAGCTACCACGGATGTGAGTCTCGCCTTCTTTTATTTGGGGGACACACAGATGCGACACAAGCAGATAGAAGTGGGTCAACGTCTTTACTAAATACCACCGCGTTTGCTGCCACATAGGCTAGCAGCAGCGAAAGGACCACGTGTTTTAGCATGTTAGCAAGAAAGAACCACGCATCCTGTTTGCAAATCCATTTTCTTTGTTGACATCCCCGATAGCAACAGTAGTAATTAGCCTCCCTTTGCCCCTTTGCCTTTAGTGTGTACAATACAAACAGTCGTGATTCGGTGTTTCTTCACAACGGAGCTTATCAGCCTCAAGATGAACAAGTTGCTCAAATTATTATTATTTGTGCACCCTTAGTTTTAGGCACCCGTGTTGCTGTGTTGTGACTGCAGTTTAAAAATTTAGGCCATGGAAACAGTATAGCATTAGAGCTAACTGTAGCTTTACTGTTGCAAAGGGAGCAGCTTCTTTTCCACTCTAAACGTAAACAAACCCAGCTCGTCCCCGCCCTGCCGCCTCATAACACCAGGACATCACAAAGCCGGGGACCTTTTTCATCCAATGTATTAAGCTGGTGTGACGCAAGCCCGCGTATATAAATATGTTAATTAAGTCCTTCGTTAACATTCAGCATTAATGGATAATGGTGGTTAACATCACAGTCTCTGGCTCTGAAAGAGGGTTTCGCTTTGTACGGCATCAACGTGTTGCATGGTTTTGTCATGGTTCACAGGCTTCATCAGAAAACATACAGATCAAGGTGCAGATTAGTTGAACCCCCTTAAAGTGACCATATTTTTGTAATCTTTACAAGATGTGCTCCTTTGACATGGTCTTGTTGGTGATCTGTTCCATATCTGTTTACTATACTTTAAACTATTTTGAAGGGTTACTAGTAGGGATACACAGAAATTAAAATAGTTGGCGAAAATAAGGAAACCAAGGCCGAAAACAAAAACACCAAAAGAAATTATGCCAATTATTAGTACCATCGCCATCATGGCTATGACTGTGTACTAAACCGCAATAAAATCAAGGCACTGCAATTGCATAAATTGATAATGTTTCAAAGAATACAACAATTACAAAATTGCATTACAACAATGCACAATATAAAATAAAATGTTAAACTTTACCCCACTTATGTGTACATTCAATGATAATGTACAAGCCTACTGGCCTGCTGAAAGATTGTAAAGTTAAACATGTTCTCTCATTAAAAACACAAAGTGCATTTATGTCAATTACTGGATCATGTCTCGTGTGCGCTGCTTTATTCACGCATTCAAGTAATGATCTTTACAATGTGGATCAAGTACACTAGCGACAAAGTGCAGAGGATCCGAACAGATCTTAACACAAAGTGCAGAGGATCCGAATAGATCTTAATATACTGTAACGTTTTTCATTGTTTTCACTCCCTTTTCCGTCTCAACCTCTTTGCTTAGAAGACACTTTAGTGCTGCCGTTAAAGAAATAACATCTGCTACAGATGCACCAGAGGAGCTGGTCTCATTATTAGCTGCTCAAATAGGGCAAGAAAACAGAGGATGTTCTCTATTAAGACACGCTGGTGTGAAGTGAAGCAGTGTCATGGGGACCTTGTGGTCTGCGCTGTATGCAGCCAGGACTCGCTTTTGCGCCAAGAGGCTTTCCTTCCTCTCATATTCCGCATAGTGATCGGGATGTTTGCATTTCGGGTGATAAAGATGTTGGCACTTTCAGACAAGCCCGAGCAACTTTTAATCGTCACCAGGAAGTAATTTCAAATATTTCACTTCTGTCATAACACTCTACACTCCTTCCTAGTTTCAGCAGTTACGCAATTCTTTTAACACTGCTCAGCAGAGATCACATTTTGTCTACTGTAATTTCTGTTTTGTTTGTTTTCAACGTGTGTTAAAATAAGCCCGTTTCAGGCTCTGTGCCCTCAATTAATGCATTTGTTTGTGAGAGTGTCACTCAAGATGACAGAGAAGGAAGAAGTAGATATTTTTAGAATGTTTTCGGGCATAGTCGTGACACAGTGGTGTGACACACCTACAGTATAATATTAACAGTCTTTATCAGGCCAATCCTGTGCTATTGATATAAATATTTCTGAGTGCAGGAGAGAGTGTGCTGGAGATGGAACGATCAGCATTATGCTTCTTCTTACCAGGTGTCACCCACCAGAGTTTCCAACATGTACTCCTGCTTACATTCCCTGCTAAAGTTCCTACTAGCAGAGTCGTGAAGCAAAAACGGAAAAAATATAGAAAGAAAAATATAAATGCATGAATCAAAGGTTGTCTATCCATTTGATGAGAAAAAAAATGTAGCAAGGTTGTCTATCAATTTGATGAGAAAAAAAATGTAGCTATCAAATACTTTAATTCTTTCTACTTACTCCCATTTTATTTAGAAAAAACAAAGACTTTTTAGCCTTACCTTTACTTATAGATGAAGTCCATGGTCGTCTCTCGGTTTTCCCTCACCTTAGCATTGTGGACACTAATGTTTAGTCTCTGTTGCTCATCCAGTGCCAAATTGATCGCCACTGCCTCACCTGTGATTTCTGCCGCGTATTTGATTTGTGAAATTGCTCAAATTCTGCGATTTTTACTTCATAAAATGTCAAAAATGTGTAGAGTCATACTGAAAATGCATCTTTAGCACAGATCAGTGGAAAATATTAATATTTATTTTATGTATTGTTTTCTTTTTTTCATCATAATGGCAGATGAAGCACTGCCTCCCCTGACCGCACGTCACTGCCTCTAAACCAAACATCATTGCAGGTCTCTCTACTGTCTTATAAACATTCTCTTTCAACTTGGTCTGGTATTGATCTGTCATAAAACAGCTGGTCAAAATATTGCCCAAGATATGCCTAAAAACAAACAATGGGAATCTGTCAACTATTTGCTCATGCTTCTATGCTGACGAGAAAGAAATTGTCTGCCAATTTACAAAGCAGAAATGCGTTTGTTTATCAAAAAACCTGCCATTAATGACAAGAAATGGCACCTTTTTTTTCTCATTCATACATATTTTGGCAGTTAAAGCCCCTATTTTAATACATACACACAAGTATGTGACATTTTATTTGAAGATGAGGAAGAAAGAGGTGTCATGTATTGCTCCCCATTCTGAAAGCCACTTGAAAATAGTATAAACTGCTAAGACCTTTGCTTAGTTGTGTAGAAATATTGCTAAAGATTTTATTTGTCCGAAAGTTGGGTAGACAGAACCCCACTTTTAGACATAAATTGGTCCTTTTTCTCCCCGAAATATATACACTGTATATATATATATATACACTGTATGTATATATATATATACTGTATGTATATATGTATATATATACTGTATGTATATATGTATATATGTGTGTGTATATATACTGTATGTATATATGTATGTGTGTGTGTATATGTATGTATGTATGTGTATATATATATATATATATACAGTATACATATAAATAAATAATAGTTGGTCATAGGACCCTCAGTGTTAAGACACCAACTGGTTAGAGATTTGACACATTGCTGCAAGATGTAGACATCATACCAGTGAATTTATTCATTTATTATTTGCTGACTAAAGCTCCTCTCTATCTGCTCTCTCCTACTTAATGTCTGTCAACACCTATTTTCGGGTGCACTCACACTTAGCTATTGGCTATTGTGCTATGCCCTAGGGCAATTGCCTCTTTAAGTGTGGATTCTAGGACTAGTTTGAGTGCAATCTGCTGCCTGCTATGACCCTTTAAATACCCAAAAGTGTGTTTTTGTGCAAAAAGTCTATATAATAAAATAATTTTATAGATAAGATTTTGCATGTAGCATTCAACTTTCATTTCATGTAAAAGGCTTTTCAGTTTTATGAAAATATTTACTATGACACAGTGCATTATTTTCATGGATGGTCTACCAGAAACACTAATTACCGGTTAATATTGGTTAATTTCAGTACTGCATATAATAAGTCTCATACTATTTAGTTTCCCTCGATTAATATAATCATAAAAGTGTTAAATATCATTTAATTTACCTTTTTTTTTTCCTTGTGTCAGGGTAGGGTACACAATATTTAATTTTCTCAAACAATCCCAATAATCGACTAACACCAGAAGAATGGTATTTCGGAAAAAAACGTTGTTGCTCAGGGATGACACTGCATAAGATGAATAACAAGCAGTAGCATTTAGCATTAGCACAGTCAGAAGTAGCCTGGGTTCTGCCATTGTTGTTATTGTGTAGCCTTAAGCAGGCATGATTGGGATAAGAGGTTACAGAAAGGTAGGGATTGATTGGGTTTTGGGAGTTTTCAAAACTTCTCCACTCTAGTACCCGTATTCGGAGAGTTCTCTGCTCTCAAAAATGTTGTATTTGTCTAAACATAGGACTGAATCGGCGCCATTGCTATTGCTGTGGGATCCATCGTCATATTGTTGTCGTGCAAACACCATCTGAGTATTTCGCTACTAACCTTCTGTCTATATTATCAGAGGTGTACACATCACACCGGGTGTCTTGGTTTGGCAGTAAATGAGGGGTGGAACAGATGGAAAATGAAAATGTTTTATTTTAACCATATTTGAGTTGGAGTCAGACTCGATGAAGAAGTAGCTCCAAAAACATTCCTAAGCCAAGATTTAACCTGGATGTTACATGGGGGGGGTTGTTGTTAATGTGCTTGGTAGCCTTTCCCACCTAAATTAATTATAAATAAACATAAGGACTAATAGTCTATTTGCTTTATTTTAAACCGTTTTTTCCCCATAGGATTTTGCACTGAAATAAATTACGCACTCGAGTCTGGCGTCTTTGACAGCGTTTTCCATCGTGCATCTGCGCAATATCATAGCTCATGATTTCCGAAGATATCCTATGTCGGCTAGTGAACACGGCGCGAAGGATGTTCCGTTGAACCCTCACTCCATCTCAAAGCGATCCGCTCTTGTTGATCCCATTGTTTTTCCCCTTTCAGGTGCACATTCAGGTTCCCTAGTACAAACATCAAAATCTCATTTACGGCCTTGTCAACCGGGAAGAAGGTCAAGCGTGAAGCTCCAGAGTCCCCAGTGAAACCAGTCCAGCCACAGATCTCCCCATTGACCATCAACATTCCAGACAACATGGCTCATCATCCGAGCCCCCTGCCATCGCCAACTGACACCATCAGGTACTTACTGCTCTACAAGGGTTTGTTCCCTGTCCTACAGCACATGATACAGCCCGATGGGGTCAACACAACAAATTGTATTTAGCTGGTATTTTTGTTTGTGCCTTTAGCTTGTTTTTAACCTCTTTGAGCAGTTATCCAGTCTTATGCGGATGTCCCTTATTTAAAACATTTGCATTTAATTGCCAAATCTAAATCCCTGGAGGAGTTGGCGGATAGTAGATCACATACCTGAGCAAGAACACGGTATCTTTCCATTTTTTATCCCCCCCCGGAAGTTGCCATTATTCTGGCTTGTGTATCTGGACCGAATGACAAAGCAGCATGGGAAAGACAACTGTTGCTATAGCAACATCCCTGACGCTTACAATGCACTATGCAGGCCAGATCTCTTTGGAAATTGGACTACGCTTACCTGAATACGAGACTCTGGTCAAAAGAACCAAGCCAATTACTGAAAAAAAAAATACTGATGTGGTTTCATAGTGATGAAGAACAACTCAAGGATTAATTTGGTGACACAGAATGTTTTTGGAGAATTGGAATTATGGGTACAGTTCTTGACCAGAATATTAACCTGTTCTTAGAAAATTGAGTTTTGGTGTCAAGATCCTGGAACATTACACGCCTTGTGAAAGTGTCCTTTGGAAAATGTGTTTTTAGTCAATTTTAATCTAACAAATAGTATATTTCTTAAGAAATTGCTTTTTTTTTTTTTTTAGTGTTAGTGGTATTGCATTGTTTTGCCTGGCGCACCTGAGTGGACAATGAATAATTAATCTAATCCATCAGATTCCATTCAGGTGTGTTTTGAAAATGTGATGTTTGCTGTGGTTTCAGTAATTGATTTTGAGATTACAAAAACCTGATTATGTACACCCTAAAAACAACTCAGCCCTGAACAATGATATAATACTGTTGTAACACTGTTAGAACAGCTTCTCTAGTCACTTAAACCGTTTTAACTGTCAACACAAAAAAAACAAAAACATTTTAAACACGCACTAGTGTAAGATATAAACTCAATACATTTTTATTTTAAAATGTTTTTAAAAAATGGACACCATAACTAAATGTAGGTGATTAATGGAATTTTAATATATATATATATACATATATATGTATATATATATACATATATACATATATGTGTATATATATACATATATGTATATATATACATATATACATATATGTGTATATATACATATATACATATATGTGTATATATATATATGTGTGTATATATACATATATATACATATATGTGTGTATATATACATATATGTGTCTGTATATATATATGTGTGTATATATATGTGTGTGTATGTGTGTATATATATATATATAAACATAAGACAGTCCATTTTTAAATCAAAGACCAACAGAAAAAATTCACGCCTACATGATAATCTGCTAAGTTTATCAAGTTTAAAAGTTCTGTTTTCTAAAAGAAGAAGTTTCACCTCTCATCCAAGTTCAGCCTCTTGGATGGTGAGGGGATGGTGAGAGGTGAAACGTCTTCTTTTAGAAAATTCACGTTCAGTTGCCTAACAGAACTTTTAAACTTGACCATGACCTGGATGACTGAGAATCTTCGTAGACATGCTAACTTTATCCTTTCCTCTGATTGCTCATGCAGTTCATATTTATTAACTGAATTATTAAAATAAGTAATAAAGCCCTAATAAAGTTTCATTATCTCTCAAGAAAGAAATGGGATATTACGTTTGTGTGTAAAGGCACAAGTTGGCAACTTTAAATTTAAGCATCTAGCAGATGTTTTTTTCCCAAAGCAACTTACCAGAGGAGGATTAACAATCAAAGTACCAAATGACCTTAAGTTGTCAACTGTTTTCAACTTGGCACTTGGTGTTGATGAGCTTAGGCCAGTAAGCTGATCAACACCTAAGCCCCCCCCTACAAAAGAGCCCCTCCATCAGTTAACCTGACTGACGTAAATGATAATGACAACAGACATGAATGGTGAATAGTATTAAACCTGAAAGAAGTGTTATAATTACTCACATTAAGCTTGATATATTTAAATAGTAATGTCTTTGTGTCTCATACTGTAGTGTAATGAGTTGGGGTAGGAGAGGAAAAATACCCAGAAATTGCTTTAAATGTAGTTGCGACAAATGAATGGTGAATATCTGAGACTCACGAATAAAAAATCTTAAATCATCTAAGCCAGCTTTTAGAAATTAAAATATATTTTCTTCGCCGGGCCCCGCCCTTTGGTTCAGAAGAAAATGTTAGTGAATCTCTTTCATGTATTTTTTCTCATAAGTTTATTGCTATGATATCTTTTTATAGCATGTTACTCTCAAAACCCACTGTTTTGTGTACTGTACTATTCGCCAGTGCTGTTTCACTGCACATAACTGTACTGTACTCTCTACTTTCCAGTGCGGCAAACTCGTGTCCGTCCAGCCCGCGGGGTGCCGGCTTGTCAGGCTACAGGATGGGTGGTCGTATGGTTAGTTCTGCTGAGCTTCAGCTCATAAATGACAACTCCCAATCTGAGAATGACAAAGAGGCCTCTGGAGGGGATAGCCCTAAGGTGAGACTGCTGCCTGTTGGGAGCTCCAAATACATTACACTTGCTGTTGTTTACAAAAATGGGAGTCTATTTAGATGACGACAATTACAAAAATGGGAGTCTATTTAGATGAAGACAGGTTTTCAATGCGTAGACAATATTTTTTTTTTTTCATATCAGTTGTACCATTTCCTGTATTTGGTTTCAAAAGTGAGTTGACTGTGTCGCTTCTTCTTTACAGGATGATTCCAAACCTCCCTACTCCTATGCACAGCTGATTGTCCAGGCCATAACTCTGGCTCCTGAAAAACAGCTCACTCTTAATGGCATCTACAATCACATAACAAAGAATTACCCTTACTACAGGACCGCAGACAAGGGTTGGCAGGTGAGACTCCACCCACCCACGTTTCTGTTGGATCGTCGCAGTTTCA
>NC_024323.1:634570-643266 GCF_000523025.1 Cynoglossus semilaevis | reverse complement strand
TTTTTTTATTATTATTACTATAACATTGTTCGGGAAATCTGTGTCAAACAAGTACACAATACAATACAATTATTGAATCATATTGTGCCATGCAATTAGAGCTATTTAATCAGCATATCATGTTTATATAAAGTATATTCAGTTAATATGGGGTAAATATATTTAATATTAGCAATGTAGGTAGGATCACTTTGTTCTGGTCATTTGAAAAGGAGCTCCCAAGCCGACAAAGTTTGGACACCCCTGAGCTAATATACCTTCAGTCCATTATGTGAGGCCATGAGTAGGTCATTAGTAACTTAAACCAGTGCTGTTTCTGTTGAAATGACCTCAGTACACAACTGGTTTGTAAATTATTATTACGTTATTACGGACACGAAGCACATTTCTACCAACAAACCTTGGTGATGCTGGAGTATAAATGTATGTTCTCCAAAATTTTTTTTTAGGGTCAAATTTGCCTGGAGTGTATTAAGACTGCAAACATATTTCTTTATAATAAATTATATTCTTAATTATCTAAGAGGGAAAAATATATATACTTTTGTTTGAAGTTTAACCTTAGAATTTGTTTCAATTTTCACCCGAGAAAAGATCCACGATCAGTGTTGATGTCTCAGACCTAGTCAAAATGTTTGATTTTAATTTGTCTTAGGAGTGCACCAGCTTCACCCAACCACTCAGGGGTGCTCTCCGCTCACTCAAGCGGCATCCAGACCCCAGACAGCCTGTCACGGGAGGGCTCCCCGGTCCCACTTGAATTTGAGGCATCCTCTGCTCCCACTACAGTAACCACCACCACAGCAGTGCAGCCCAAACTGGCAGTCATCCAGGAAGCACTTTTTGCACAAAACACAGCAGGTTGGTGACTTTTGACCACTCCGTGGACTTTTTTGTCCCGTCTTTTGTCAGTTGTTTTCTTACAACGATCTTCATGTGCATTCTTCCAGGATCCCCTGTTGGCAACCAGCCAGTTCTCATTGCAGTCCAGCGTCAGTTACCTCAGACCATCAAGCCAGTCACTTACACCATGGCGTCCCCAGTGAGCACCAGCGCCTCACAGCCTGCTGTCCAGACGGTACATGTCCTGCAGCAGATCCCTGCCACTTCCTTGAGCCCTGCCAAAGTCATTGCCCAGCCAGCCACCATCCTAAAGGGCAAGCCACAGGAGAATGGAGAGCACACAGAGGTCAAAGGTCTGTAGGGATGCAAACATTTATTTTTGATTACAACAACCATACCATAAGACTTCACACTAGTGATGTGCGGATCGATCCTGAAATATCGATACTTGCGATTCTGGATCTTTATGCTCTGAAATCGATTCTGAAATCAAAATATCGATACTTTTGATACTTACGCATTCTGAGAGGAGGTGTATCCTAAACAGAAACATGGTGAAAAGTATCCAAATGATTGAGATGTTGTCTAAGTGACGCTCGGTTGGTGGGACTACTTCTTCTTCCGCCTGGGCGTGTGCGTCATGCGTAAGCACAGGGGCTCTACTCCGTGCTCTCACTCGGTCACTATTGATGGAAATTTCGTCTCTTTTTTTTTAGAGAACCGGTTCTTTTGGCTCGGTACACTGAAAAAATCCGACTCTTTCGGGCTCTTCAGATTATTTTTTTATTTATTTTTTTTGTTTTACAAATAACATGTTTTCAGAGTTTGAAACATTGTTTTGACATATTTTATATGATTGTGTTCTCAGGTTTTTCTATTGTTGTGTTGACTGTATAGTAAATGAGGCAGCTACCTCAGTACACTCCAGAGTTTAAAATAAATAAATAAAAAAACCTTGGATTATCGGATTCTTAAAGAAGCTATGATTTGAAATACACATTTTTTATTTAAAAGACAAATGATAAAATATTGATATCGGTATCTGCGATACCAGCCCGAATTTTACTCGGTATCGGATCGGAAAGGAAATTGGTGGTATCGAACATCACTACTGTTAAGTTTCTGTATTATTTATGTTCCACAAGTATATCAGGGGAGAGCGCGGACGCAGTCCCCCACTACCAGAAATTATGCAGTCGAGATTCCCACATTTGGGGAATTCGCAGGGGTCAGCACAGCCGGAGTGCAATGGCTAAGCCTCGCCCTGGGTGAACCACCTTCTTGATCATGGTATCTCCCCTGCCAGGTAAGTATGAGTTGTTTGCATAGCCTAAGTTGCATTCAAGTGTTAAAACAGAACGTGGGAAACTTCTTCCACAGACGCCAACAATATTTTGTTAGTCTTTCTGTTGAGAAAGGAAATCTTTCCAAATATTATTTTTTATATATATGTATATATATTCTGTTGTCGTTTCATATATATATATATATATATATATATATATATATATATAACAGTTAGCGAGGTAAATATGACCAGATCAGATTGACTTTTACTAATGGGAGATAAATGGTGATGTGCCGTGATTCAGAAGATAACAATTTCAAATTTTTGCATAGTTCTTACAAAGAAAAGGATCATTGTATTTGGGAAAAAAATTGTAAAGTGTTGTGAACAAAATGTAAGCCCAATGGCACGCTTGTACCACTGCTGTAATGCTTGAATGATAACAAGCCTCCAGTCACTAGGTGGCAGCACATTTTGGTGTCTGTGGGGGGGGGCATAAACAGAAATTAAATTTTGATCCACTGCTTTAACTCGATGTTAGCAACTGTCAATCTGTCAGCATCTGGATCAGAAATCGCTCCGTGTTCAAGTAGTGGATGCGTCTTTGATCACCTTTTTTTGAAGGACATAAAAGCAGTTAGCAAAGTGACAACACAAACCTCGGTTTGCTGTTGAGTCAAAACATAACAAAAATATTCTCACTACTAGCCGTGAGAAAACTGTTCTAATGCTGACTGAATTGATACTTAATTTTAATGTTTTTTCTTTCTTTTCTTTTTTCTCTAGTTAAAGTGGAGACGGTTCCAACCATCACCTCGATTAGTGGCTCCAGTCGCATTATACAGAGCTCCCAGTCAGCCCCAGCCATGCAGACTGTTACCATAGTACAACAGGCCCCTATGGGTCAGCACCAGCTGCCAATTAGGGCTATAACACAGAATGGCAATCACGGTATCACCACTGCCATCACAGGAACTGCCACTCAAGGTAAGACTAAATTTAAATCTAAATATTTAAATTGCACTTAATGCTAGCAATTTTTTATTATTATTATTAATCACAGATTAGCTTTGGATTGATTACAATTGTGAACGTAACCAGTCGTGATTTCGAACGTTTTTGTGGCAGTGGTGGCTTGGTGGTTATTGATGTGGATCCAGAAGGTTTCGAGTTCGAGTCCACCAGCTGCCAAGTTACCACTGAGGTGCTCTGAGCATGGCACCGTCCCCACACACTGCTCCCTGGGTGCTTAAGCTGCGAGGTCACATTTCGTGGTGTCACAATGACAAGTAGCATATTTTCCGGACTATAAGTCGCACTTTTTTTTTCATCATCCTTTGGCTGGGTTTGTGACTTATTCAGGTGCAACTTCTATATATTAAAATATATAATTTCACACTGACAGTCGCTAGAGGGCACTGGTGTGACTTTTTTTTTTTTTTAAATTATGCATTTTTTGGTTGGAGCAACTTATAGTTTGAAAAATACGGTAGTTGACTTTCCTTTTCCTTTTTAAGCCAAATATACTTTCATAGAGTTGGATTTTAATCATAACCGTGCTGCTTGACAGTGGCTGCTAGGATGCTAATACCAGAAACCACACCCAGTTTATTTTTCCCCCCAGTGTTTGAACTGTTGCCACCCTGACCGCTAATCCCTCTTCCTCCTCAGCTCCTGCCATGGCCAACCCCCTCCACCTGCTGGCTGACCACGCTTCTGCTTCTGCCTCCCTCCCTACAAAGCGTCAAAATGGCGAGCAGCAGCCCAGCGAGCAGACAGATGCCAAACGCATCAAAACAGACAGCAGCGGTGAGGTCGCCCCAGCTAACGTTGCCTCGCAGTCGGAGTCAACGGCAGTAGCGACAATAAATGACCAGGACGGTCACACCAACTAGTCAGCAACCCAAAAAAAAAAAACGCACCATGTGAACTCATCTGCCAATCGCCATTCTTCATCCACAGTTTCTCCTCTCCTGTCTCCTGTTTCTTTCATTCTGGTTTAATTTTCATTTCTCCAGATGTGCTAAATGGAGAGGATTTTATTTTATTTTTTTCATTTTTACTTTATTCCATCTGGAGCCTCAAAAGGAAAAAAAAACAAAAAACAACAACATTTAACCCTTAGAACTGAACTTGTTTTGTGTGAACAAAATAACCAAATGGTCAAACATGAACATAACGGTGACACCTCGCTCTTTCTTCTTCTCCTCCTGAGCCGCTAATGCAGGCAAGTGACTTAACCAAGACCACAGGAAGCCTTAGCAATGACCAACACTTCACAGCTGACCTTAGACCTTGTACATCGCAGCAGAAGAACCTTCTGTGGCTAAACTACTGGACTGGACGCCACCGTTTTCTTCATGTGGACTCCAGAGCAGCGGCCGTGGTATTTTTAAGTCCAAACCTAAGTAAGCAATGAGTGTGACCGCTGAAGTGGTTAAAAATAATATTTGTATTAATATGATGTGTGTTCGGAATTAGAACTCTGAGCCAATATTCCCGAAAAAACCGGCAGCTAGCCTCAACTCACACTGACCATTCTTTTCTTACAGCTGTTTGTTAGGTATTCAGTATTTTGTTCTTAAACAGTAGAAGGGTGTAGGACTCTGTTGAATAGTTCCACACGAGGAAGGATTTATGGTTGGAGTTTAAATTTATGTCATGGCAACATTTCCAGTACTAACTATAGCCGAGTTGTGTAAGAAATGTTAGGACCAGGATAAGGTAAAAAAAAAAAAGAGATTTTTTTGTTTGTTTTTTTTCCTCAAACTTCCCAAGAGTTTTACAGAAATTGGTTTCTCAAATTTGTCTCCACGTCACGTATAGACGTGGATTTATTATTATTATTATTTTTATTTTATTTTTTGGCCCATCAGTTATTGAAAAATTGTCATATGAAAAAACATTTACAGCAAATGAATGAAATGTGGAATTTAATAAATGAATTAAGGACTTACCAGGCAGTCAATCTGCAGGCTTCCTACACCGGTTGTGTAGCTTGTCCAATGCGTGTTCTCATTTTCCTTCAGCAATGTACACTCGTGGTAAACTTTGAACAGCACAGAAGATTACGCTTACACGTTAAAGATGCGAGCAGCAGTCACGCGAGCTCCTGTCGACCAGCGTTTTCAAATAAGGACTATGTATGAGGGGGAGGTACAAATCATTGCTAGGCATATGATTCCTGGTTTTCTTCCTGTTAAGAGCGCATGGTGAGGCCAGACCAGGAAATTATTTTTCTTGGTTTCAAAAAAAAAACAAAAAACTGGCAAGTAATTTGAAATAAAGCCTGCAATATGGCCTACACCTACAAAGTCTCTTTCCTTTTTGGCCCTTCTCTTTTCAGAGGAGTCATTTTATTCCATAGATTAATTCCTGCTCTCCGTTATTTTGACCTGAAACTTGCCAGTTAATGTGACAGTTTCATAAAACAATCAGGAAGGTATGGGCTGTAAGGTCCACGCCAGCGGTTTATGTACTTGCACAGGGTGAAAGAACAGCGCCATTGTTTTCACGTAGTTCGTTCAGTTCGTCCATTCGGTTCCTGGTTCAAGTTCTTGAGTGTGAAATGCATCTTGAATCCTATTTTTTTTTTTTTTTTTTTTGCCTTTTCATTGTGAACTGTTAAGTGTTGCAATGTTGAGTTTCTGTCTCGTTTGTTCAAATAGATCGATATGGAGATGTTTTTTAAATACTTGCACATTAAATCCAATCTACGTATATAAATAATCCATTGTGTTTCCAGATGTTTACCATCGCATGTATCTAACAAAAGTCGCAAACTGTAAGTTGAACTAAAGAAAGAAAGAAAGAAAGAAAAAAAATTGTCCTGCTTTGTCCAAGATCAGACCTACACGTGATAAAAAAATGTTTAGACCACACCCTCTATTTCTCTCATTTATTTGAACGATATTTCCGTTTAATGTTTACTCTACCTTTGTTGTGGTGTTGGCACATTCACTCTTTTTTTTTTCTTTGTTCAGCTACATATTTGGTGTTGGCACATTCACTCTTTTTTTTCTTTGTTCAGCCAGATATATTTACATTGCTCTGGTAGCCTGTTATACTTTAAGTTGTTCTTGTTCCAAATGATTTTTTTCATCCTGTTTTAGTGGGGGGAAAAAAAAGTTTCTTCCGTTTCTTAACCTGCAACCTTAATACTAACAAGGAAAAAACAAGTTCACATTCGCCTACCGGATGGGCAGCAAAATATTAGGTTGCCATTTTAATTTGTATTCTTGCACAACATGGCTGCACATTACCCAAAAAATAAGGTTGTTTTACACTGTGTATAGTTGAAATTATACAAAAGTTAAGTATTAATGTTACAGAATTTTAAATTAAAATTTGTGTCAAGACTAAAACATGAGGAAATTGCTTGAAGAAGTTTTATATTTCTTTAGGACTTCTAAAAAAAAAAAAATAGCTCATAGATATACACAGGACCGAGTCAACTTTTTTTTAAAAATGTCTGCTTTGTGGCTGATTGTGGTACACACTGTATCTATTTTTTGAATTTATTTATAGTCCAACAATGAGCTCCGGTGAGCCATTAGTTATTATGTTCAATCCCTGTTCAACACTTTAATAAAAAGATAAGATTATTTTAAACATTAAATGATAAGCAGATTTTTAGGATTTTAATTCTATAAATGCCATAAAGGAATCATCCGGAGTTTTTATTTGTGTGGTAATTGTCATTACAATTAAGTATTCCATCCAGAAAGGAGGGACATCCATTCCTATATAGCCTGACCTTTTGGATCTAAACTATACACTGTGTGGTATTTGTTTAAAATATAATTTGAAAAAAACATCTGAAGTGTTGCAGAGTTTTCAATAAAATTGAAAAAAAAAAAAAATCAATAAATAAAAAAAAAAAATCAGACATCCTTCTACACTGATTCTTCTGGTAGTAGTTTAATCCAATACAGAATTATTTCAGTACAGTTCCATTTCCTGCACTATACATGTATACCGTATTTCCCCAGACTATAAGTCGCACCAGCCAAAAAATGCAGAAGAAGAAAGAAAAACGTATATAAGTCGCACACCAGTGCCCTCTAGCGGCTGTCAGCGACCTTTTTCCAGCAAATTCGATCATTTTCTTTTAACAGGAACAACTTTCCAGCAGATCCAAACAAATTGTTGACGCGTTCAATGCCTAAGAGTGAAAGGGATATATAGGAGAGAAAAGAGGTGAGAGAGTAAGTGCAGACAAAGAACTTTATCAGTGCTGTTAGACATGTGTATTAATAGGGAATTGTGCTGAGTTAGAGCTTATTCATAAATAACACTATAACATTGATAACAAAACACAGAGTCAGGTCTGGATCAGGTACTGCAGTTCTAAAGTTACAGAAACCGAGAGAGTCGCTACGCAGGATTCATTTCTTGGTTAGATTTCTTTGTTTTCTAAAGAGCTGGAAATGTATGAGCAAATGGTGATTGTTAATAGTGAGGGTTTAGTGCAGCAGAGGATGCAATAGCAGGTGTTGTGGTCTTTGAAAAAAAAAAGTTTATTAAAGCTATCAATCAACTGTTAATAACGTTTTCCTGTGCACCGTGGTGTGTTGTGTGTAAATAATCAGTAAAATAATAACAATAATAATAATAATTATTATTATTATTATTATTAAGGTCTTAAGGGTAAGGTTGAAGCACGACGGTTATTGTTATAATAATAATAATATCAATAATAATAATAATAATTATTATTATTATTATTGATATTATTATTATTATAACAATAACCGTGCTTCAACCTTACCCTTAAGACCTTAATAATAATAATAATAATAATAATTATTATTATTATTGTTATTATTATTATTATAACAATTATATTTTTATTATATAATTTTTATTTTTTTATTTGTATTTTTATTATATAATTTTATTATATTATTATAATTATTATAACAATTATTATTATTAACAATAATAATTATTATTATTATTATGTTATTTTAACGAGTTGACGTTTAAACCAGTAAGAAATCTAAGCTTCACATCTGCAGTGCAACTATTGACCACATGGTAGCAGCAAAGGACGTGCATGTGATCGTACACGCCGTCTGTCGCTGTTATCTGGTGCTGCTGCCGCGGACAGCGGTGTGTTCAGTACACGTGTGAGCCGAGTTGAATCATACGTGTATTTCAGCCAGTACTTAACGTCCTACACAATCGACTACACGAAGAGAAAACAACGGATATACATGGCTGTGAGGGAAAAAGAGAATATATCACTGAGTAGAGCACAGAGAAAAATGAGAGGAGGAGATGGGGCACGGGTGAGAGGGGTGGTCTGTTCACTCAGTCTTAAGGGTAAAGGTTGAAGCACGTGGTTTTCTGCTGTTGTTGCTCCAGGTCTTTGAAACTCAGGATCACACTGTGACTGTCATTCACATAGTCACAAGTGTGTAGTAATAAGTCAGTGTTTCTTGTGGCAGGGTTAGGCTCAATTCATTGGATTTGTTGAGTCATTGAGATACCATATTTTCTGGACTATAAGTTGCACTTTTTTTTCATCTTTTGATTTGATTGGGTTGCGACTTATACTCAG
>NC_024323.1:630716-633750 GCF_000523025.1 Cynoglossus semilaevis | reverse complement strand
TGCTGACAACAGCAGAGGAACAGAACTCGTCCGGTTCTACATTTTATTTTGAACGAACACAGACCAGAGGATGGGAATGAATGTCTTCTGCCTTTGTTGCTGTCTAAGTTCTTGTTTATTTATGTTCTTAAACACAGGGGCTCAGACAAAAGACAAATGTTATCATTTTGAAGGATGTTTGATTTGATTCACAAATATTATCCCCAAAATTGAAAAAACCTCCTTTCCTCCTCCTCCAGGTATGTGGATCCTAAAAGCAAATACTTTGCAGATCAAATTCAAAAATGAAGTAAACAGAATGGAGAGAAGTCTAATCACGTTTGATATGAAAAGACCCCGGAGGTTTTTTGTGTGTTTTTTGTCTTAAGATTTTATCACGCAAACGTTTGTTCACCTTAAAGTTTACCATCAGATAAACAAGATCAACACCAGCACAAATAAAACAGTGTTGTAACAAATTCACAATGTCAAAAAAAATCTAACTTGGCCTCAATGTCGGCAGGTGGAAGGAAGTCTAAAGAAACATCTACAATTGTCGTCTCCATCAGAGTCTGCATCGAGACCAACTGTCTTTTCATTGTTGGTGAAATAAAGGATTAGGTAGATGGATGGATGGATGGATGGATGGATGGATGGATAGATGGATGGATGGATAGAGAGAGATGGTTGGATGGATGGATGGATAGATAGATGGATGGATGGATGGAAGGATGGATGGATGGATGAATAGATAGAGAGAGAGATGGTTGGATGGTTGGATAGATAAAAAATAGTGATAGGTCAAATGAAACGCTGCGGAACACATGACAAACATATAATATATATATAATATATATAATTATATAATATATAGTATTATATTGTATTATAATATATTATATATTATATATATTATATATGTATATCTGAAAATTTACATGTTGGTTATTTTCACACTGACAGCCGCTAGAGGGCACTCTAAGGCTTGTGTACCAGTATCTACTACTCCTGTACCACTGAAAATGTACATGGTCGTTGTTTTCACACTGATAGCCGCTAGAGGGCACTCTAACTGACTGGTGCGACTTATATGTTTTCTTCTTCATAATGCATTTTTTTGGCTGGTGTAACTTATACTCCAGAAGTGACTTAGTCCAGAAAATACATTAAGTCCAAGATTGCAGTGTCTTCTTTTTTGTAGACAATGGCACATTCTGTTTTTGCATACAAAGTAAAAAAAAAAAAAAACACTTGTTTTTTTCATCAGTAATCATTGCAACAGCCTCAGAGGAGCATATACTGTATGTGAAATAATTATGTTTTTGTATATACAATCCCTGAATTCTACTGTGGCTAAGCTTAAAGAAACGAAAGAGTCCGGCTAAATGTGAAACTAGTCTGGTTGTTTCCTTGGATACAACGAGGAGCTTTTCCATCTCTGAGCTCTTAAAGACCAACACTGAGGTGACGAGCCTTTCAGCCTTTTACACTGTTTTGGATAAATTACAAGTTCCAAATTTTTTTTTTCTGTCTATTCATTGAATAATAATCATGGTAATAAATATGGAAAGCTACTTGTTTTGGATGGATAATAGATTCAAATGTTTTAATGATTAGCTATGCTAAGAAGATGCCTTCCCCCCATGTATTTGGACACTTTCAATTAAGATTATATGAGATAAAACCTGGTCTCTGGTTGCATCGAGAGTGTCCTTGGCTCATCTTATTTTAACCTAGTGATCCACTCTTAGGTCAGGCCTTTTGGATAATCCCTCACAAGGATCAAGAAGGACGCAGGAGCAGAGGAAGTGGGGTGAGAAGAGGATGCCAGCCAGATTTACTTATACCTACCTGTCTTTGCACATGTAGGAGACGTTTTATACATCCTGCATTGTTGTATTTCTTCTCGTTCTTCTTGTCCCACAATCAGCATTGTTGTATTTCTTCTCGTTCTTCTTCTCGTCCCAGAATCAGAGTACAGCGGAACCTCAAGATACGAGCATAATCCGTTCCAGGACCGAGTTCGTAACTCGAGGAGCTCGTATCTCAAATGATTTTATTTTTCCCATAAGAAATGACAGGAAAAAAAATTAATCTGTTCCGGCCCTCTAAAAAAACCCTTATTAGTGCTAATAACAATGGATCTATCCATCCATCCATCCATCCATCCATCTATCATCTAACTATCTATCTATCTATCTATCTATCTAGCTATCTATCTATCTATCTATCTAGCTATCTATCTATCTATCTATCTAGCTATCTATCTATCTATCTATCTAGCTATCTATCTATCTATCTATCTATCTCTCTATCTATCTATCTATCTATCTCTCTATCTATCTATCTATCTATCTCTCTATCTATCTATCTATCTATCTGTCTATCTGTCTATCCATCTATCCATCCATCCATCCATCCATCTATCATCTAACTATCTATCTATCTATCTATCTAACTATCTATCTATCTATCGATCTATCTATCTATCTATCTATCAGTAGATACAGTATGTCTCCTCCATATGTTGAGGTTCAATGTAAGAATAGCAAAACCCCAACATCTGAGTAGCTAAGCTAAAATTGTGACATTCGTTTAAACATGGTGCTGAACAAGGCCAACATTAGACATTCAACCTGTGTAGTGGCGTTGCCTTCAGCCTGATAAACAACACGTAAACAAAAGGTAGAAATGGCACCAATCCAGCAAGGTGGGTCTGGGGTCAGAGTACGTGCATTAGCCAGATTGATGGTGTGACACATGTGCGAGGCCCCATTTCTGTGAATTGCATTCCTTGTGCTGGGGAGGCCTCCACTAGAGGGGTTTTGCTGCAGTATTCTTGTGCCTGCCTGTTTAATCTCATCTTAGGGAGGCAAACAAGTCCTGGTCAGGATCCTAATGATCCAGCGGAATGGAGTCAACTACTCACGTGGCATGCCATGCTTTCAGATCTCGCTGTCGGTGTTTCTGTTTCTTACTGTAAAAAAAAAAAAAAAAAAAAAAAACTAGCCGCGAACCTTCTCCCCCCCCCCCCCCCCCCCTCAGGGGGTCTTCC
>NC_024323.1:623567-630084 GCF_000523025.1 Cynoglossus semilaevis | reverse complement strand
GGATTCTTGACTGTGATCTGAGTGACATGAAGCCCTGCCAGCTGTACACAGAAACATTTCCCCGTTCTTCCAGATAAAGTATGGCTGCCAAATTTTTCTTGTCTCCGTGAAACAAGCAAAAAAAAAAAAAAAAAATTAGTGAATAACTAACCATGCTACGTCAGCCTCTGTTTGACCCTAAAGGAAATGCTTGGATCTGTAAATTGGCGGCCAGGAAGTGGTAGATGAATTAACAAAAGTGTTGAAACAATGGCACTCACAATATAATGGAATGGAATGCTGTAAAATATAATGGAATATATATATATATTTCCATAAATATATATATTCCATTATTTTTACAACATTTCTGGGATTCTTTTTTTTTTTTTTCTCAACTCTTTCTATTTTTTTTCTGCTAGAATGAATCTGTTTTCAGTCAACACAGGACACAGGAGCTCATGAGACCAGGCTCAGTCAGATCCCACTTGGAATGCAGGCTGTTTCGTAACTTAAAGGACTTTGGTTTATCTTTATCTGATGGATTCTGGTGCCTCTTTATTAAACACAAAATGCAGTGCAAATCTACATTATTGGTATAAAAGAAAGATTTTTTTTTTCACTTTTAATTACACATCACGCCAGCCAAAGAATGCATAGTGGAGAAGAAAAAAAATACACATATAAGTCGCACTGGAGTATAAGTCGCACCAGCCAGTTGGAGTGCCCTGTAGCGGCTTTCAGTGTGAAAATAATGAACATGTACATTTTCAGTGGTACAGTTGGAGCAGATACTGGTACACAAGTTTGGAGTGCCCTCTAGTGGCTGTCAGTGTGAAAATAACACGATATATATATTTTAATATATAAGTCTCACCTGAGTATAAGTCGTAAACCCAGCCAAAGGATAAAAAAAAACGTGTGCGATATAGTCTGAAAAAACGGTGATAGTGGATCTGATGTACACTGGTGTTAAAAAGCATATATTTAATTTTAAGTTAATGTAAACCCAGCCAAAGGATAAAAAAAAAACGTGTGCGATATAGTCCGAAAAAACGGTGATAGTGGATCTGATGTACACCGGTGTTAAAAAGCATATATTTAATTTAATTTTTTGTTCATTTGATTTAATTAAAAGTGAAAAAAAAATCTTTCTGTAGAAATATAGAAGTATATGTAAGTATAGTATATGTACAATAGTTTTTTCTTTTTAAATTTAGTGGATGTGGCTTATATTCAGGTGCGCTTAATAGTCTGGAAATTTTGGTGTATATATATATATATACAGTATATATATATATATATATCAAAGACTTTGTCTTGAAATTTCCTTTTTTTCTCTTTTGGTCTATTCCTCTTTTTACAATTTGTTTCTCTTATGTCTTTTTTGCGTTTTTTTTTTTTTTTTTTTTCATGTTTCGTCGTGTTGTGATGTATCTTGTTTTGCTGCAGTACTTTCAGAGAAAGTGCGCTGCTGCTGTTGCTGTTACAAGGCTAAACTGTTTGAGACTGTGTGCTTGGTGTTATGTAACAGGAAATATTTTTGTTTCGGATTAAACATCACTTCAATGGTTAAGAGCCTCGGCGCTGCAGGATTATTGTATTATTTTTTAATTAGGTCCTTTTTAATTCCAACATTGTTGTCTTGGTTCTCTGTGAGATCATTTTGCTGTCTTCACTAGTTGGTTGAAATAATGAAATAATAAAAAAATGTTTTCTAGTTTTGTCATGTTTTCGGGGAGTTTCCTTGTAACTGCGAGGAAGAAAATTACATTTTTGTGTTTAACTTAACTTTTCGTTTTGCTTTTTTAGTGTCAACTGTGTCAACTGATAAATGCTTTATTTATTATATATAAGTAGTACAGTATGGTTGTGTGTGAAACTATTTACATACCATTTTTAAAAAAATGTATAATAAATCAAATAAGTCAGCAACATTTTGTCACGGAGGCAATTAGTGTAGCCCAGTTTACAGCAGAATATTCCATCAGCAGCTTTGTCAGCTGTGCCGACAGTGATTGTCCAAGCTCTCTGATAAATTCATCATGGAGAGGAATGCAACATAGTAGACTGACATGAACTGTGCTTCGAAGTTTTGTTTTGTTTTTTTCCAAAACAATTCTTATTGTTAGTCTCCACGCTTAAATCAGACTTCACAGCAGTGTTATACAATTCAGGTCAAAGTAGTACTACATGTGTCTGTGTATGACATATTTTAACTATGTTCAAATTGTTCTTGTTGGTTTTTTTTAATCCCATAAATGGACACAACAAAGCAGTGTTTCAGCTCAGCTCAGTTTTAGTTCAGTTCAGTTCAGTTCAGTTCAGTCCAGTCCAGTTTAGTTCAGTTCAGTAGCATTGTCAGATGTGACATGTCATAAGTAGGTTTTTGACAAATATTCATTTCAATTTCATTTTTTATAACAAAATAAAGATGACGTAAAAAAAAAAGTTGGTCTTTTCAAGTGTTGCATTTCATGAGCTGACTGTAGTATGTCAACCTCCTTTAAAGTATGTTTTACTTTAACATTGAAATATGTTACTATGCAACAGGTCAATTTGTCTCAACCTTTAGCTACTCTTTTCTTTTAGCTGGGGGTAATCCTGGTCTTAGGACAAAAACTAACGACTGACAAAGAAAAAAAATGAGTAGTGTACAGTCAGAATCGCAAATGCTTCAACAAAAGAATACTCCACCTGGCAGCATATGCTGTATTTGCATGTGCTAGAATTAGTACAGATGGAATTGTAGTTGAAACAGCCCTTTATTGAATGTAGGTCAAGTTGATTCTTGAATCTGACTGACTAGGTTTTTGTGATATTTTGGTCCATGGTAGATCTTGGATAAAAATACCTTTTATGCATATTTAAATGTAAAGGGCATGTTGTGGAAAAATGGATTCCTGGATGGATAATAGTGGTGTGGGTTATATCCAGGTGACAGTTAAATGTTAAATGTTGAATTCCAAATGTAAACTTCATCAGTTACCATTACATTCCTTGATAATGTTTAAATTAGATCAAATAACCAAAGATGGTGGAGAAAATATGAATTTCCCCCCGCGTACCACAGTTTGAGAACCACTGATATACACCAAAGATGGTGGAGAAAATATGAATTTTCCCCCGCGTACTACAGTTTGAGAACCACTGATATACGGTAATACATAAATGGCCAAGGTAGGAAAGAAACTGGACTTTTCTAAGGAATGTGAACGCACCACAAGAACAGATTTCTGACGTCACCGACGTCAGCACACGCATGTGCTCCCTCCGTTTCTCCGCCCACCTTCGGTCATCCGCTGCTCCAGCCTCAGTTGCGACAGACAACCAGGCGCTAGCCGGACTGTTTCACGGCGTTTTCTGCTTCCTTGTCGTCTCAGTCGTTCCGGGCTAAGGCTTCTCCACGGGCCGGCCAGGAGTGCGGTTGCGTCTCTTCGAGGCTGGGAATTAGCAGCAACAGAATTAGCTTCACAACCCACAGTTGCATTCTTTTTCAAATTTGTACTAATATCTACATTTTTCTCTATACGTTTAAATCACAGTTTGACGTATAACATGGCCAGACCTTCTATAAATCCTACTTTCTTGATGCCAAGTCACGGCGTCCTCAAATCCTTGCTGGAGAATCCACTCAAGCTGCCTTTTCAACACGACGAAGGTACGTTTTTTTATTTCAATATTTCAATATAAGGACGAGATGTTTGTCTTACAATGCGCGTGAGTGCGTCTATGGTGGCAATACGTATATATTCCGCAAATAATTTCTTTATTTTATTGAGTGATATGATATTCAGAGAGACATAGATAGGTGATGGCTAAATCTAAACATTGTGGCGCATTGCACGACCTTGTGGGGGATAGAAAGCAATAGTTTGGGCAGAAGGTAGAAGTATTAAACCGTGCAATGGTTGACTGGGCTTCGAAAGTCGCTGGACAATGATTAACTTAAGGATTTGTTTTTTTTTTGTTGTCAACGTCGAACATAACTTTGTGCCATGACTCTAGTGACTACTGTTTAAAGCGTACAAGCGTAATTATAACCTATTAAAACCCTGTCTTGTCCTGTGTGGGATTTGGTGGCACTGCTAGCGGCCGGTAGAGGGCGTAGCTTTTTCCTACTCCTGCAGCTATTCGACTGTTTGGTAAATTGTTCCCTACGGTTTCTAAAACCACTAAAATATGGCGTGTAGACAGCGGCGTAGTGAAGCGTATACGTGGGGTGTACGGCGTATGCTGCGACTACTTGTTTTATTTGGCAGTTGTCATTGTAGTTTTCAAAAATACCATGTATGTGTGAATTTATTTTGTTAGCAAGAGCTAGTAAAGCTTTTATAAATAAAAGAAGGGACTTGTAGTGGCTCGGACGTTTATGTTGAACTGGCTTAAACATAAAAAATAACGTAAGGGCAAGATTCCATATCCAGTTTGGACATAAGTGATATAGGTTCTTTTTTAATATCCCTGCTTCTTTTCTGCCTTTCTTGGGTTCAAGCCCCAGAGGAAACACATGTTTAGTGCCTCCAAGTGGTAGCCTGTTGCAGCAGATCTGTTTTGTTTTGTTTTTTAACACAAAATGATACAAATTATTATTATATGACTGAACTTGTCTGCTCATTTGTCCGTTGAATGGACAAAACTGGCCTAAAATGTCCTCTGCTAGATAATGTTTTCGTATTTGAGCGTGGGGTTGTGTTAAAATGTCCTCTGCTAGATAATGTTTTCATATTTAAGCGCAGGTTGTGTCTTACACAATGGTCCAAGGCTAAAATGCTAAAATGCTAAAACTCATTTTCTACGCCATCTATTGGGGAAACATGTGTTTTGCAGGAAAAGGGCAAATGTATAATGATAATATAAATAAATTATATAATTTGGAAAAGTTTGGTGGGCCGGATTAAAAAGATGAACGGGCCACATCTAGCCCCCGGGCCTTAGTTTGCCCCTGCCTGATCTAGCCAATATTGGAAGAGATACTGTAACTGGTGTCAATAGGCAATTGGTGGATTCCTATATAAGTACTAATATTTAATATATATCAAATATAATTTAAAACAAAATATATGTTTTTATTATTTAACTTTACAGCCTCTCCGACAGGGCGAGTGGGACTTTATTTTTTATTTTATTTTCTTTTATCATTTAAATATAATTCACACTGACGTGCGACTGTATCTACAAATTAACAGGGTTTGGAAAAGGCAAGGTGTTGGAGAAGAAGCTCGACGATGAGAGCGGCACCAATAACCACCCACAGTCGGCCTTTCTTGGACCGACCCTGTGGGACAAGACGCTGCCCTACGACGGGGACAACTTTCAGTTGGAGTACATGGACCTGGAGGAGTTTCTGTCAGAGAACGGCATTCCCACGAACACGACCCAGAGTGACCAGGCTCAGCAGGTGCCACGGCCACCTGCGCAGCAACAGCAGCAGAAGCAAAAGCAAAAGCAGCAACAACAACAACAACAACAACAGCAAACGGTTACCCCCGCAGCCTCTGGGGTGGATCTCAACCGTTGTGCTTCCACCTCAGTTCACTCAGGCATGGTGCCCCAGACCTGCATCCACAATTCTAGCACTACAGGTAGGAAGCATTTAATTTCCATGTTATAATAACAACAACTGAAAGTCAGGGTATAATAGTAGTGGAGTTCATGTATGATATGATTTCTGAAAATGTTACTCGGTATATGCTTAGGTGTTTTCAATTAAATCAGTACTTCTCAAATTAGTGGGGGCGGGGGGCGCAAGGGGCTTGAATGTTAGAAAGCCTCCAGTCACTAGGTGGCAGCAACTCATACAGTGGTTTATGGACGAAGACATGCAAGTATATGAAATCCTTGACTATGAGTATATATAAATTGAAAAAAACAAAACAAAAAACAAGACTGATTAAACATTCAGAAGAATCCATTTTGCATTAAACATTCAGAGAAATATATCTTTGTACACAACACTTAAAAAAAAGTCAATTGACACCGCTCGCGCACGTAGACTCGCGCTGTGTATACAGAGTAGTCAACTTTGGTCCACAGAATGCTGGTGATATTTTTTTTTCTTGATATACAGTTTGTTTTAATAGAGTGATAGGATATGTCACATATATTTGCCATATATTATGCATTCTAATATATATTCTGCCCTTTGTTTTTTGTTTTTTTTTTTGTCGTTGATTATTGTCAATGACGTTCTTGAAATCCACCTTCTGACAGTAGGGATGCACCCATCCACGTTGTTTCACTTCCGATCCGATCTCGATACCTGGATTTGGATATCGGCCGATACAGATATTTTTCCCGATACTATTGCTTTAATTATTATATCCATGTATTCCCCATACGGCACTTTGAGGTTAGCATAAGGTCAGAAAAGGAAGTCCTATTAAAACGAATATGTGTGTGTGTTTGAAATCGAGCATTTTGATAAGTGCAAAATAAACTTACAACGACGTACGCATCTGCGCGCACGCACACACACACACACACCCTGATTCAATTCATTGCCGGCTACATTGACAGTCAATCAACATGTTCAGCA
>NC_024323.1:611917-623550 GCF_000523025.1 Cynoglossus semilaevis | reverse complement strand
TTTGGCGTCTAAAATTCATGTTAGTTGGTTTTCAGCAGACGTGGGCAAACTGCATCCTGCGGGCCAGATACGGCTGTCTGGATTTTCTAATCCGACCCACCTAACACTGGTACAAGGTTATTTGCATTATTATTTCACCCAAAAATTCTACGTCCACCCAGTACTGAACTCCCCCCCACCCCCAAATTTTTAACCTCAACTTTGTAAGAGTGCAAAGAGAGGTATAATGTTATAACAGTGGTCATTTCTCTCTAACCTGTTCCACCGTTTTGCCATGGTTACGTGAAGCCGTACTCAGGTCTATCCTCCTCGGTAGGCTAGGTATGGTAATGTACATGCAGTTGTTCATTACCATACCACAGAAACCGGTCGTTCCGAACATGGCTCTTGAAAAGGAGTTAAGAATTCAGCCATTGTCAGTGCTTTGTCACCTTTAAAGAGCAGGTTTTTCCCCAACATTTTGACAACCCTGTGGCCAATCTATCTGTATCTGTAAGACAAGTTTCGAAATGCTTACAATGGCAGGGCTCTCACTGTCATTTTTTTTTCTTTTTTTCGAGGAGAATAAGTGCTCCCGAAGTCAAATATTTGGAAACACAAAGAGATATACAAGACACCAAAAAGTTGTTGGAAGAAAAGCACTTATTAGTAACACATCTTTGATGCATTTTGTTTTCTTTTTTCCAAGCCGACTTAGTGGGGAAAAGATGCACAAATATGCAACAAAATAAATACCGGTATGGGTGTCGGGCTTGTTAGTCAATTTTGAATACCCATAAACATGTGCAAATTTAGCAACCCAATATTCTGTAATGACTGTACACGCCAACCAGCGGTCCATTGACCAGAGTTGTTGTTTGAAGTGTCTTCCTCTGTTTGTTTAACTTTTCATTTCATGAACATTGTTCGTGTTAATTTGATCATCAAAACTAGCGTACAACTCTCTGCAACTCGGAGTATATCTGCTGTACTGATATCAATCTGACACCTTTATTTTCTACATCTTTAATTCTTTGCAGGAGATGCTAAAAGCAGTGACTAAAACGACTGTGATTATACAGAGCTGCAAGACTCACTAAAAGCCTCGATTTTAACACAAATATTAACGCACAAACAACCGGCCTTAAGTGTAAGCAGACAAGTTCATATTTGAATTTATTGACTTTGCCTCTAATGGGGGCACCGAAACTGATAGGCACGGACTGTGTAGTAAATGGCATGATAGCTAGCGATTTAGGTGTGCGAAAGTGCGATTCGAAGGGAGCTTCGAAAGTGACGCGATAAAGAGGATGATGCAAAAGAGTGTTTTAGATGTTTTGAGGAATCGATCCGCAACACCCAATCTGCGAGGTTTACCCTGATGTCACCTTCTTAAAAGTAGGTAGAGAAGTTTGTGAAGCGTGGCAGACAACCTTATCATCGCCATGTTTGGGACACCGACATCACTGCTACGTTTTATCAAGACCGGAATAAAAAAAAAAAAAATAGGTATGAGTTAAAGTTAGCAAGGAGGTGCTAATGCATTTTGCTCATAATGGTGTCAGTGTGAGATCTAAAACGAAATAAGAGAAGTTACTACAAGTCACACTTTTTTGCATTTTTTTTGCCTGGTGCGACTTATACTCCAGAGCGACTTATAGTCCGGAAAATAGAGTTATTACAAAATGAGAAAGTGTCAGATTTTTTTATCAAGTCCGGAATAAAAAAAAGAATAAAGTTAAAGTTAGCAAGGAGGTGCTAAATTGTGAGACTTCTGCGTGTTTTTTTTTTCTTTCTTTTTTTCTCTTCTCCACGCCAATTACGCTGCTGAGCATTTAGGGCCGCGACAAGCAAATGAGGTTTTGGTCTAAAAATGACCAAGCGGTGCGATATAAGGCGTTACAAGAGTTTTCCAGCCTCTGCTTTTTGGTGTGAACCCAAATTGCGCAAAGATAAAAATAAAATGTATCAGTGGAGATATGACAAAGTCCCATACAGTATGGGCAGAATCACAGTTTATCTTGACCAGCGCTCTTACTAGTAGTCGTCTGACTAGTAGTGTGTGTGTTTGTGTGCGTGTCTCTATGTGTGCATCCGGTTTGTTTTGTTTTTTTTCCACATTGCATGTGAACACGGGGGGAGGGGGGGGATCACGGCCATGTGACAGACACATGTCTGAGCTGTGTGTAGCTTGTGCTTTAATAGCAGGCTTTGTCACGCCAGGAGTCGGCCCCTCCTTCCTCTTTCACCTTCTGTTTCCTCTTTCTCCGCCCTTCGACACTTGCTGCGCTCTTCCTTCCATCTGGTCTTGCTCTTTTCCCTCCCCGTTGCTGGGCTCAGCTCAGACACTACCGGGAGTCAAGACCGGAGCACAGGCTGTACCCAGCTGAGTTCACATGGACACGGGTGTGCTTTTCCTCACATGCACACCATGTTTTTTTCCAACTGAGATGCAAACAAACTGTAGTGGCAACAAGTGTTATCACTAACAACATTTTGGATTTTTTTTTCATCTGTATTAAACATCCAGATACATTTACTGCATCGAATCCCCCTTAAACGTATTTGAACATTCCGCAAGGATATTTACTTGTTTGTTTGTTTAATTGACATTAGAATACTTTTTTTTTTTTGCAAATATCGCTGGACAATATCCATGTTTTGCTTTGAGTGTAGCATCGCAAAAGGCTAAATAACATGGTTAAAAATGAATATTGTTTGGTATTTCGGTCCTTTAGCTAACTATTTTCGGGCTTTATCTTATCTTCTTAGTTAACCCTGTAGTCACATTTTTGTCACCGTTTCACTTATTTATTTATTTTTGGACTAATTTAAGGCACTTTTGTTTCATATTTTTGTCTTTTTTTTATTTCTCTTAATTCTGGTTTCACTTTGACAATCTTGAGATCTAAAACGAAAATAAAGAGAAGTTAAACTATACGTTGAAAAGTGACAGCTACTTTGACATGAATTATCTAGCTAGCTATCTCAACTGCTCTCACCCACTCTCGTCTGTACGTAGCTTCAATTATAAATTAAATTACCGTATTTTCCGGACTACAAGTCACACTTTTTTGCATTTTTTTTTGGCTGGTGCGACCTATACTCCAGAGCGACTTATAGTCCGGAAAATACGGTTGTTACAAAAAGAGAAAGTGTCAGATTTCCTAGTTCATTTTTTTGTCATCCAACACATATACGATGTTCATCCAATGCATCCATGCATCAATAATAAAAACCATCGGGGAAATTGTAGTGTAGAGAACTGTTTGATCCAATGGCTTTCCAGTGGCTAAATGTTTCACTGCAGCGGTCATGGACAATCAGCTGACGTGCACTTGTGTGATGGATGGATGGATGGATGGATATATTTGCTAAGGATGACTGGATACAATTTTTTAAAGTCTGATAGTGGCGCTGCAGCTTGGAATATCTGCCGATACCAATATCGATCCAATACCTTCTTTTTGCCTTCAGCCGCATCCCTGTTTACAGCATGTCGCACAAAGTTGAGTCGAGCATCCAGGCTTAGGTATCATTTGAAAGTTTGACCAACATTGGACTGATACTGATCCTGAGTATCAGATTGAGCCATCCCTAGTTTAGTCATAGGTTATTTTTCATATAAAATGTATTTTGTATATCATTTATTTCTTACCTTCTGATCAGCTGTGACTATCACATTTTCACACTTTTCGTCATCCTTTGGTTGGGTTTGCGACTTATACTCGGGTGCGACCTATATATATTAAAATATATTGTGACTGTCATTCACATAGTCACAAGTGTGTAGGAATAAGTCAGTGTTTTTTGTGGGAGGGTTAGGCTCAGTTCATTGGATTTGTTGAGACAGATTGAAATTGTGTACCATGGAAACAGATACCATATTTTCCGGACTATAAGTTGCAATTTTTTTCCATCCTTTGACTGGGTTGCGACTTATACTCAGGTGCGACCTATATATTAAAAATATATAATTTCCTATTACTGTTATTTTCACACTGACAGCCACTAGAGGGCACTCTAGGCTAGTGTACCAGTATCTGCTACTCCTGTACCACTGGAAATGTACATGTTGGTTATTTTCACACTGACCGCCACTAGAGGGCACTCTAGCTGCCTGATGGGACTTATATACAGTATGTTTTTTTTTTCTTCTTCATTATGCATTTTTTGGCTGGTGCGACTTATTTTCCGGGGAGACATAGTTGGGAAAATACGCTACACTAAATGTATGAAAGTAAAACAAAGAAAATGTCTTCTTTCGCAACTTTTCTTTCAGCCCGGGACACACCCAGCCCCATTGACCCAGAGACCATTCATGTGCCATTGACCTATGAACCAGACCCAGCTGACTTGGCTCTTTCCAGCGTCCCTGGACAGGAAATGTTTGATCCCAGAAAACGGAAATTCACTGCAGATGAACTAAAGCCACAGCCCATGATCAAAAAAGCCCGGAAGGTCTTTATTCCTGAAGACCTGAAGGTGAGGGAGAGAGAGGATTTGGGATTTGGGTGAGGGTCAATGGGGGGGAAAAAAACCCCATTATAATCGATTTTATTGGTATGAAATTGTCTGGTCACTTCCCTTTAAGGCAGTTTTCGCCCTTTGGTGATTGGCTGAAATCTGTTTCTACAGGATGACAGGTACTGGGCACGGCGCAGAAAGAACAACGTTGCTGCAAAGCGCTCACGGGACGCTCGCAGGCTGAAGGAGAACCAGATTGCCATTCGCGCCTCCTTCCTGGAGAAAGAGAACGCGGCGCTGCGTTTGGAGGTGGCGGACTTGAGGAAGGAGCTTGGCCGCTGCAAAAACGTTATGGCAAAATACGAGGCCCGACATGGGCCCCTGTGAGGAGTACACCCCCCCCCCATGCCCCGTACTACACCCTCCTCTTGCCCCTATTCACACACCGCACAGATCCCCCATACCTGGTAATAATAACTATCCTTACTATTTTATGTTGTTTTTTGTATTTTATATGCGTCTAAGTTTGAAGGACAACTAAATGTTTCGGTGGCACTTCCTCCCCCTCCCCTAAACACTCTCCTTTTCCTTTGTAATTCTGCTACTGTCATTACTCATAAGCTATATTTTATTTTTCTTTCAAAAATATATATTTATATATATATACATATATATGAACACATAGATAAATACGGTTGCTATATATATACCGTATATTTACCCAAGGGTATAATCAGGTTTGGAGTTTTTGGATGTAAGGAATATTTGTGCAAAATGTGACAAACTTTTGTCGTTTTTTTTTTTTTTTTTTTTTTTTTTTTTGGTTCGGTTAAACAGTTTATTCATCTAGCGGTTGCTCGGTTCAACTCTTCTTTATTATTATGATCATCATGTCCCTGTGTGGATCGTGTTTTTTTTTAAATTAATTGGCATGGTGCTGGTTACACTGGGCTATCTCAAGGCTTCATATTATATAAAAAAAATGAGATTCTATTATTACTTTTATTTAGATATTTGATGGATCGACTTGCATATAGCCACCAGGGGGCGCCTTAATCAGGTTCTCAAAAAAGAAAAAAAATTGTGTAGAGAATTCGTTGTTGGTCAGGTGTTGGTCAGTCTCAGTAGTAGTTCTCAGTCATTGGATGATACTCTCCAGATCAGAGACACCGTTGTCTCATCTGCGTCCCGCCCTTTTGTCCCACATCAAAACTCCATGTCTCCAAATTCTAACTTCTTAATATACAGTATACCTCTGTGCATTCTGCTTTATTTCCTCCTTTTTCCCACCCCGGACAGTGAGCAATAACTCTTCTCCGCCCAACTATAATCACTAACCACTCTGCTTCTCCTGTCTCTCCGTTTACCACAAAGACCTTGGTCGACCTCTGCACTAACGCGTATCTCACAATCTTGATCTATTTGTTTAAGCTTACCCTCTTGGATGGATCAAACCATTGAGAATGTTTTGTGACATTTGCTGCACTTTGCTTAAGCTGCGGTCCCACAGAAAATGTTGTACTCAACAACTGTTATCCTCACTGAAAGTAAGATTGAAAAGTACTGTTAAGCAACAGGACATTTTCGCTATCTCCCGATATTTTACGGTAAAAACAATTTTTTTTAAGATTTCCAATATTTTCATTAAAAATAATAATATGCTAGCCTAAAAAGGGAAAAACAGTATATAAATGAACAAAAAGACAGTTTGCAACACATACAGTATATTTGGGGTAATACAAGAAAAAAATACAAAAAAAAAAAAAATTACCTTAATGGAGGTAATGACCTGAGTTGGAGACAGGGGGCGCTGTTGTTCGACTGTTGAACAGTGTGGGGGAGGTTCGTAAACGGTAAACATACTGTAACTATCTCGCCTTCTACTTCACAATTTTTACCTTTTCGCGGTGGGTCTTGGAACGCAATTAGCGCGCTAGGAGAGTAATCGCCGTTCAAAGATATTGATGATGTCGATTGGGGAAGAAGGTAATAAAATAAAAGATCTTAAAAGTAAAAATATAAATGAGATTGTCCTGGTTAAAGAGCGCATTCATACTTAAATAACGTTAAAAATAACGTTACTGTGTGATCCTTAGTTTGAATTATATTTAGACCGCAAACATTACAATGTAAAGTAAACAAAAAGTTAAAATGGCCGGTCTCTTGAGGAATTAGGTCTTATTACTTGTTGAACATAAATACCCTGTTGATAACTCTGTTAGCGCTATTAATGTTATTTACTTTCTGTCTTCGGATTTACTGCATGGCTTGTCTTGTTATGTTTGTCTTTTGCTAACCTAACATGACAGACATGTGTTTATTACTTTAAGAGCTGTCTTTCTTTCGCTCTTTGCGTGTCTTTCTAACTCTACCTCTTGTATTTTGAAGGACAGCTGGATGAATGTAGGAGATTTCTGAAATGTGGATGGTGTCCCAAAGTACTCGCCAAATTCCAATAAGTATTGGACTTCCTGTTAGGGAGAGCTTTTTTGCTGATATTGTCCAAACACTTAATTTCCTATTCCGATACAAGCATTACAGATATATGCAGCGTTATTTTCCCCGAAATTTTTTTTTAGGTTACACCGCATATCTCCTGTCGTCAAAATGAACACGATACTTACTGTTATTATTCTACTGAATGAAACACCAATCTAACTGTGCTCAAAAAACCCGACAGGATTTCATTTAAATTCGTCTTCTTGTCTTTTCTGCAATGCTTGTTAGTGGAACCCGGGCATGGGCAAACTAAGAAGATTTATATTGTTATTATACTTCTGCTTTTCCCCTGCAGTACCCACGTTTTCCCAATAGATGGTGTAGAAAATGATAAAAGCATTTTAGCCTTTATGCAGGACTTTTACATATCATCTGTCCATCTATCTGCTCGTGACCCCCCCTCCCCGTTCAATTTTAGGACAGTTGTGGCCCACGAGTCAAAACGTTTGCCCATGCCTGGTGTAACCAGTGTTTATACGTAGAAAAGAGAAGACAGGAACAGAGTGGACATTGAATTTGAGTAGCCTGTTTTTAATTGTATAGCTATATTATAAATACAGACATAAAAAAAGACTAAAACAATGAACAGTCCAGTGACGTCACTACCTCACCCTGAAGTTGAGTTGAGTCAGATCAAGTGCCTTCACTCTGAAAGGTCCAGATCTGCACTGAAGGGCTTTTAAATGAATTAAAGATATATATATATAAATAAATACATTCTTTTTGGATTTATCCTAATTTGACATCTACAATCTAAAAAAAAAAGATGGAGCTGATAACTTGGTAGAGTGTACGGAAGGTTTTTGTTGACGAGGTTGTCACAGAATGGACACATTGATTCTTTGATGCGTGCTGTTCAAATCCTTTCTTTCTGTAAGATGTGTGTAGATGTCAGACTAAAAGAAAAATACCATTTTTTTTTTTTTAGTTTTTTTTTTTTGTCTTTCCTTTACTATATATATATATACCTAATATACACAAATATATTGCCAAAAGTATTCACTTTTGTATCAAATCAAGCACCTGGGCGTGCAGACTGTTTTTACAAACATTTGTGTGTACTGTCGTGAAATTTCCTCGCTTCCTAAATATTCCACAGTCAACCGTCAACACAGAAGTGTTTGGGAACGACAGCAATTCCAGGCTACGTAAACTGACGGAGCGGGGTCAGCGGATGCTGAGGCGCATAGTGCGAAAAAAGGTCGCCAAGTTTCTGCGGAGTCAATCGCGACAAATGTTCATTTAAAACTCTTTAAGAGTTAGATTAACACTTGTATTTTGACTGTGTTTTCTAATGTTTTTCCTCAGATGTAATTTCTCTGATGTAATCGTTAGATTAACACTTGTATTTTGACTGTTTTCTAATTTTTCCTCAGGTGTAATTTCTCTGATGTAATGTTAAATGTTTCGTATACATTTCTTAAAATATCTTATTTCAAGACATCTTCAGTAGTGGACCTTGGGGTCATGGAGTGTTATATGCAAATAAGTGACACCCAAACCATTCAGAGATACATTTTTAATGTTTTTTTTTCTTGTCAGAATTTTTTTCTTGTCAGAATTGTTTGATTTTTTGCAGCACCATTATCCATTGACAAAAAAAATGGAACGCAGATTTTGTCTGCAAAGGCATGCACATTGATACATCACAAATTTATATATATAAAAAAAAAAATACAAAAAAGTGGTTCAAGAAATCTGTCAGCAAGCAGCCGTTACATTTAAAAAAAACAAAACGTATTTGCCGCAGTCCTTTTGCTGTACATGAAAAAAAATGATCATTTCATGGACCTGTGACATAACACGAAGCAATCGGAAAAAAACAAAAAAAAAGAAAGTTCTAGTGGTGCAAAGCAAGAATCACTGCAAATGTACAAGACTAAGATTACGAATAAATTAAGATTCATTCACATGTGAACAATTTGAGCATTACAAACACTGGTTCACAATTCCATTTCTTCTAAGTCATCTTCATCAAAGGGCTCAGCCTTCACCTTCCTCAGCCGTCTCTGACGAACATACTGAAACGCAGGGGTGAAATTAGGCCCAGCCGTCAGCAGGGGGCGACAAATACCATCAACAAAAAGTGTAGGTTTCCTGAGGAATAATCTAAATCAAGAGTCTGAGTTAAGTGTCAAATGTCCATCATTCCCGTCCCTACAAAACCAGAATCCAACCTCAAGCGATGACCAGTTCACCTCGGATAGGAAAGTGCCCGCCATTTTTTAAAATGTAATACTTGATCCGGAATTGTAAACATTTCAGCTTCTGTCGGCAGTCGATGTCTGTGTGTATCAGACTCCTTCCGCTTGTTCTTCTCATCCTCCTTTCGGTCAGGATGCGAGAAGGCTGCTGGGAGTCTTGTAGAGGTATTTCCAGATGGCGTAGTAGTGCACAGCGGCCGCCAGGGCCACAAACACGTGCCAGATGGCATGAGCAAAAGGAATGACACCATCGCTCTTAAAGAAAAAGACACCCAGGCAGTAGATGAGGCCGCCGCAGGCCAGTTCCTGAAGCCCGTCAGTGTTATTCTGGGGAAACGAGAGAAAACAAGAGGATTGTCCAAACACTTAATTTCCGATTCTGATATCAACTGATGGTTGGAAGGAAGTTAAGTGCCACTTGCTCACTAAGGGCCTATTGCCCTGTCCAAATCTCTATCTAGGTATCCACATATTTTTGTTTACATTGAGATCTGATGTTTTTTTTCAAAGTGTTCCTTCAATTTTTTTTTTTTTTTGAGCAGTGTATATTGACTATTTAACCGTTTATCCAAAAGAACACTTGCACAAGTGCACCATCAAAAACCTTGAGATCAGTAAAGATTTTGGAAAAAACATTAATAATAACCACATACAAAACCAGTTGTTTAAAAAGTCTGAACTTCAAGAACCTGGGTTTCGAAGAAAAATATGGCACTTTACAAATGAAGTCTGAACTTCAAGAACCTGGGTTTCAAAGAAAAATATGGCACTTTACAAATGTTTTGTTGTACATACAGTACATACTGGATCTCCTCTGCTTTACTTATGGACTAAGGTGAGACTATCCACATACTGGGACTAAATGGTAAATAACCGTACAGAATGTACGAGACAAATTTACTAAGGTCATGTCGTCTAATGGACAACCACAAGAGGTGAGAGCAGGACAAACGACATCACTTGCAAGGTGAACTTTGTTTTCGTAAAGAAAATTACCATAGATGTCACGACTGATGCAGGGAAAAACCCCATCGTCAAATAAAAGGCCAGCTCAACCAGTTTGTATCTGGAGAAAGACAAATACATGCATGAATAAATGTGAATTCATTCATTTGTACATGACACGGTCACTACTACACACCACTGAAATATATTGTATTTCCCGGGCTATAAGTCGCACATTTTTTTCATCCTTTGGCTGAGTTTGCGACTAAATCAAGTGAGATTTATATATTAAAATATATAATTTCACATGTCATTTTCACTCTGACAACCGCTAGAGGGCACTCTAGGTTTTGTGTACCAGTATCTGCTTCTCCTGTACCACTAAAAATGTACATTTTTGTTATTCTCACTGACAGCCACTAGAGGGCACTCTAGGCTTGTGTCCCAGTATTTGCTACTCCTGTAAGTAACACTTTTTTTTCCATCCTCATCCTTTTGCTGGTGCAACTTGTACTCCGCAGCGACCTGTATGTGTTTTTCTTCTTCGTTATGCATTTTTATGCTGGTGCGATTTATATTCATGAGTGACTCATAGTCCAGGAAATACAGTAGTTACATTTTTTTTTGTTATTGCCCATAATCTACTAGTCCTGATTTACTTATTGTTCTACTTCATCACCAGCAACAAGTCACTGTAAGCCCTCTTATTATATTATACACAGCACTACTAAGTCTCTGCACTCAAGTCCGAGTCAAGTCTCAGTCAAGACTAAAAAGTGTCAAGTCAAGTCCCAAGTCCTGCCGTTTCTGTTTCGAGTCCTTTTAAACAAAATAATAATATATTTACACAGATCCCTTTGGGTTTTGGAGAAAGTATCAAGTCTTGTCGAGTCAAAGGGCTCGAGTCCAAGTGAAGTCACGGGTCGTTGACGTTAAAGTCCAAGTCGAGTTGCAAGTCTCTTTACATTTTGTCAAGTCGAGTCTAAAGTCATCAAATTGATGACTCGAGTCTGACTCGAGTCCAAGTCATGAGACTCGAGTCCACACCTCTGCAAGTTCCACTTGGCTACTCATCTTGCAGTAGTAATATATAAAGTAATAAGTGAATCAAACTTACTTTTCATGGTATTTAAAGACGTAGACGGTTCCAGCGGCAGCCATGAACCACACAAACCAGCGCATATGTGCAGCCATAGGGCCCAGTTCACGCAGGTTTAACCTAGAAAAAGGTTCAAACACAGGGGGAAGTCTTTCCATTTCATGCTCACAGTTTCTAGTCAAAAGCTTGCTGGCTTTAACCTCACCAAGGTGTGTAGGAGGCAGCGATGAAGAAGTAGATGACCACTCTGTCACACATGTGGAAACACTGCTCCACCCCCCTGAAAAGTACAATGGAAAAACAAAAGAATGAAATATATACTGTACATATATTCAACGATTTTATTAACTTTTTTTTTATCATTTTATTTAGTAACTCAATCGAAGAATATGGTAGCCTGGTCCATCGAACCAAGAGATAACAGTAAATGTAGGAAATAA
>NC_024323.1:611266-611689 GCF_000523025.1 Cynoglossus semilaevis | reverse complement strand
AAGGGCAGGAGTGCCATGCCCACGAAGGCCGGCACGATGAGGAGCTGGAAAGATAACAGTAAAATAGAAGAAGAAGGAGAAGAAGAAGCATTTTTGATGTGTATGATATGTAAAAAAAAATAAATAAAAAAAAAAAACCAACATACATACAGCATATAAATTAAGGCTGGACAATATCTCAATATAATTCTAAAAGGGATATAACATGGGACAATATTATACTGTACTTTAGTATGCGTTTAGTATGCCTTCCTGATGCTGTACATAACTGAGAGTTCGGTTGTTTTTAAAAGTGTTTGCCTCTTAAATCGAATGTGCCATACAGTAATGCTTTAGGGGGAAACTCCAATTACATCACAGAAATAAATATATATATACATATATATATATATGTATATATACATATATATATATATACATATA
>NC_024323.1:594140-611023 GCF_000523025.1 Cynoglossus semilaevis | reverse complement strand
TATAGTATTGCCATTCTTCTAAAAAAAAAAAAAAAAAAGATATGAATAAGTCCAGCCCTAATATATATATAATTACACACACACATAAATACAGTATATGGGCATATATATATTTTACTCACATCGCGTATCTGGCAATATAGTCTAGTCCACTAGTAATTTAATGAGCATTTAGCTCTCCATACATTACCTTCGTAGCTTTTGCTAATAAAGAGCACAGAGTAATCAGCTGTTCTAACAGCTGACTGGCAATTGTCAAATGGATTGCAAGGGACTGTAGACTGATTAATATTAAGGACAAGGGCTTTACCAACTCTAAACAACATAATTTGGAGTACTATGTTTGTTTGTTTTTTTTTAATTCCTCACATTTACCCATGTTAATGATTCCATCTTTTGATCTTCTAAAAACTATATAAAATTTGTGGGGGTTTTTTTTCTGTTCTGCTGAAATAAGGAAAAACATAGAAATAATATAATAATAATAATAATAATAATATTTATTATTATCAATAATAATATACTAACAATGAATGTGCAATCACTTTCATTTTTGTTATGATGCCGTTTTGTTTTACAGTACTTACAGCATGAGTGTAGCAGTTAGCAGCATGCTCGTAGCAGGTTGGTTGGTACCGACAGTTGGCAGTGGCTCGTCTGTTCATGTACCTGAAGTGGAATAAAAAAAATAAAAAAAAAACATCAAAATGTAACAATTAACAACGACACAGATTGTTGTCTTATACTGTAAATATTTCATGACATAACAAACGCTATGTAATCTTTGCCATCATTCAATCAAAAGAAAAACTATAATAAGGACAACCTTTTAATGCCTGACAGAATCAGACAATGAAACTGCTAATGCGGGAAGAAAAAAAAAAAAGAATACAGGAGCCCGGACCACAGGTGTTGCAGAAAACCTGGTGACTGCTAATACATCAATGTCAATGTCAAAGACATTAACTGGGTGTTGCAGAAAACCTGGTGACTGCTATTACATCAATGTCAAACAGGAAATGAACTTTTAGATGAATCTCGAGCAAAGAAACAGGACAGTCATATTAGCTATTGGCTAATTCCTACTTGGATTGTCATCTGATAATATCCATCCATGGTATTTTATTGATAGCCGTTTGTCCACAACAATCGAAACAGAGTTTATTTCATGTTTTGTTTCTTTCAGTCATTTGTCTGAAGAACGCCCAGCTGCACCTTTAAGGACTTCAGACCTTCATACAGGTTTTACTAGGATTATACAATCAGTCATTTTTAAACTCTGACGTTGACCTGACAGATTGGAAATTAACCCCATAACCAAGTTCTCGAAGAGATTCAAGAGAGAAGGTCCCCATAACTAAATGTAATAAAGTCTGCTATTTGTGTATATTATTTCCTTCCAACAATCCAGTCTAGCTTGCAGTCATTTTAGTGACTGTGCCAAAATAAAACAAGCATTTTCAGCTTTAAAGGACATGAACTGGCAATACTTATTCATACATTGCTCATTAGCTCTGTGGTCAATCAGAACAAAAGTTGCAAACGTTAAATGTTTACTTATCAGGCAACAGGACAAACATACTTTTACTGGTTTCAATGTTTGTTTTAAAGGCCCACGTGTACAAGTCAAACCGTAATACTATTTGTATATCAAAGTTTATTGAGTATAGCTTTAAATTCATTCATAATAACAATGCTATTCACCGTAAAAGTGAATTATACCGGTAGTTTGACTTTTCACTCACCTTTGAAAGCTGTTTACTCTCTTCATTTTCAGCGGCTTTGGTTGAATACCCAAACTGGGTGAATACCCCTGCAAATAATAGTTTCTACGTAACAAAATAAATTAAAGTGCTGTTTTAACAGCAAAAGAAACGCTAGGCCTAGCATTAGCTAACAGAAGCTAACTCTCATGGCTGCTTTGTTGAGGCAGCGGCAACAGCAGTGACAGCAGCAGCGTCCAGTCCCCGTTTCAGCCTTTTTCTGAACGCCATTCTGTGACAAATACATCTGTTGTCTGACCTGCACGTCTCCATAGGCACAGCGAAAGACGAAAGGAAAGAAGCAACCAAATTAAAATACGCTGTAAAACAAAGCACTACTATGAAACCGCTCCCCCACCGCGCAGCGGCTCAACATGTGGTTTTGACTGACAGCGCCGTCTTCCATTTAGAATTAAAGATGGTCGCCTTGGACGTCAGTGATGTGATGCACTTTATTTGAAATTTTAAAAAAAACAATTCAATAGTATACGTTATTTAATCACTTAATATAGATATGGCAGCGGAAAACTAAATGGAAAATTTATAATGTGTCTCAAAACAAACAGTTTCAATGTCACCAACTCTGTGACGTAAGTGGGTGGCTATAACAATACTACTGCGTCTACCTGTGCAAGTATCAAGCGGTTGCCTGTTCATTCTGTCAAGCCCAAGAGCTAAGATTAGCTGCTCATTCAGCATAGCAATTGACAAGCATGACCTATGAGTAACCATGTAAATACTTCAGCCACAATGGGGCACACGGCCAGTGAGGCTGTACAGCTTTTGTTCATCTACATGTTGTAATAGCTCCACCTTCGCAGTTGGGGCAACAAATAATTACATAATAATAATAAATCTATAAATAAATAATAATAATTATTACTACTACTAATAATAAATCATCTAAAAATAAACTGAAAAAGTCAGAAGTACGAGGAATAGCTGATACCAACGTTTTGTCAATATCCGATATGCCAATTTTGCCCCCAAAACTCCGATATCGATATGTGTTCTATGTTTTACAAGCGACTCTATCTCTTATTTCGCAAAACCCAGGAATTGCGTTATTGGGTTTTTATTATCAGAGGGGAAAAAAATGCTAACAACGCTTAAACCCAGGAATTGCGTTATTGAGTTTTTATTATCGAAAAAAAAAACCCCCCGCTAACAACGCTCTTGGAGACATGACATAAATATGTTAATATTTACTAATAGTAGTGTCTGATTGGGGTCCATTAAATGGCTCGATACTGTGCAGGAACACATCTTTGTTCCTGCTTTAATTTTTCCACCACATCGTCGATTTAAAGGTTGAATTTAAATGTTTTTACATTAGATGCCTTTCTTGGTGCATGTACAGTAGGTAGATTTGAGCACATGACCTACAGGACACCTAGCTACCTTACCAAAACTGGTGTTTAATGGCATACAGTACCCTACTTCAACATCAGCCATCTTGCTCCCAAAGGAAAACAATTCCTCTGGATTAAAGAACTATTAAAACTTGCTGTCAGTTTCATGTCAAAATATCATTCATATCACTTATTGAAGCATAGTAATTAACAAAGCAGATCTAGAATCAGACAAAAAAACAAACAGGACACAATAATATAGATGTATAATTAAAGGATACCTTTTTCGAAACCGTGACAGAGGGCGCGGAATTGCAGTGTATTACAATTATATCAGTATTTTTATTAAGTAAAATTTCCAAATTTGAGTCGAAGCAGTATTCGCATTCAGTTTCAATTTGCGTCGTACATTCATTATTTCTTCGCAGCTAACCCTTCCTGTTAGCCTCTGACCCCGTTTCTTTAGCCTTTGCCCATGACTTATACCTCCTGTGACAGAGATTAGATTCCTCAACAGCACACCAGGAGTTATCCTAGTCCTCCGCTCCTTATATACCAAGAGGAATAACGCTACAAAATGTGTGCAAATTGTACGTGTAAAATGCTTCACATGACTCTTCAAGTGTGTTTCATTCCTGTTGATTTCAGATGTTCTAGCCTCAACTATGATCCTACAGATCATAGTTTCATAAAGTTCCAGCCATCGGATATAGCCATTTTGGAACACAAGATTATTAAGAGTTAGTGTACCATCGCAATGTTTTAAATGCAGGCATAAGAGGCTTTGAGCTGTAGCTGCTTTTACGACTGCAGCAGGTTAGTTGAGTGCTAAATCTTATCGTCAACAAAAAGGGATGGACCAAAAAACAAACTCATAAAATTCAAAGACCTTACAAACCTACCTAGCCTTCTTACTGAAGAACAGACCAAATGTTTCCAGGCTTTACTTTTCAAATAAAAACAAAAAAAAATCTTACTTTTATACCTTATTTTATAATAGTATTTAATGGCAATTTTGTAAAAATTACGATCTGGTCTGGCGATTTGTAAAATCAAATTTTGTAAAAATTACGATCTGGTCTGAAGATTTGCAACGACACCTGCACGTCAACTGCTCTTCTTCTCTCCCACTTTTGCATCGCTTTTGCATTTTACCGTTTTACTCACCTTCCAAGTTTTGTCCTGCGCAGGTCCAACCCAAGCATTGTTTACGTAACAACAGATAAAGTGACAGTACGTGGAGAAAAAAAAAAAAAGGGGCAAATATGTGCACCGAGTGTCCCCTTCACACCATTGTGCTCTTCTTCTCTCTGAAGTCTAAATTTGCTTGCTCGTGGTAGGTCGTAATCATGTTGCTCATGTCCCACTGTCCTATTTGCGCTGGCGAGCTTTGCATCACCACCAGTCGGATAGGAGACTGGCTTGGCTGTGGGTCCGGAGCGTATTCCTTCGTAGGATCTTTGCCCCTGCAGTCATACATTATACAGGAAATCAGGAAGACCAGAAGCAAGATAACGTAGCTGGCGATGAGGATGCAAAGGTTCAAAGTGACAGGGTCGATCTCCTGGTAGTTCTCCAGAAAGCCCATGGCACCTCTGAAGGCCCTGAAAGGCCTCAGTCAAACAAACAACTCCGAGTCGGGGCAACCCAGATGGTATCAACAGCCAACTCAGAGAAAGAAGAGAGGGATTTCCCGCTTTCTATCCCCTTTTCAATCTGTCTCTCTACTCTCCTCCTCCGCCCCCCCCCCTCCTTTCCTTTCCTTTCCTACCTTCACTTGTGACTCCTACTTGATTTGTGGCTTGTGGTAAAAATACTTTAATCCCTGCAGAGCCTGGATTTCCCTGCTGCCTCAATGAATTGTTTCACATTGTAAGATCCAGCTGAAAGTCTGTCAATTTGACGTCACCTAAAAACATTCATTACTTTGCGTTTTTTTTGACGTATACAGAAGTGCATGTCCCTGTAAATTCGGAGCTGTGTGTGGCGTAATCTTAATCTTGATTGTAAGTGTGGGATTAAAAAGCCATCTGGCCGTGCACAAAGCCAAAGAGCATGCGCTACATGCAGGGCAGAGAAGTCCGAGCATTTTCCCTGAATCTGCAAGCTTATCTGTTTTTGTCTGGACAAACAGGGCTGATAGATTACATCAGTCTTTGTCCTTTGAACACCAGAATACCAGAATCCTCTTAGAGATGGGATTATCACAGTGGACAAGAACCTTGCCTTCTTCTATAATCTCTGCCCTCTCATGATTTAGAGTGTGCGTTCATATATATATGTATACTCTTGTTTTATATTTAGGGCCTTTGATGGGATTGCTTTATTTTTTTTATTTTTTTTTTAATGATCTACTGATCATTAAAAAAAAATAAAAAAATAAAGCATGTTATGAAAAATATGATCTTATTTTTCTGAATCTCATTTTTGCAGTTCTGAGTAGATTAGAAAACATATGATTAGATTAGATTAGAAAAGATGGAGAAACAAAAGGATAGAAGTATAATAATAATAACGATAATACAAAAAAAAAATCAATTAAAACTAACTAAAATAAATAAAATAAAATAAAATACTATAAATGTTGGGATCCTTTGTTCCTAACAGGGACCAGTATTTCTGGCCGTTTTATTACAGTCATAGTACAGATGAACTGGTTATTTGTAGAAAGGCTAACGTTACAAGTACCCGTAGGTCAACTTCAAACAAAAATACTACACTAAGTAAATGAAAGTGAAGCGCCGACCTTAACAACTGACTATTAATATTAACTTTAAAACTCTCTTTAAGTCATATTTTTGAGTGTTGGCACCAGGGAAACAATGGGACAGGTCGAACCGTCCACACCTGAATTTGGGGCCTTGTGCAGGTCGTATCCAAACAAGTGTGGTAATATAACAACGTAAGATGACCATTAACTTTGAATTGAATGAATTTAATAACGTTTAACCCATTTTCCCTTTAAGATGACCATTAACTTTGAATTGAATAATGTTTAACCCATTTTCCCTATCTGATAGAATACGTATAATAAGTGTGAGGGATTACCCCTCTTATTCCTCAGTGGGAAATACGAAACTAAACTCTCCAATTTGACACTTTCAAACAGCCTGTAGTGGGAGTGTATTTATAGTTAGCATTTGCGTCGCTATGCATTCCTGTGTCACCAGACACTACAACTAAATGCTTTCCTTGCGTCAGAAGAGAGGCTATGACACAAAACACAGATACACACACACACACACACACACTTCTAATCTCGTAGGACTCATCGCATTGATTCGTATTCGTTTACCGTAGAATCTGCTGATGTGGAACTTTAACACTGTTCATGTTTTCTTTATGTACTTCAAGGACCTCAAAACATATACATAAGCCATTAGGCCGCTAGCACAATTCCTGAAACGTACAACTCGGCGTTCTTAAGGTCTGTCAGGTTAGGGTTAAAAACGTGCGCCTGGAGTCAAACAGGTGCCGTCCTTCTTCATTGTCTTCGCTCTGTTACGCAAACACTATTACAGTAGTATACAATGTTCCTCACCTCTGATACACTACTTATAAACAAGAAAAACAATTATTGTATTACTATGTTTACAACATAGCAATAAGCCCCGTAGTTATATATAAAAAGATAAATATACCGTAGAATTAAGTAGTGGCAAATTTCAAGAAAGAAAGACAATCAACAAAAACAGGCTTTTAAGGGTCTTTTAAAAAAAAAAAAAAAAAAAGGAGGAAAGAGGGAGGCAGGTGTGGGCAAACTTTTTGACTCGTGGGTCACACAGTTGTCCTAAAATTGAGCAGAGGGCGGGGTCAGAGGCAGAGGAAAGATGATAAAAGTCATGCAAAAATGCTAAAATGCTTTTATCATTTTCTACGCCATCTATTGGGGAAACGTTGATATTGCAGGGAGAAGACAGAAGTATAATGACAATATAAATAAATTATATAATTTGGAAAAGTTTGGCAGGCCGGATTAAAAAGCTGAACGGGCTGTATGCAACAAATTTAAAAAAATTTTTTTTTTTCTTTCCTGCTTCGGCGCCCCTGACCGAAATTGGAATGCACAGGGGAGACTTAGTGGACTTAAAGTCCGGAAATTACGGTAATTCTTGGTCTTTTTTTTTCCATTTCTATTTGTCAGATACTGGAATGCAAAGGTCTGTTACAAAGTGGCATGTCCATCTTTATAACTGACCTCCTTTGTATGTCCATTAGTTGAACGTTTTCTTTAAACTGAGGTCCAATGTTTATGTAATAAAGGTACATTACAAAAAAAAAAAAAAAGCCAATGAATGAGCCAAATGAATTTTAATGTAAGGTCTTCTTAATTCTGGTCACGATAATTACAGAGCCACACTGTCCAGCGTGTCTTAAGTGTAGCCTCTTTGTCTGACAATATATGATACAAGGATGATATTGTTAGAATACAAGATATTAGTGTTCCTTGTAAATATTTTGTGATGTTTCCCTTGCGTCTCACCAAACTTGACTCAGAACATAAGTTCTCATTTCGGTTTCTGTCACTACCAGTCATATGCAAAGAAAGAAAAGCAAAAAAAAAAAACAAAGATTTGTGCAGTTCGATAATGCAAAAAAAAATATGCATTAAATAACATAGTGGTCATTCATCTTCATTATTATAAGTTTCTTTCCGTTTTGTTCTCAGCTCAAACGCTTGCACAACATCTGTCCGGCTGTCGATTGAAGATTCCCAAATAACGTCTTCAAGCTCACCGTTAATTGCTTTGAAAGATGCTTGGAGCATTATGTTTGAAATTTAGTCGGATTGCTCCATCTCTCCCTGGTGGCCCAACACCAAAACTACGTCAGAACCAGAACCATTTGACTTTGCAGCTCCTGGATTCAAGTGAAAATGTTCCTGACTGGCAACCAGGGCGGTTTGGCTTTCTCGTCGCCGCTCTTTCTTTCTCTCTAGATTTACCTTCCAGCAGATAAAACTGGATGCCAGGAGCAAAAATCCAGCGGTGAGGAGCACGAGGCCAATGTATGAAATAGTGGATCCATGTGAGTTGAAACTGTATGCCACGGCAGTGACCACGATACCTGCGATCAGAACCACTACCCCGAATGGGACAGTGCAGCGGTAGCAGGATAGCTCCGTTCCCCCAGTGGCTGCTGTCAACTGGACTTCATTGACCAGGTGAATATTTTCTTTGGTCACGGATGTCGAAGCGCTTTCACAACTGCTCGTCTTCTCGAAGTAGGTCGGAGTTTTCATACAATTCGGCTGGGCATCTTCTGGCATCACAGGATTTTGCTGCCTCCCCATTAGAGCAGCCCCAGAAGGTTTTTCTAGGTGTTGCTTCGAAGCCTTTTCGCAATCTTAAAGTCGCTGTGAAGGAAGAGACGAAGAAATTTGAAGTTAATGCTTCATATAATATAATATGTAATATTTGACATAAAGTATCTATACCTTCATTCAAGTATGTAGTTAATGTACTTCATGGAACATTATGCCAAAAATATTTCTTATATCCTCTACTATATATTTTTGTTTTGTTTCAAAAGTTATTTTTTGCTAAGTAAACTGAACTAAGTGAAACGCAGTGCTTACAGTACTACTAGGTACACATACTTCATTGATCGGCTCACAAATGGCCCCCCTTAAAGACATGACCATTTCTTTTTAAGGAATATTACAATACAATACAATACAAAATTAAGTACAATACAATACACAACCATCTGGCAACCAACTAAAGTTCAAACACTAGGTTTATGACATATACATGTTTTCCATAGTCTTGCAATATTTTAATATTATACTTACAATATATTACCCAATGAGCATTCGTGTTAAAAAAAACATGATCAGTATTGACCAAAATAATTATGATTATTACTGTATATAAGCAGTTACGTAAAGCCCTTCTCAGGTCCATCCAACAGAGAAGAGTTCAGATTTTTAAACTGGTATGTAAAGAATTTTTTTTGTTTTTTATTCTTTATTTATTTTATTTAAATTTTTTAATTTTTAAATATTTTTAAATTTTTAAATATTTTTTTTAATTTATTTTATTTATTTATTTTATTCTTTATTTTCTTTATTTAGCAAATAAACCTGAATCAAAATGTGCAAAACATATATAAACAAATAATCCGCCTACTAAAGATATTGATATTGATATTTGGTTATTCGGGAATTTGTAAAAAAATTGACTTAAAATAAATAGTGAGACAAGAAATGGCAAAATTGTGTTTCATGGTCCTGCATTCAAAACTAAAGGACAGGTCAAACAAAGTTTGTTCTTTGTTTGATCAGACCAGTTTCAAATTAAAAGAAAATTAATTCAGAAATTAAAAGTTCCTTTGATCACAAACATTTTTAGAACTAGACTTATTATGTTATTGTTAAGCTGGTCAGTTGCAAGATGCTTTGACGTTATCTGCAAAAAGGTCAGTTCTGCAACGTCTCCAGTTTACGTTGTGCACTCAATTGCTTCTTTAATTAACAACACAAAAACCTCTGCACAGAGTTGGCATCCACCTACTTGACCCGGTCAGGGGGATCTGGTCAGGACGCTGCACAATCCACTTGGCCCAGAACATGCTGAGACATTCCCCAGGAGAACACAGCATATGACATTACAAGCTCCTCAATGAAATACAAGTAGCTTTGACGTCACAAACAATTTCACAAGTGCACGTCCACCGCTCTAGCCCTCCGCCACCTCCCACGTCCCCCATGTCTCAAGCCTTAAAACCTGAGATTTAACTCGCATTGAGGTGTCATTTTGTACCTTCTTTTGAGGTCTAATGTTAGTTTTTAAAGGTATTTTTTAAAACAAATAATTTATAATTTAGTGCATGATAGCTCCAGAATACTTTTACCACACTACCATACTAATATGACCTCAAATATGACTAAAATCCAGTTAAGTGTTTTGTGTATTCCAACAAATGATAATAATAAAATATGACTAAAATCCAGTTAAGTGTTAAAAAAGTAAAAAGAAAACAGGATACACATGGTGTGTTGCCTTAACTGTTGCCTTACTGGAAACAGGTAAACAACAATTGACTCATTTTTATGATGATTAATATAATGATTATTATTAAGCTTTAAAAGGAAAGCGTTTCACCATTTTTGGAAAATAATAACGACTGGCTGCAAGAAAACGTCTTATATTAGAGAAAGCATCAAAAGTAGGAAAAGGTTAGTTACCTCAAAACACCATGGCGCTATTTTCCCTGTCCGATTCTCTCATAATAATGACAGACATAAAATAAAATTTGGCTGAATGATAAAAACAACATTCAATATATATATATAATGAAAATAAAGTCCGAGTTTTCAGGTGTTTTCTTTCTGCGGGTCTCGGAAAAAAACGTTTCAAGTTCAGCGGTGAACTTCACAGTATTATCTCCTCAGGTCTCTGTCAAGTAACGAAGGCGAGAGTCATTTAGCGGTGAGGAAACCTCGACTTCCGGTCATGTACTTCAAACTTGGACCCCCCAGTTTTCGCGAGCTCACCACTGAGCTCCTGGGTTTCTAGCGTTCGGCACAAGTAATTCGTTGAAACGTCCTAACTATCGAAGCAGTGTTGGTTAGTTAACTCAAGCATTTTATTTTGAAGAGAGCATTCGGAAGTCCCTCTCGCGCGCTACCTTCTCTTTCGTTCTTTCTTGTGTACGGTTGCCGTAACGCTACGCTAAGAGCTGTAGGACGTATGGCTGGAGCTGGACGAATTAAAGCTAAAGAGAAGGGCTTTATGGGTATATTTCTATATATCTAAAAGCTAAAGAGAAGGGCTTTATGGGTAAATTTCAATCAGGGGATTAGTCGAAAATTGAGCATTTTCTACCGACTAGCGTTTTCTTCCGACTTACCGTGAAAGCGCTCGAGCTCTTATCTAATATATGCGTTCACATTTAGAATTTATCAGTGAAATAAAACTTTTAGTCAAAAACTTTACACAGTAGTATTTAATTCGCAGTCTGCTGAAAGTTGTTGTTACAGTTTATACCAATGCGGATTTAATCCCAATAATCTCCTTGGTATTATTTATTTGTAATAATTTCTAGAGCTGCATTTCAGTGTACATATTGTGTATAACTTTGGTTCATCATTAACCACGTTCAAATATGGCACGTGTTAATTTATTGTTTTATATACTGTGTAAAATACCTTCAAAGATGGCAGAGAAAAGCATAATTATGTAATATTTGTACGACATTTACCACAAGTTACCTAATTATCTAGGCCTTCGATATTTTATTTTTAATCTCACCAGGTGGTGTCGCAATACTGCATCTCTCATTTGTAATGGAGGACATGAATAGAATTTCTTTAAGCCAAAAGAGTAGCCAAAATAAATGGCAAAAAAACAAACAAACAAAAAAAAAACAAAAAACAAAGAAAATGTGGTAAACATTGCTATGCAAAGTAATATATATTTTTTAAAATTTACGCCCTATATTTTAATAGTAAGTAATACCTAAAAATTAGCTAAAAGAATGGTACATCTTAGTAAATAAAGTAACGTGTAGAATGTCTTTAAAAATATCTGAAAGAATACCAAATATGCAGCAGAAACAAAACAAAAATATATAAAAATATGCAGCAGAAACAAAACAAAAATTTATAAGAAATATATGTATATATATATGTAAAAAATATTTTTGGCATAATAACTATGTACTTGAATGAATGCCTAGATACCTTTTGTAAATTATTACTCCAGTAAAAGAGGAAGCATTAACTTCAAATTTCCACTTGAGTCAACGTACAAAAGTATTTGCCTTTGTACATACACTCAAGTAGTTAAAGTAAAAGTACCTTGATGTGTTTCCACTGAGTTTTTTTCCAATAGTGAATCACCGCTTCTTAGACTCCTCTTAGGGTTAACCAAGGTGTAAGGAGGCGTCAGTCGCTCCTGCAGGTTATTGGAGTGGGTTGCCAAGTCCACATTAAAAAGCCTCAATTATCCTTTTAACACCTTGAAAGTGATTTGAATACATGGCTCCATTTTCCGTCTGCAAACTTTGGCTCATCCTATCCCTTAATAAATAGCTTGCAGATTTATTACTATGACTAACCCAAGATCTCACACCCCCAAAATATATCATTAGCCCTTACCACGCGAATCAAATGCCAAACATGTGCTGATATGCTTAAAGTGTAATTTACTGTAAACGGCAGAAAAGTGAAACGAAGAGAGTTTGGGTGTTGGTTTCCAGAATGCTTTAAATGCAGAGACACGTTTGCCCAGAAGTGGTAAATAGCATGATTGGCACTGGCACGGTGCAAAGATTTAGCATCGTTCCAAGATAACCTTGGAATGATGGTGCACATAATATGTTTGGCTGATTAATGCACATAGCTCCATGGCGCAATATGATTCAATTCTTACAATATACGGTTCAGTGACCACTACAAAGTTGTAGTCATATGAATTATTTATATTTTTTTTATTTGAATTGCTCATCATCCACCAGCACTCCCCGTTGTGATGAACTGGTAGATCCGGATCAACTTATTGCACGTTCTGATGGTACTAATAATCAGAGGTGTGTACTCGAGTCGCATGACTTGGACTCGAGTCAGACTCGAGTCATCAATTTGATGACTTTAGACTCGACTTGACAAAATGTAATGAGACTTGGAACTCGACTTGGACATTAACATCAATGACTCGTGACTTCACTTGGACTTGAGCCCTTTGACTCGACAAGACTCGATGCTTTCTCCAAAACCCAAAAGTGATCTGTGTAAATATATTATTATTTTGTTTAAAAGGACTAGAAAGGACTCGAAACAGAAATGGCAGGACTTGATGGACTTGATTTGACACTTTTCAGTCTTGACTTGGACTCGACTCGGACTTCGCCCGTCTTGACTTGAGACTTGACTCGGACTTGAGTGCAAAGACTTGAGACTTCCTTGTGACTTGCAAAGCGACGACTTGGTCCCACCTCTGTTAGTTATCCTACAGATAATAATGATATAATGTAAGATAAAGTTGTGTTCTCGCGAGACAGGTACTCAGGGCGGATCTCATCCACCCCCGGCGCCTTTCCACCGAGCAATTATTCTGCAGTTGCAAAGGCTGACCACTGTATGGCAGTGTTGGGTGATTCTCAGGCGTCCGCTGTAGAGGCTTATATGCAACACTGCCATCAAAACCTATTCTTTATCATAGAAAATGACATTTTCATAGCTGTCCACTGTAGTGACCGTCATGCATGAAAGGGTTAAGAAAACATAGGTTTCCTCCAGCCATTCCCCATCTGCCAATCCCCAGACGTATGTATGTCCATAAATGTGGAGACAACATTGTCTTCATCAGACAGGGAGGCCTTTTGTTTTCACTGACAGCTGAGTATTGAGCATGTGATGGTTGTCCTCTTCAAATGTGTACACAACAAATCAACCTCTCCCTCTTAAGCAGCGCCTCTTATTAGGCGTAATCTGTCTGGTACCCCTGTGTCGGAAGTGCACAAAGAAGGTCGGCATCTCAGCCAGCATAAAAGTCCTCTCAAAACTGTGACTCTGAGTAAGTAACGACCATGCTAACGGCGCCTCAGGCCAGGCAGTGGGGAGCCAGACAGCAGCAGGAAGGCTGGCTGGTTTGAGCCCACCCCGCAGGAGGCCCTTTGGGGAGAACAGTAGTAACAACTGTGAGGACGTTGGACACCTCCCATCACGTCCCATTACCACCAAGTCCCACGTGAAGCCAGTGAACCTCCACCTACCGTTCTTAATCCTCGTGTCTCCTCTTTGGATCTCTTGCAAATAGCTTCTGTTAAAAAGGCTTACGCTTACAAATAAATACGCCTATTAGTACGGATTCAAACATTTTCATGGATAGATAGATGGATAGATAGATTTTATTGGGAGTTTCCTTCAGGAAATGATAGCTGCGGCAGCAGTTGAGCACTATAAACGCGCAAGAATAAACGTAACAGGAATAGTTGCGCACCATCAGAAAGATTTTTAAGGCTTGTTATTGTTGTTATTGTTATTAGCCACATTGGTATACATCATTAACCTTTTGGGCCATTATTATTTGACAGCTATTCTGTGTTTCATGTATATTACAGTTACAGTTTTAGTCTTACCTTCAAAATTTTTCCACATATGGCTTGAAAGCGAGGGATTTTTTTTTTTTTTTTTTTTTTTTTAGATACCTAGGTATTTATACTATCTGTCATGTCATTCGCATAGAAATTAAAAACAAGCATCTGTCATTTTTATGCCCAAACCACTGATGTTAAAAAAGGGAATGAGCGGCGTTCTAATACAGAACCCTCTGGCACCCCCTTGTGGACAGTGCCTATATCTGAAAAAAATGCTCATATGTTGCAGACTGAATCCTTTTACTGAGAGTAGTTTCTGAAATACCTGATTCAAGTCTATGCAAAATGTCGTGGTCAACATTGTGTAATGCTTATAAATAAAAATCAATAAGGTATAGTGCATAATGATGTTAATAAAAATGCTGATTGGTAGGGACTAATAAAACCAGGTCCAAAAGATTTTCCGTGTTCTATAAATCTCTAAGAATTCTACAAATTTCTTTGACTGAGTCTTTGGAGTTTTTTTTTCTTTTTTCTTTTTTAAAGTCCTATAGAGACTCAGCATCGTTCATACCATATTGTGTAACAGTCATATGACAGGTGCAGTTCACTGAGCGTTCAGTGTTGCCAAGATACACTTTTTCATTCTGCTGTATGTCGAGGTGAGCTAGCGTAAAATATTAGCCGCTAAATATTGGGGCGTATTTCCTGTTTTGAATACGTTCAAATAAGATACAATGGTCGTATTTGTTGTTGTTGTTGTTGTTGTTGTACATATACAGCAAAAATGTGTCAAAAGGAGTTGTAGCGCTTTAGAGATTCTACCCACAAATTTGAAAGGTTGTGACTTACAGTAGGTCACCTGGGTCAGTGGTCCTAAACCCCCAGGCCGCGGACCTGCACCGGTCCGTGGGTGGACTTTCGTTATTTCAGTTTTATTCATCATCTTATTCTGAACATTTTGTTTTATTTTATAAAATTGGATTCTCTCCGCTGCATCTGTCTATTACTCACGCTTAATTTTGCAATTATATACAGTAGTTACTTTCAATGGTCTTGCATATTTTTTTTTCTTCTGTAAATTCTTTACGAGACATAAGGACAAAATTCGAGCCAGCAATTGTTGATTTTGATTTTGTCAGGAATCAATATATTAGATTAAATAGGATTAAAGAACTGAAAGTATTGTATTTTACAATACGAGAAGTTGTACTGTACCAAATAACAAAATGAATTATGAATAAAAATCAACAATTTGAATTTATTTCTTCATTGTATCATTCACTACTTCTATTTTTTTTTTTTTTTTTTTCCATTTCACTAGCAATATTTATTTTGGTGAACCAATAAAACTGAAATGAAATCCAAGTGAAATCCAAGAGTAAGTTGTTGCTTAACTGCACACAAGTTATGATAATTTAAGATCCGGTATCTGGGACAGGGCATTCAAATACTGCAGTCTTAAAAAAAAAAATCGAATTTTATCCTCACATGATAATACCTTTTTAATAGTGTATTTAATTCTAAGATATCCAAATGAGAAATATATGTCTACGACATCTCTATCTTCTCAACATATAACCCTGTACTGCAAACAATCCGGAGGTGGATCTAATATTTGGGGCCCATCACCACGACATTGGTAGCAGCAGTCAGTGCTGTGTTTTGAAAGGGTTAATAGCAGACAGTAAAGTGAATCCAGATGTGCTGTTATTATTAATATATCTGATGAATGGGAAGGTAAAATTACAGGCGCCAGCCAGTGGGGCCCTGCCACCCAGCTCAGCTCCATCAGTCGGCTGTCAGGACCTTACAGAGTCTAGGCGTCAGACTGTCAGGCGGAAGGACAAGTAAAAGACATTTTGCCAACAGACAGTCACTACCATGACCTGGCTGTCCAGTTGTGGACAGAGGTGTAAAAAGGCTAACTCATGAACATAATTCTTTGTTAACATTCATGTGAGCCTACTGGTTTCAGATGAAATAACCATGACCAACAAGGTTAGACATATTGTGAACAAATGTACTGGGTATGCACTCAAAATACATAAAAACAAATATGTAAATATAGACATTGAACTATTTTTAAACGTATAGTCATCACTAAATGCCAACATTACATAAACAAAATCGTAATGATCTTAGCTTTTGCTCGCCAGAACTTAACCATAAAAATGACTAGAAATTGTGTAGCCAAGTGGTACATAGCCTATAACCAAATCAATCAATTAGTTAGCCAAATGTATAAATAAGTAAAGTTAGGCAAATAGTGTCTCCTACAGCTAACTCTAGTGTCTCCTACAGCTAACTCTAGTGTCTTCTAGAGCTAACTCTTGTGTTTTCTGCAGCTAACTGTATTGTATCCCACAGCTAGCTCTAGTGTCTCCTACAGCTAACTCTAGTGTCTCCTACAGCTAACTCTAGTGTCTCCTACAGCTTACTCTAGTGTCTTTTACAGTTAACTCAAGTGTCTCCTACAGCTAACACTAGTGTTTCCTACAGCTAACTCTAGTGTCTCCTACAGCTAACTCTAGTGTCTCCTACTGCTAACTCTAGTATCTCCTACAGCTAACTCTAGTGCCTTCTAGAGCTAACTCTTGTGTTTTCTGCAGCTAACTGTATTGCATCCCACAGCTGACTCTACTGTCTTCTTCAGTTAACTTTAGTGTCTCCTACAGCTAACACTAGTATTTCCTACAGCTAACTCTTGTGTCTTTTTCCACCC
>NC_024323.1:583456-593674 GCF_000523025.1 Cynoglossus semilaevis | reverse complement strand
TCCTACAGCTAACTCTAGTGTCTCCTACAGCTAACTCCAGTGTCACCCACGGCTAACTCCAGTGTTTATAAATCCTCCCAAAATAAGCTGCCCTTTGGTGGAGCTACGGGTCCTTTGCTGCAGACTACCATGGTTGGCACAATCCCTGATGTCCAAAAGGCCGTGTTTGTTGAAATGAAGCACTTGCTCTAAGGCAGCAGGACAGACAAAAGAAAAAGTGAGTGGGGTAGATTTCTGTCTGCGGGTTGGGTGTATAAAAGGGCTTATTTATTAAACCTGGGGTGAGAGGTAGAGGAGGTGGATGTGGGGAGTGTGTGTGTGTGTGTGTGTATGGGGGTGGGATGGGGGGCGGGGGGGGAGGTGTCAGCTCTTTTTCCATGTGCTAGACCGAGCCGTACCTCCCAGAGAGCCCCTGACTGTTGAGCTGCCACACCACAAACAACCTGCTAAAAACACTTAGAGTATTCCTCCTGTACAGAAATAAACACTGGCCAATTAGTGTTCTTATTTTTGGAACTATTTTAGCTGCCAGAGGAGTTGAAAACATAACCGACTAGACATACCATGACGACAGGGGTGGACTTCAAATTCAGCCCTCGGGCAGTGACTCTCCATGTGTTGCTAAAGCCGTTGCGGATCGGTGTCGAGGAGACTGTAGTCACATTTTTACTCAAACGTACTCTTCGCTTCGTTTTGACCCGAGAAAATCAGCTCCGTCAAACAGCGTGACGTACGGATTTTTAATATCAACCAAAGATAGCCATAGTTGCATCAGCGACATGTCAAGCAGTGTGACATAATCTACTGAGCAATATTGGTATATTGGTATATTGGTATATTGGTACAAAGTATATTGTAGTATATTGGTATAAAAAATGGTAACGGAAAGCATTTTTCAGCATTTCAATCCCCCTCTCCTTTTAAAGAGTCATTAATTGAGAATGCCCGGGAACCATTCCAAATTTAAAAAAAAATCTAATGTTACTACAAAGGACACACTACAAAGGCGAGCAGGAGAAAGTGCTACCAGTCTAAGTCCAGCGTCACCTTGAACTTCTGAAAAAAAAAACTGGTTTATCTAGTTGATCTAGAATCACGTAACCACAATTTTGACATTAGTTGTGTGCCATAGGTTCCATCAATTTGACAAGTATAGGCCTAGTTACAAAAAAATGTTTCAAAACCGAGGTATGAAACTGCTTAAACAAACACTACGTGAGCTAAAACTGCACAGTTGCATCTTGTAAGATACACGTCTCGTTGCATGTTGTTGTTAATATTAATTTGCGATATTCTTTGTATAACAGTGGTTTACATTATGTCAGAAATTGTTGTTAAAACAAGTTTAATAATTCTGTTCCCTAACTACCTACAGCTAACTCTAGTGTCTCCTAGAGCTAACTCTAGTGTTTTTTATAGCTAACTCTAGTATCTCCTACAGCTAACTCTAGTGTCTCCTACAGCTTACTCTGGTGTTTTTTACAGCTAACTCTAGTATCTCCTACAGCTAACTGTAGTGTCTTCTAGAGCTAACTTTTGTGTTTTCTGCAGCTAGCTGTATTGTATCCCACAGCTGACTCTACTGTCTTCTACAGTTAACTTTAGTATTTCCTACAGCTAACTCTAGTATCTCCTACAGCTAACTCTAGTATCTCCTACAGCTAACTCTAGTATCTCCTACAGCTAACTCTAGTGCCTCCTACAGCTAACTCTAGTGTCTCCTAGGTTAGCAAATTCCATAGAGATGAATGACAGTTATTTAGACTCTACTCCATTCTGTTTAGACATTTATAGCCAACAGACATTTTATATATATATATATTGTTATGGACTGTTGAATTTTGAAAATATAAAGCATTTTAGACATCATCCTGTTTGTATTGGCGCCTAAATGACGTATTATTTGGAAACCTTGCTGGATTATCTTTAAATGAGGAAAGTAAACGAAAACAAATGGATTCTCTTTGAATCGCTACGATTCGCTGAGGGCTGGTACCAAACGATCCATGGATTGGGGTCCCGGTCAAGGGACTGCGGATTGAGAGTTGAGCTGATCCTTAAACACCACCACCATATACTATAAATAAAAAAAAATGACTAACATTTTTTTTTCAACTTAACTTTTGCAACTTCGACTTTTCTGACACAGCTCGATGAAAAACTTTCAAGGTTTACTGTCTTTCGCTTTAATGCAACAACAATAGCACCACTCTTATCCAGTACAGAGAGAGATGAATTGCCACAAGTGCTGGTCATCTTGATTTATGAAGTGTGAATTATGAGTTGAGAGTTTCAGACCCAGGTAAGGTTGGAGGGAAAGTCTTGTGGCACAAACAGTCATTTGTGTTGCAGGAGCTGCAAAAAAAAAAAAAAAACCTGCAGCCTCCCGACATCACCACCCATGGCTACACTCCTGGCCTGTTTAGTGCTTTACATAAGCATGTAGTATATGGCGGTGTAGAAGCCATAGATTTTCTGAGGGGATTACTGTCATTGTACATCATGGGGGACAAAGAAACTGCTAGTCTACTTGTTTACATCATGTGGTAAGTTTGTGCCACTGACATATTTAAAAGTATTTCTTTCATTTCCCTCCTGCCATTTTGAGGGAAAGAAAATCATACACAAACAATTTGTGCATAAATCTATAAATAAGGATGAAGCAAATTGTAACTCTAACCCTGTCTTCTACAGCTAACTCTAGTGTCTCCTACAGCTAACTCTAGTGTCTTTTACAGCTAACTCTAGTATCTCCTACAGCCAACTCCTGCCATTTTGAGGGAAAAAAAATCAACACAAACAATTTGTGCAGAAATCTATAAATAAGGATGAAGCAAATTGTAACTCTAACCCTGTCTTCTACAGCTAACTCTAGTGTCTCCAACAGCTAACTCTAGTGTCTCCTACAGCTAACTCTAGTGTCTTTTACAGCTAACTCTAGTATCTCCTACAGCTAACTCTAGTGTCTCTTACAGCTAACTCTAGTGTCTCCAACAGCTAACTCTAGTGTCTCCTACAGCAGCTAACTCTAGTGTCTCCTACAGCAGCTAACTCTAGTGTCTCCTACAGCAGCTAACTCTAGTGTCTCCTACAGCTAACTCTAGTATTTCCTACAGCTAACTCTAGTGTCTTTTACAGCTAACTCTAGTATCTCCTACAGCCAACTCCTGCCATTTTGAGGGAAAAAAATCAACACAAACAATTTGTGCAGAAATCTATAAATAAGGATGAAGCAAATTGTAACTCTAACCCTGTCTTCTACAGCTAACTCTAGTGTCTCCCACAGCCAACTCTTAGATCTCTTACAGCCAACTCCTGCCATTTTGAGGGAAAAAAATCAACACAAACAATTTGTGCAGAAATCTATAAATAAGGATGAAGCAAATTGTAACTCTAACCCTGTCTTCTACAGTTAACTCTAGTGTCTCCTACAGCTAAATCTAGTATCTCTTACAGCCATCTCCTGCCATTTTGAGGGAAAAAAAATCAACACAAACAATTTGTGCAGAAATCTATAAATAAGGATGAAGCAAATTGTAACTCTAACCCTGTCTTCTACAGTTAACTCTAGTGTCTCCTACAGCTAACTCTAGTGTCTTTTACAGCTAACTCTAGTGTCTCCAACAGCTAACTCTAGTGTCTCCTACAGCAGCTAACTCTAGTGTCTCCTACAGCTAACTCTAGTATTTCCTACAGCTAACTCTAGTATCTCTTACAGCCAACTCCTGCCATTTTGAGGGAAAAAAAATCAACACAAACAATTTGTGCAGAAATCTATAAATAAGGATGAAGCAAATTGTAACTCTAACCCTGTCTTCTACAGTTAACTCTAGTGTCTCCTACAGCTAAATCTAGTATCTCTTACAGCCATCTCCTGCCATTTTGAGGGAAAAAAAATCAACACAAACAATTTGTGCAGAAATCTATAAATAAGGATGAAGCAAATTGTCTTATTATCATATTACCAGGATGTTAAATTTTTTTTTTTGGCGCGGATGGAAAATTGATCTAAACCCGCTCTCAGGACAAAACCTTCTTTTATAATTATTCCTTGTAGACAGAAATTATATAATAGATCAAAGTGAAGTTACTTTCAGGTTCATACGGAATAAAAGATATAAAATGAAATGACGTTAAAGAAAAACCTGACAACAGTGCGTTTGGGACTGACGATCTGTGCTCTGAGACAGCAATTTTCCATAAAAAAAATCAAAAAAAAAAAAAACTCACAGCAGGAGACAATTCGGATTTGTGCTCTCGGCTGGTGGAGGAACCAAGAGTCGAGTGCCAAACAAAATTCGAAGTGTAAAAAGTAGTAGCGGCATCAATCGTGTGTTTTTGATATGTGTATTAGCAAGAGAAATCACTGGAATTAGCATCCACTACAATCATTATACAGAGTTTTAGCGTTTGCGCCATCGTTTGGCCTCATTGCAGGTCCTAAAAATGTACAGATACTTCTGATGTGGACTTCTACTTAAAAGTCTCTACGTTAGAACCGATACAATTTTTACAATTTTTTTTCTCTATATAAAGACACATGATCTTGACCCTGGTCCCTGGTACTAGTTTCTTTTAGTCAAAACTTAAAGGTGACGGTACATCGCTCAGTTATGGTGGATAGTACCTGTAGTGTGAATGAATCCTGAACTTCATTTTTTTTTTTTTTTTTTTTTGTATTTCAAATTTAACTCCCGGTGCGTTTCTGTGTACATTTGTGTTTAAAATCCACCATGTCTTTTCACCAGGTCTCCACTCTGAACGTGTGTGCCAGAAGCCCGAGTCTGCTTTTCTTCAGCAGCTAAATGAGAAATCATCAGAATGACTGCAACGAGAGTGTGATTCCAGGCCGCAAACCATCCAGCCAGACTGTGTGACCTCAAAAACAGTCCTTCGGCAACGCAGTCGTTTTATGGGTGCTTAAGGTCACTCGCATTCAGCCTGAAATTTTCACCTGTCACCTTGAATTCTTTTCACAATGTTTTTTTTTTGTTTGTTTTTCACCAACTCCTGTGAATGTCAAACATCGGCAGAAATCCATGGCATGGATTTTGTCCTCTTTCTAGTTTTTTTTTTTTTTTTTTGCAAGTAGTAGTGGTGATGGTTTCAGTTTGAAACAATCAATTCGTCGTTGCAGTCCTCGCATTGTCTCGAAATCCCACTCCGAGGAGTCTTGACAGACCGACAGGAGGCGTAGCCCTCCTCTCTTTGACCCCCCTCTAAGCTCCAGTGTAATAGAAGAAATAGGTATTTGGGAAGAAGGCAGTTGGAAATAGTTCATAATTTATTAAAAAAAAGTCAGCAGTCACTGTTACTAACTCGTGTTATGTACTTCTCAAACAGTGGGGCGGGGGGCCCCCCCGGGGGGGGGGGGGGGGGGGGGGGGGGGGGGGCAGAGAGCAGAGGACATCACGCGTGGTGTGGAGAGGATATAACGTTGAAGGCGGCAACATCGGCTCTTTAAAATCCAGCTGAGAGTGTCGACAGCAGCAAAGGTAGTGGTCATCATGCCAACCCTTAGGAGACGAGCGACTTCTGACGTCCCGGACTCGTCCATCAACACGATCATTTTCCATATGATCAGAGACTAAAACTGTTCGTATGTTGCCCAATATGGAAACGCTCAAATTCGTACCCTAACGTCGGAGTTTTGGATACGACCGGTGCGTAATTACGCACGGGGACTTTATTGAAAGTATTTACTTTTACGCAAAGGAGGGAGCAGCAAAAGCTATTGAAAGTATTTACTTTTACGCAAAGAAGAAGCAGGAGCAGCAGCAGCAGTTTGTACCAGATCGTGGGTTCGCGCAGCAGAACATTATGGATCGACTCACGCTCTTACTGCTTATATTCCCTCTGGGATTTCTCCTGCACGGCAGTTCGTGCCAGCATTACTATCTCCTGAGGCCCATCCCCAGCGACAGTCTACCGCTGCTGGAGCTCAAAGAGGATCCGAATCCAGAAATGGACCCGAAGGAGCGGGACCTAAACGAGACAGAGCTGAAGAGCATCCTGGGGAACTTCGACAGCAACTTTCTTTCAGTGCACCCTCCGCCCGCGGAGGACAAGTTTATCGCTAATGACGATCTGGAGGACTTTTTCTGGGAGGACGCGGACAACGTCCACAAGCCAGGCGGGGTTCTGCCCAAAGAGATCCGGGCTCTTGCGTTCGACGTGCCGCTCGGCGGCAATAAGCCCAAGAAGCCGAGTAATAAGCTGAAGCGGCGACTGCAGCAGTGGCTCTGGGCGTACTCTTTCTGCCCGGTGATTCACTCCTGGACTGGCCTCGGCAGCCGCTTCTGGCCGCGGTTCGTACGCGCGGGTTCGTGCCTCAGCAAGCGGTCGTGCTCGGTGCCGGAAGGAATGGTGTGCAAGCCCGCGAAATTTAGCCACCTGACGATACTGAGGTGGAGGTGCACGTCGAGGAAACCCAAGTGCTCGTGGATTCCAGTGCAGTACCCCATCATTACGGACTGTAAATGTTCATGTTCCACCTAAAAAAATATATATATATAAAAAGAATATTATCAATAACCTCACAACTTTCAAGTATTGGTTCGGTGCACTGTAGCAGTGATGGACACGGACATTCAAGGTGCCCTTGTGAAAAGTGGACATTCCATCGATGTACAATGCGAGAATCCGTGTGGCACATCAAGTTTATATCATCATGTGGATGTCAAAAAAAAAAAAAAAAAAAAAAAGAATTCCTGCTTTAAGTTTCAACTCAATGCAAATTCAATGGAAAACAACCAATGAAAACCCAGAGTGGGCTAAAGAAGTTGCAGATGTGGTACACATTCAGGATTTTGCACTTTGCCAGAACTTTATGGACACGACTAGTACAACCAGTTCTGTTACCTAATCAATTTTTCTTTCTTTTTTTTTTTTTTTTTTTTTTCAAATTAGTTGTGCTAGATTGTCCCATGTCGCTTTGGGTTTAGCTTCTTGGCCCAACCTGTACAAATGGATTTTGAACGTTCAGTGGTACATTTTGGATTTCAAGTTTCAACCAAAGACTGCAATTGTGTTGGGGCCTGAAGACTGCTTGGGTTGGTAGGAGAAAAAAAAAAACGGAGTTATTGCCCAGTGTTGTTGTTACCATATTTGGGGGTAATTTTTTTTTTTTTGATCTTCTCAAAGGCCAGTCATTAAAACTGCTATCAAAAGCCTTTGTCCAGCTTATAAACTATTTTTTTTTTGGTACTTACATATCTATTTATTTATATTAAAATATATACTTCACCATGCCTCTTTCTACATAAGTGCAGTGTGGGTCACCTAAACGTACAATCCTGTCATTTTAAAATAAATTTAAAAAAAATTGCCATACAAAAGGGCCCTGACATGGGTATATCCATGCACTTCAGTGAGTTAAGGATTGTATTTTGTGTATATGCTTGGCAATATTGATGTATGTGTACATAGTATCTAAAAAAAACAAAAAAAAAATGGCAGCGTGTCCTGTTTTTTTTTTTGTAGGATACTGTAAAATCAAAGTCGTTTTTATACATTTGAATGAAACTTTTAGAGCAACGTGGCTGAGGAATGACCTGTCTACTGTTTGTATCTATTGAACGATGATTAAATAATACACTGAATTGAGTTTATATGCTAGTTTTCCTTTATCTCCACCTTTACTCTGTATGAACGAAAAAAGTGGCGGAAGCGTTTCTTCTAAAACTTGAATGGATAAACAATTAAATCATAAAATGTATATTTACATATAAATATATATGTATATTTACATATATTTACATATATATGTATATTTACATATATATTTATATATATTTCAAATATCATAAAATGTATATTTACATATATATTTATATATATTTCAAATATATTTAAAGTAAAACAACACTCACATTCCACTTTTAGATATTATCATGACAAATAATAACCATCGTTTTATTTACAGAATTGTATTCTGAAAATATGAACCCTTATCGCGTGTAAATTATGTAATCTGATTGAGGCAGGATTAGGAAGTTAGTACGTTTTTTTTGGATCAAATCCGATAGAATATTTATCTCTGATCAGGGGTTTTGCCGCAACCGAGGTCATCATAGTGCTGTTCATTTTTGGAACATACTTGTTCTGCCTGTAAAACACAGGGAGTATGTACCTGGATTTTCGTACTTGTTGATTTGATTCGACGATTTGAAATGATTTTGCTTGTGCTTCGCTCACTGTGTTTCTCTCTCTCTCTCTCACCTTCCCTTTCTCGCTCTCTCTTGCAATCCCCTGATTGTAAATGTGTCAGTCGTCACTCATTCTGGGCTGATAAAAGGGAATAAATCATTACAGTTCACTAGGTGAATGAAACAGCAGCTGTTAAAACTCCTTAGAGTCCATTTGCAGCTCAGCAGGTGGCTAATATGAGGAGGAGCAGGGGAAAAAAAAGTAGAATTCAAGCACCTGGAAACACCCGGAAGGAAAGCTTAAAACATCAAAGCAAAACAGGAAAACAGTCCCATTCTTTGGCAACAAGCGTTTGTTTTTTAAATACAACTTCTTCCTCTTTTACAGATATGTCGAAAAGAAAGGATGTCTGCCTTGGTTTTAATTCTAAATATCAGTGTTTTAGTCTACTTTATTGGATTTTTTTTTTGTGTGTGTGTCTCGAAATTATTTTTAATTAAATTGATATGTGTTTTTGGTATTCTCTTTGTGCTGCCTGGTACTGAATAACCCACGCCTTTGGCTTTGGTTTTTTTTCTTACTTTACAAGTGTGGTCCACCACACCCACATACCTTTAGAAGCTCGAATGGTGCTCGGAAAAAAGAAGGTAAGACGAAGGTGTAGCTGTGTCAGAAAGGCCGAATCAGCATGATGGCATTTCTCGGTTACACGCAGGAAGGGCTTGGGGGCCAGGTGGAGCACATCAAGAGAACCCTCTTGCCAGCAGATGGGGTAACTGTCCTTCACAAAACCCTCACTTTCAAATTGGACTTTTAAACCACATAATGACATTTTCTTCTTACTTAGTGGAGATGGTTATAGTAGTTGGCTGAGTCGAGGAACCTGTGAGCCAGAGACGTCATGGTTCACCCTTTAAATACCACCCCCGTGATTGGGTAAACGGTTGAGCTCATTATGACAGGGTTGACAAAACATATATATATATATATATATATATATATAAATTTCCCAAAACTAAGACTCATAACATGCACATATTTCCACACATCTATATTTATGACTGGACCGACTGAATGTTGAACAATAATAACAACAGATAAACACTTCCTGTCCTGAGGTAAAACATTAAAGTAGAGCTCTCCCGTGGTTCGCGCTTCTACTGGGACACATTATGCTGTCGGACCAGGAAATGAGTCCGTGTGTTTTGTAAGATTCTTCTACTAGAGGTTGAAAATTGAAGTTGCAACAGGGGGGTACCTCACTGTATGACGTCGATATAAATAAAAATGTTGTCGATGACATGCTGCGTTATGGTTGTTTGTGTACGCCGGTTTAAATTTAAGCGGTTTAGCACTTAGCTTATCGGTGTGTAGGTCCGCAATGCATTGTGGGCAGTGTAGTCTGTGTCACTTATTTGTGGATATTCTCAGTCATCCAGGTCGTCATAATACTTGAGGTGTGTCCAGTTGCCTACTTTTGAGATTATTCTGTGTTACTTTGGCGCTATTTCAACTGTTCAGAACATTGGTCACAGGGAAACAACAAAAAAAAAAAAGATTTAAAAGCACCCATACTTTTTTTACAGTACCATCTTGTTCTGTCTTTGAAATTGATTCTGAAATTGTGTGTCCCTAAAAATGTGGGGCAAAAGTTGAACCATTAAGGTTAAGGTGGCCAGGTTTAGTAGCTATATTTGTATGTGAAATACTAGGACTGTACTCTATAAGTGTCCTTACTCCAGTAGTAGTACTAATGGAGATTTTTCTGAAAGTCCTCATAAATAGCTCCTAAATGTAATCGGGGAAAACACATTTTTACAAACATACAGTCTCAGTGCACAGACGGACGGGCACCAAAGAGCTTGTGCTTTGTTTCTGTCTTGTTTAGGCCATATAATGATGCGCCAGGCTGAACATACACAGCGGCTCAGAGAAAATCCCTTCAAAGAGCCTGCAGAACATAGCTCAAACAAATGCAGTAAATAGCCCGTGATCTTCGAGTGTTTGATGTATGGTGATTCGCTTTGTCTTTTTTACATCGCCGACCTGTGGACGGTGAACTATTTTGGG
>NC_024323.1:578135-583404 GCF_000523025.1 Cynoglossus semilaevis | reverse complement strand
TCTGTTGACAGCTGTCGTGGAAAATGTATTTGATATATTTTGATATGAAGAGGGCTGAGGCGAAAGGGTGGGCACATAGAGTTAAGATGGGTGCTCAAGTGTAAATAAAAGTGGCTCTTCTATACATTTCATAGGAATTCCTTTGAATTTTTTTAACAAAAAACAAAAAAAAAAGTAAAATTCTAAAATAATAAAAGTAAAAAAAAAATCTACTCAGATAAACTGACTGAGCAAATGTGAAAATAAAGCTACGTTGCTAGTTTTAAAATAAAAACATTTGATAGGTTGTTAAATATTTAAATGTCTGCAAATTATTGAAACGATGGCTAAAGCTAGCTCTTAGCAACCACAATGTGCAAAAGTCACCAAAATAGGACATAGCAAGGTGAATGATCAATATATTCTTCCAAAATATATGCAAAAGCAGAGATTCAAATATAAATTGCTGCATGGACCAATCAGATTTACCACATTTTTTAAAAATTATTTTGATTGGTCCAAGCAACAGTGGGCAGCGGTGGCTCGGCGTGCCAGAAGGTTTCAGGTTCGAATCCAAGTTACCGCTGAGGTGCACTGAGCATGGCACTGTCGCCACACACTGCTCGGGTGCTTTAAATAACCCGCTGTATGGGAGTATGTGTTCAGACATTGAATGGGACACTGTGGACAAGTCCAGCTTTTAATGGGCCAAGGAATTTGTGTGAGGTCATCGGTGACTTTGCTGAATATAAGAGATGGCTCATTCATTCATTCATTCATTCATTAGTGTGATGTCCACCGGTCCAGCTTTGGCAATGATTGAGGCCTCATGATATAACATGGCCGAAAGAAGGCAGGTGTCCAGTGCCTGTCTAACAGGGAACTGTTGTTTCTGCTGCTCACAACCCCAGTTATTAAATCATTGTACTGTAATGTTCCATTTAAGAGAATGATAACGTTCTCAAACACCTGTTCTACAACCCTTTAAATATACATACAGACTAGAAATCTATCTATTGATATATATATATATATATATATACATATATATATAAAAAAGAGGACTAGATATAAAAATGAGAGTTTCCAACCCCCGGTCCATGGACCGAAACAGGTCTGTAAGTAATTCGGTAATTGGCTGCAGTGGAAAAGTGAACTTCATTTTTACTTTAATGTATTTTAGTCAAAGAGTATTATACAAAGAATATGTCATTCAGACATATTCAGCGGCGCTTCCATAGTGTTGTGGTTAGCATTGCCTGCCTCAGAAACCGAGAGCAGGTAGTCCTGGGTTTGATTCCCAGAGAAACCACATATTTCGGGGCAGTGGTGGATTAGTGGTTAAGGAAGCAGACTTGGAAGGTGTCAGGTTCGAGTCCGAGACATCAGTGTTAGCCAGGCACTAGAACTCCTAACTCTAGGAGCCGCCCATATAACTTTCATTATTTTGCGAATGATTAGTAAATATTGAGAAATTTACATAAGTAAACAAATTTAAAAAAAATACTTACGGCAAACATAACTAATCTCAACCAAAGGTAAACATAACTAAAGTTCCGAAAGAAATCTTGTTAAAACTAAAATTGTAAAAGGGCTTAAAGCTCACTTAAGCCTAGCCCAGAAGCAGCTACAAATATTTTTTATATATAATATGTGAATTAGTTTATGGTTTAAACATGGTACTTTAATCTCTCGTCTAAAATCTCCCCTTGTGCAGACAACTTTTTTTTTTTTAATTTGAGGTGAACAGGATGCTTTAACCTTGATAGAGAACAACATTCCATTTTAGGCTTTTTTTTCTTTTTTTTTTTTTACATTTTATCTTTTCATCTTTATAATTACTGTGGCTGGATTCTTTCTTGATTCTTCAGAAGAATGCACACACACACAAACACGTTCTTGAGTTTTCAGTCTGAGGGGTAGATCACACGGTTTAAAGAAAAATACCTACAGTAAGCTAACAAGGGTTAGCTTGTAGGGTTTTCACAAAACGAACCTATTTCATCATTTAGAATGAAAATGATTATTTCCACATTTGAAATTTCTAAAATTGCTGTGAACTAGTCTTTAATATACCATCAAAATATTTTATTTTATCAACTTAAGTATATTTTATTTAAATATATTTATTTTCATTTCCATACAGTCATGTTTATATTTTCTTCGTATCACTTCTTTTGCTTAGACTGAAAATGTAATAATAACTCTTATTTACTGTACCACATTGGAATTGGGACCTTCAGCAGTTTGCGTTTGAAGCTCCTGGCAATAATGGCACTAACGTTTTCCCCAATTTAAATTTTAGGTGCTAAAAATGTTGATCAAGCTGGGTTTGATTGTGGGCGGATATACTGGCCGTTTGATGTTAAGAACTTGTTATTCCAAACCTCTTATGGTATGCAAGGTCAGACCCAACTTTGATGTGATCCGCCTGATTCTGCCAAGTCTAAATAGCTGAGCGATTACTGTTGGTTTTTACCAGAGAATAATCACTGTAGTAACTCTGAGACTTCTGGCTGTTGTCCATTAACTACTGTAAGGGTGAGGCCTGGCGTCTATTAATGAGACTTCACGACTCCTGTTCTTCTCCTGTTGCTAAGAACACACATATGAAGAGTTTCTGACAAGCGATATAAAATAATAAATCATTTTTAGTATATTATGTTGTCATGTTGAAGCGTGAGTTGGTTATACAGGAAGTTGCGCTCGGTGTGGCTGATAATAAAGACCCCCAACTTCTCTGTTTCTGTTTACTTCTGCTGAGGACTAGCACAAAGTGAAGGGCGTTAGCCCCGGAGCTAATGTTAGCAGATCACTAAGTCTTCCCTGTGCATTACAACTGCGGTCGAATCAGGAGAGAGTAAAAAAAAAAACTTTATGTGTAACATCTTTCTGTGTAAATATCCCATGTTACAACGTGGCTTATAACCTAGAGAATAATGCAATAGTTATTAAGAAGCCAAGGACATGGGTTAAAGATAACACGATAAAAGAAAAGTTAACTAAGAGCCAAAATTTGAAAAAAAAAAATTGAAAAAAAAAATTGAAAAAAAAAATTGAAAAAAAAATTGAAAAAAAAATTTGAAAAAAAAATTGAAAAAAAAAAATTGAAAAAAAAATTGAAAAAAAATAAATAAATAAATAAATACAAGTTAGCTGAAACAAAGTTAAGGAAACCATTTCACTTACCGATACTTACTCTTTAACTTTAATACACATTATCTAGTAATGACGTGTTTGGTTTGAAAATGATGAAATAAAAAAAAAGATGTTAGAAGGGGTGGAAAACTAATTCACAAAAAAAAAAAAAAGGGTATAGTCAGGCCCCAAAGCAACAAAAAAAAATCGAGCAAAATGTATTGCATTTAAATGTATTGTATTATATGTAGCATTTCAAACGGATAAATGAATTGCTCCCATCACAAAAAAAACGGAACCGGAAAACTTGGATAATAAAAGCGAATAAATGTCCTGGAAGAGATGATTTTCTGAATAATATGGTATTGGTGAGATTTTTAAAGGTGATCTTACGCCTGTTACGTCAGACTAATTTAATTGGACAATAACAAAAGCTGTAGCACATTCATTCCAAAAGAAAGAAAGAACAAAGGGAACTGTTGATCGTATTGTCCAACCTCGGATTTCATCTACTAAAAAAGTTGAGCTTTTCCCGCTCGCTTCATTAACCGAGATCCATACCACTAGAATAGGAATCAATGGCCACGCAGATGACATTATTATCTATCTCAGACGTCGGCAAACTTTTTGACCCGCGGGCGAGTGGGTCGTAAATGACATGCAAAAGTCATTCATAAATGCTTAAAAAACTTTTAGTCTTTTCTATGTCATCAATTGGGAAAATGCAGGCACTGCGGAGAAAAAGGCAGAAGTATAATGATAGAAATCAATAACATCATTTAGACAAGTTTGCGGGGCCGAATTAATAAATAATAATAATAAAAACTCAACGGGCCGCATCTGGCCCCTGGGCCATAGTTTGACCATGGTTTGACCTAATTTATCACTACCGAAACTTAAGGCGACTTTTGGCGTATATACTTAGACTTAAAGTGGGGGTATAAACTGAACATAACAAGACACGCACATACTCTCTTTTAACTATAAACCATGTACAAATATTAGGCTGAAATATAATGATACTTGTAACATATTTTATGTATGCCTTTGCTAATTTTAGTTTAACAAAAAAAAAAAAAAACAAAAAAAAAAACAAAAAAAAGGAAAATTCTAAAATAATAAAAATAAAAAAATAATAATAAATAATAATATATAAAAAAATATATGTGTTACTTATTCAGAGACTAAATAAAATATATGAAATAAACTATAAAATAAAAAATAAGTTACAGGAAGACATTACAAAATGGGCCACTTGGGGGTTTGACTAGTTTAAGAATCCAGGCAGTGAAAAAATGAAAATGAATGTTCTGTACAGATATTTTTTATCTCTACCTGTCAGAATCCCAGTTTTCAACGTGGGCCAAACAGTTATTAAAGTTTATCTGTGCTGGAATAAGGACTCTCTGCTCTCTCTGCTTGCTTCCACAAAAAAGACTTAAAGTTACACATTTTATTTTCAATCCACCCCATAGAGATCCAAAAGACACAAATTTCCACATGTTGAATCTGCGCATCCTGGAAAAAGGAATTGTTTGTGTCCTGGGAAATCACCCTGGTTTGGAGCACAGCTGGTGATAAAACTCAAGGCGGACCACGTTAGTCCTGTAAACGTAATCTGCGAAGCGTTAATTACAAAGTGGCGCCTGTGTTTGGTTAGGCTGCTCCTGTGTGCATGTTAGAAGTCAGCTGAGCAACTGATGCACTGATCTCCTTCCCGAACAGCGGTGGCTCGAGCCATGGCGACAGCCTTGGAAACCAGATTTCTCTCTCGGTAGGAGATCCCGTTTGAATTGACTGCTCTAAAAAAATAAATAAATAAAAGAAGAAGATTCAACCCCCCCCCTGTCCCCTCCCCTTCTTTTACCTAAGGAATGGTCATTGTGGGGATTTTGTTTTGTTTACTGTCAGTCATGTTAAAGGGTGGTGGTGGTGGGGGGGGGGGGGGGTCAGGTGTCCTACAGGGCACAGTATTTGGACCTTTCACAGTTGTCATTTGGGTTGTTGTTCCTCATTTCCACCACTAGTTGACTGGTAGTTTGTCGAGTGTAGGTTTGTGCCGTGTAACACTGATGTCTGTCTTTATCAGAGCAGAGTTCAGAGGAACCACTTCCTGCTTCCTGTTGACTCACTGTACTTCTACACACGGACT
>NC_024323.1:574173-577891 GCF_000523025.1 Cynoglossus semilaevis | reverse complement strand
ATATTATCATGGAATTTTATTTAAGCTAGCTAGCTAAGTCAAAAGCTAATATAGCGGGGGGAAAAAAACTATTCGAAGGACCATATTGTTGTGAACGCAGGACATTGATTTAACCTCCTCCACTTCGTGTCTTTATGCTTGCAGCTTTTAGGAGGCTCCTCTTTCAGATGTTTTTATTTTGTTATTGTGTAACGGCCTGCAGAGCTTGATGGATGGCTCCTCCACAGGTCTCTCCCCGAGGAGCACCAAGCCTCTATCTGGACATTAATCTGCTGCTGTGAGACAGACACGCTTGTTTAGCGAACACAAAGCCCAATGGGCTGTTGTCTCTGAGAAGGAGCTGGACGTCTCCAGAGCCACTGGAGTTCAGCGCTGGCTGGAGCCAGAGTAATGACCTGTGAAATTCACCCGTGGAGTTGTCCTTTAGCCACACACACCTCCAGCCGCCGGCCGTCCTGCCGGCTGCAAAATAGCACGGGGCCTTGGTGACCGTTTGCCTGTTGCTGACTTACCCATAACTGTATCCATGTGCTAATAAGACTTTGTGGAGCCTTAACCTCTTAAAACAATGAAAGCCAAACCTCCTGGCCTTTTTATATAGCATATAAAAAATAACAAAAAATGTTCATGCCCATATATTAATAAATATACCTCATATATTAAGGAACCATTAGCGGCGCTTTGTTTGAGAAAGCATAGAAAAGTTGGAGACCCCTATCATATTTTTTTGGAAATGACCGGTGACACCCCTATCATATTTTTTTGGAAATGACTGAGGTGACTGAGGTGAGATTTTCTGGGAATGTGTTAAAGAGAAAATTGACACTAAAATACTAAAAAAAATAAATGCCCCTCTAGATCCTATATTATCATAGATATGGTTCACAAAAAACCTCTCCTGCTTGCTAAGAAGATGATAATGATTGATGGGAAAAGTATGAATTTACATAATGGAACAAATAACTGCAAAGCTACAGCTCTCAAAAAATGAAACTTTTTGTACTGACGTGGCAGAGCATTATACCTAGGACCCTAACCCTTTGACCCTTTGGGTCTAGATGACCCGGTGGCTGATAATATGCCTTTGTAGATACTGTATGTATGCCTTGATGTAAATGAATGTAATTGTTATGTATTTATATATATTTACTTATATATATATATACATTGGTATTGAGATATATATTTTTTTTTTATCTTAAGATTTCCTTTTCTATAAGCTTGTAAGACAAAAATGTGTTTGTCTTTGTTAAATGCCGCTCACTCAAGTGCTTACTGCTCGCGACGGTCTCATGTCCGGGAATGTTCATCGTTAATGAACAGAGATAATTATAGAAAATTAGGAATGTTGAAGAAAAATAATTTAGCTAGACAGAGGAGTTGGTTTCCCGCCCCAGTTTAGACAGCCCGTACGATTGAATTCATACCAAACAACCAAGAAACATTAGTTAAGAAAACATTGTAAAAAAAAATAAATTTAATAAATACGTTTTGTTTTTTTTTTCTTCTAAGAATCTTTGTCATGTTTTCCTTCAGGTGCCTGTGAGTTCAGCTGATTTTTTTTTTTTTTCTTCCTGCAGCAGTAAAAGTATGAGACGTCGGCAGGAAAAGCGAGAGCGTTGAGGTGTCAGACACGTCGACTCCGGCGTGGTGATTAATGGATACCGATGTAAGACAAATGACATGGTCTGTCTGAGACTGAGGACAGCTGCTCATCCTAACCTCTTAATATCAGAGAACAAACTAAAGTTTGTTTACTCTTGCTCTACCAAAGAGAGATTTAAACTGTTCCTGCTGGGGTCGGCAGCCCAGATCGGGTTTCCAAACAGTGCACTAAAATTTGAAGGACCGCTATCATCTCGAGCCGTTTGAACTCCACACCGATACCAGTTTGTTCCAAATATTCCAGGTGGAGAGGAGTCGAAACAAATACACAATTTATTGACAAGAAAAAGGAAAAACCTAACCTACATAACGCAATGTAATGTAATTCATCTGGCCCGGTTGGGCTGGGAGGGGTTGCATGACTTTTTTAAAAAAAAAACCTAACCCTCATGTTTTCCTTTGGGGTCTAGGTGACCCGGTGGTTGATAATATGCCTTTTTGTGTGTGTGCGTGTGCTCCTGTACTGCACTACTTGCGCCAACTTTTCCTTTTACTCTGATTCTGGGACAAGATGCAAACCTGTTGCGAGGACGCTGGGTGTGTACAAAATGTGGACGACGGGAGGGTTCAAAAAAAGAAATTGATTTATAATATTAGGTTCAATAGTGAATTCTGGTGTGTGACATGGGGCCCCATGGTCATACTCTCCTATGGGGCCCATAATTCCTGGCAGCGCCCCTGATCGATTAAAACTAGGGATGTCCGATATTAACTTTTTGCCGATGTTGTCCAAACACTTAATTCCCGATTCCGATATAAACCGATACCGATATATGCATTCGTTTACCAGGAAAAAATTAGATAAAAGTGATTCCGGCATATTTGGCAAAACCCAGGAATTGCGTTATCGGGTTTGCATTATTGGAGGTAAAACCGATAGTGATTCGATATTATTGGACATCCCCCAATTAAAACTAAATTCAATTTGTATTAACTATTAATTCAGCTAGGGGGGCGGGTGGTTGGGTGTGAAAGGCTTCCAATGGAATATGGCAATCTCAATCATCATCTCAATAGTATTTCGAATCCGAGGGAGTGATGCGTTTTTGGCGACGTAAGAAGTAGCTAGTACAGATATTGGTGTTCAAATGTAGATGGTAAAAGTAAAATATTGATTCAAGTAAATGACAGCTACCTGAAAAATCTATTTAGGTGCAGTGATAGTATTTAAGTTAAGTGCTTTGTGTGCTTCTGTATTAACCTCGTCTCACCATGGCAACAGTCCCAGTTATATATAGTAAGTATATACCGTAAGTAAGTTATATATATATATATATTTGATATATTTCGCATACTCATACTGCAATGTTCCGTCACTAGCCTGACCACATTTACGATCAAGCTTCATAAACACCCCAGCAAATTATTGCACTGGACTAATGTCTTCGCCCGACTGTTCATCCCGACTCCTTAAGAACTTTTACAAAACAGGAGTCTTTTCGATGTGTCTTCAATAGGAGGGACAGTCCCTGTTCTGTAGGACACATCCTGTGTTTTGCCGGTTTTGCCAAAGTATGGCACCCAGCCAAGACGAATGACTACAGACTGGTGGCTCTAACCTTTGACTTCATGAAGACACTAGAAAGGTTTATTCTCAGGCATCTGGCAATTGGCCCCCAGGCCCGGAGTTTAAACATACCAACTCTAGGACCTTCGAAAGTCTTAAACCTTGAAGTACTTGGCACCTAAGTGTACCTAATACTCCTTGAAGAAAGGCTAACTCTGATGCCCTTTACGAAAAAAAGTTCAGGGTGGGATACACTTCATATATATTTATACACCGTAATTTCCACTATAAGTGGCACATTTTTTTCATCCTTTGGCTGGGTTTGCGACTTATACACGGATGCGACTAATATATTCAAATATATCATTTCACTTGTTTGTTATTTTAACACTGACATCCACAAGAGGGCACTCTAGGCTTGTGTACAAGTATCTGCTACTCCTGTACCACTGAAAATGTACACGTTCGTTACTTTCACACTGACATCCACAAGAGGGCACTCTAGGCTCGTGTACAAGTATCTGCTACTCCTGTACCACTGAAAAT
>NC_024323.1:562339-573790 GCF_000523025.1 Cynoglossus semilaevis | reverse complement strand
TTTTCACACTGACAGCGGCGAGAGGGCACTGGTGTGACTAATACTACACAACATTTTTTGGCCGGTGCGATTGGCTGGTATATATTCATATATATATATATATATATATATATATTTATATATTGGATAATCCTTGTGCATTATTGCAATTTGAGCCATAACAAAGCCCTGCACCTCGAATTCCATGCAAATTCATAGTTATGTCACAATAAGGAGGTGGAAGAAAATATATTGCCCATATATTCTAGTGTACACATCGGGGACGAAGAGGCGCACACAAACAGATACACATGCAGACGCCCCCTCTCCATCTCTCGTCCCTGCGGTATTTACACCCTCTTAAAAACAATGTCGTGCAGCTTGACAGCTCTGACAGGAGTTATCATTACACAAAGAGCTCAATTCCATAATTTATAGAGAGCCCCCCCGTCCCAGTCATGTGGAACACTCCCAAAATAAATCTAAGTAAACACTTGCGCGACCAAGCGGCACTCACAGTGGCACTGGTATGCATAAACAGTACGAACAGTGTGACAGTGTAATCCCACCACAGCCAGACATACACACACACACAAACACACATGAACCAACACTGACTTTAAGGATTATCCCCAAAAAAAAAAAAAAAAAAAAATTCCACTTGTTCACACCATTTTCCAAATGTGCAACAAAACTACATCTGTTGTTTGTTTTGTTTTTTGTTTTTTTGTAGTTAGCCTGATCTTACGAAACAACAGATTTTGTAGGATCAGGTTAATGTTTTTACGTTGTCAAAGAAAATTATTTTTTTGCTGAAGCTCGATATGACGGTGGAAATTAGGTTGAGTTCACAATTAATGAATTAATTTGTTACATCTAATGAATTATTTATTTCTGCCAAAGATAAGACATCCAATCCCATTCAACAACAATGTTAAAATGTGAATATACTGTAGTAGTACTATGCCATTAGTCACAGCCGTCTGTTAGGGCAACTTTAAGCTACTTCTTATCTCTAACATCTTGGCTGTTACTGTAAACCAAAAAAAATCAAGGTTGAATGAACGATGACCTGCGACTATCCAATAGCAGCAAATGTTAAACGATACGTATTTATTTATCGAAATTTAATTGTTAAACTTTTCAAAGACACCTTATTTCAAACAACGGATATTGAATAAAGGAAAGATTATTGCAGAACACGATCGCCCTAACGTCCAGCCTTTAGGTACAATAGCACCATCAAGAGGCAAAACAAGGTGACGCAGGGCATTGTGGTCACCCTGGACACCCGTCGTATTTCTTTACGTATATCTTTCAAAAGACTGTATAAAAATGATTTCTTACAATCAAGTGACCGTGAAGGATGTTTAGAACTTTACCAAATTAAATATCAAGCTACTAGGAAAAAAGTTGGTTGGTGATTATTGGTCATCTGCGTGAATTCTATTTTTTTTCTATTCCAGTAACTAGGCACTTGAGTGTACTTTTGACTTCAATTGTCACATGACAGAAAAGAGTGTTGAATCATTTAAAATACGGCGTAACACTCTGGGTCTGTCTGTTATTGGTGACTGCAGTTTGTGCTTCATCCAGGATTATTGCCCATATTTTAAGTTGACAGTAGCGTATGCTTAACAATTAACACTTACCATATTTCCCAGAATTTAAGTCGCTCTGGAGTATAAGTCCCACCAGCCAAAGAAGAAAAAAAAAAAATACAGTAGGCTATATAAGTTGTCACACTAGTGCCCTCTAGTGGCTGTCACTGTGAAAATAACAAAAATGGAAATGTTCAGTGGTACAGGAGAAGCAGATACTGGTACGAAAGCCTAGAGTGCCCTCTTATGGCTGTCAGTGTGAAAATAACAAACATTTGAAGCCTGCTTCCCAACGTTACAAAACGTAACACCTTTATCCAAACACTCACCAAAGCTTCTACTACAACTACTACAGCAACAAAAACTGCCTTTGTAGTTGCTATATTCTTGTTACTTAAGGTGTATTTATCCAAGTCTCCAAGGATTTGAAAACTGGTTACCAGAATATATAAAACATTTTCTTCAGTCTCCAAGGATTTGAAAACTGGTTACGAGAATATGTATATAAAACATTTTCTTTATATCTTTGCAATGGTTTGTGATCCGTTAATGAAAAAAAAAAAAAAGACTGAAACTTTATTTCAATGCTTTTAATTACGAGTTGTTGTAACATTACTTTTTATATCTACAAAACAGCAGAGTACAATAATAGATTATGGCCTAAAAAAAGTCTACTTTACCTGGTCAAAAGTAAGGCCCTGTATTTCTATACAAAAGTGACTGTCATTTCTTACACAATGTTTAGCCATAAGAAAATAAATAATTACAAAAACTAACTAAAACATAGATAAACTAAAAAAAAAAAAAATCTGAAAAATATTTTCAAAGAAAAAAAAAATAACTAGAGTTTCCTAGAGCTTTCAGGTTTTACTGTATCTGGTCTGCAGCCCATAGCTGGAGGCAGGATGGTCTGCTGTTGTGACCCCTCAAGAGATCAGTTGAAATACGAAAATATCTTGTTGTCACCTCTAGAGTCTAGAGTCTTGTCAGTAGTTGCGAACGCTGAAGAATCCCATGCTGGTGGGAGACTCCTTCACTGTGACTGTGACCAGATTAGCCGTGACGTCTGTTACAAACACATGTTCTATTAGATCACGCGTTGGCTTCCAGTCCTGGGTCTGGTTCATCGAGCTATCCTTGCCACTGCAGGTAGAGTCCTGATCCGAGTCGGAGCTCGTTTCATCTTCCCCAGTGCTCATGTCGTTCATTTTTCTGCCAGTTTTGTAAGCAAATTTTTCTTGTTGGGGGAACGTATGCACGCTGCTCTTCTCTAGTCTGCCTTGGTTGTGAGTGGACCGGATTTCTGCTGCCTCCTTGGTTTTGTTTGCTTCAGAATAATTCTTTCCTGCCTCTAATCTACACGGACTTTCTGGACTTTTATTAGGGTTGCAGTCTTGGTTTTGTGGGGCATTAGCTTTTCTTGCTGGTTTTGGTGCAATTTTTGTTCCTGACAATAATGTAGCTTCATTTTCAGAAGTGGTGCTGTTCTGTGCTGGTTTGTTCTGAAGGTTAAGAGGCTGAAAGCCAGAACCCTGACTGGAGTTGTTGTTCTTGGATGGTCCAAAACCCACTGCTTTAGCATGGGGTATTCGCTGAAGACCTGACACAGAACCTTGGGGCTTTTTTTGTCCGTTGGGGGAACTGAGGCTATGCCGAACGTTCGCTTGACTAGGGTTTTTGCCAGTATTCAGGCTCAACGCTGCCACACCATTTGATTTTCCAGATGAGGTATTCAATTCCAGATGTTTTTCAGTGTCTTTACTGGACCCGGAGGTTTTCCCTTCAGTGACATCCCTGCTTTTGTTAGATTTGTAGAGGGACAAAGACGGACTTTGAGTGGATTTGCTAGATCCTACAGCGCTTTTCTGAGGGCCACCATGGCCAAGGGAACCCACGCCTTGACCAACTGTATCTCTACCTAAGCCTTGTTGAAAACCCATTAGGGTATAACTTGCAAGTTGAACAGGCTTTTTGATTGCTCCAGGATGATCTGTATCATTGGACATCTTTGGATTTTTTCGGAGACCCCTTTTATGCGGCAACTCATTCCCTTCAGGCGTCGCGGGCTTCTTACTCCGCTTATTCGGCGGTTCCTGTTTAGCCACAACTATCTCTGCTTTCTTCTGAGGGACAGGATGATTTTCCCGTGTCCTTACAATCTGATTTGCTTGCTCAACATCATTGTCATCATCGTCTTCTTCTGACGAGGATGAGGAGCAGGAGGATGAAGAATCAGAGGAGTCAGAAGATGAGCCAGATGAAGAGCTACTTGATTTTGGAGTTTCTGGGACTTGATTTTTCTATTAAAAAAAAAATACACGTTAGATAGTGGTACTCAGCCCCTGAAAAAAACACTAGCATCAAAGTCAACTTACTACAATTTTCCGTGGTCTTCCTCTGGGCCGTTTTCCTTTATTTCGCAAGAGAAGCTCCTTTTCATGCTCTCTGAAAGAAATAAAAACGTATTTAACATGTCAAACAACAATGTTGAACTCACATTTTTGTGTATGACATTAACATTCAATGGCAATCTCAATGACATTCAATATCCATATCCACATAATGTCAGGCAGCGCTAGATTCGAAAGATGGCTTCGTTTACATTGACGGGTTGTATGCCATACATTGGATTGTGCTAAATTCCCTTTGTTTTGCGTTGTTTTTTTTGTAAACCCGTTGCCTTTTAGTATGGCTCCCAAGCGTATGTCAGACTCTTCTGAGATCTTTATGTCCCAGATTATGATGTTACCACTGTTTTAGCTTTGATAAAAGACATACGGGCTTATGACCAAGGTCGACGTGCCTTCATGCAATACGGCGCCCGACCCCCGTATGCATACAAATTTTTTGTACCCCATCAATATCAAGACCAACAACAACCCTTAGAGGTAGCCTCAAACAGACATAGCAGTTGTGAGGCAACTGCTGCGTCTTATTCCAAGATTATAGTGCTCAGCTTAATTTTTAAAACACTTAAAGTTACTGATAAAAGTAGTAGTGGGCAAATAACTTCTGTGTCTTAATTTAAAAATAAAAAAATAGATGTTGATTTGAGACAATAGGCTTGTGATAATACTGTTCCCTTTTTTTTATTGAAAGGCTATCTGGCAATCACTTTGCAATAATAATAACAATAACAAAGAATAAATGGCCATACAAACTTTTTGTTAAATGCCGCCAACAGCCTTGGGTCAAGGATATTTTCTTGAGGCTCCCAACTGTTGTGTCTGAAAAAAACAAATATCAATAATTTAGTACTAAAGCAAATTGAAGAACAGGACTTCTGAGTTCATTGGAGACTAAAAATTAAACAAAATTGTACGCAAATGCCAAATGAATTGCGAGGGGCTGTAGAACAATAAACATTGTGGAGGACAACAAGTTCACTGAAATTTTGAAAGCTGCATCTCTCGAATGTGTTTTGAAACTCTTTGAAGCTAAATTTCGACTTTTCAATTGTGTATTATTCTTTCTGTTCCAACAATCTACAGAAAAGTTCTTTTTTTCCCCAAACATTTCGAAGCCAACATATTTATTTAATGCAAGCAAGCCAAAAAAAAATTTTCGGAAAAGAAAACCCCAATGTGTCTAAACGAAGATGAAATGCAATGTTAAATGAATTACCTCCCACTGATAAAGGCAGCAATATTTAAACACAGAGTTATCTCAGCACTGAGCAGACAGTCTCCAGTCTCTTTTAGTCTTTATCTTTAATTTCACATATTACCAGTCTGACCAAACTGCATCCACTTGCTGGAGAGATAACCAGACTGTTAAAAAGTCAGGATTGTTTTTAGTTTGGTCAGACATTTAGCTCGGCGTTTATTATTATTATTATTCCAAAGTCAAAATCAAGTACCAAAGAATAATAACCAAATAACACCGTCACTCATTATGATATTGAAGACTTTCTTATAGCGTCTTGAACTCAATCTCGTGGCTTATAGGGAACAAAAGAGACAAAAGACACATGTAATTAACTATGTAATTAACTGTCTGCAGTAAGCTGCAGTGAATACAAAAAAACTATCCTGTACATAGCTCTATATATGTTGTACATAATCGAGAAACAGACAAGAACTGGAGACAGAGTAGAGTTTTAATAGCCCCATTACAATAATAATAACACAACCAACAACAACACAAACACCAATAACTGCAGCAACAGCAGCAAAAATATGTAATCTAAAAAAAAAAATCATTTGTTTTCAATTACGTTTTCAATTACGACGTCAATAAAAAAACTTAACTTTAGTACCTAAAATTTCATGTGTTTATAAATAAAAGTTAAATACGCAGAAATGTTATTTATTTCCGTTTTGTTTTAGAAACAACGGCTTACAGCTCTACACACAGCAAAACAGTACCTCATGTTTTACCGTTTGATTTTCTTGATAGAAAAATCTAAAAAAATTGTAAAAATAAATGTATTTACACTATAAAATATCTCATGACATTATAATCTAAAATGTCCCAGTTGCTGGTTTAATTATATTGACTTCACATATTAAAATAAAATAGAAAATAAACTGTTAAACTATGAGAGTAATTAAGGGTTTGGAACGACTCGACGGAAGCTAACGCTATCGTAGCTTTGAGAGTATTTTCAATTTCCATTTGGATATTTTCGAGGTAAACCAGATAATTCAGTGTTTTTGATATGTATTTAAACAAAAGTTCCTTCAAAAAAGATTAAGTAACTTTACGCCATCACTAGAGTTTTTAATGTTTAAATTTTAAAAGTGTGATGTAGACAAAGCTTGTTTGGAAGCAACAAGCCTAGCTGCTGCTGCTGCTGCTGTTGTTTATTGTTTCGGGTCGGACTTACTTGGATGACCATCCTCTCCACTTCACGAGAAACTCTAACTTTCCCTTAAAAATGAAAACAGCTATGAGCAACAAATGAAAAGTTTGATAAACAAAAACAGCTTCGAAACTATTTTTTCGTTCTCTTACCTTTTTGAGTCGTTTGTTTAAAATGCATTCAGCATCAAAAACCTGTTCACCCACAGCGCTCAGCTCCTCCATTTCTGTCTACAACACGAAGAATATGATCCGTACGTGAAAAACGAGACGTTGCTGCAGCTAATCACAGTGACGCTAAGAGAACGACCGGAAGTGAAGAGTGTCGCCTTTAAAATAAAGCCGCCAAAGGTTGGTAGCGACACAACATAGGTTTTTATTTTTGGAAATTACAAGTACGTGTTGTGACGAAATATATTGGAAGTTATATTTAAAGTTGAAAAGTATACGGGTTAAATACCAATGCTTAAATATATAACATTAAAAGAAAATTTAAAACGAGTTTAATTTACAAGTTAAGTTCATAAATGTATCTACAAATATGTGAGCTGCGGTAGGCTTCTATTTACATCAATAATATGCCTCACAGGGAGTTAAGTCGTGTGGCTGACTTCTAGCGGAGGGCTTGTTTACAACCTACAACAATCGTCCTTTAAACAGTAGACCAAAAAAAAACCCCTACTAATGTTGTCTAAAGAAATTGAGTAAATTGAAATTGAGTAAAATTACCTATTGCTGAAGAGAGATCTAATGAAGAACAAAAATAAATTTAACTTTTATTTCTTATAATTTTCCTTTCGTGTCTATTGTAATAATACAACTCGGCTGTCACAACTTTGCTTTATTTTGAAAACCCAAATAAAAATATTGTGATGTGCCATCTTACTTGACAGCTGCAAAAGTAGTGAGGCGGGCAACAGGGTGCTCGTTTGTTATCGACTGCAAGCTACCTTTATCATCAGTAAAACTGATTTTTTTTTTTAATCAAATCAAATTATCCCGGTGTGACTACCTATTTAAATATATCCATCAAGAAGAAAAATCTGTTTGGGCTATAAATTCTATATTCATTTAGTTGTTTAAAAACAAAAACAAGAAAATTGACAGAATTTTAACAGATTTAAACAAAGACAAAGGGAGGTTGATCCATTTTTTATTTCAATTTTATTTTCTTAATTTAAATTTGCATTTTATTTGCAAACGGGTGCCTCACCAAGCAGTTGTTTATGTTTCATTTTGGTGTCTTTTCTCTGTGATCAAAATGAAGTTTGTTTTGTAAATTCTGTTTCTGGAATTTGTTTGGAATTTTCTGATCTGAAACAGAAGAAAAACAAAATTATTCACATTTGCAACACTGAAACAGAAGAAAAACAAAATTATTCGCATATTCACATTTGCAACAAAAATTGTAATATATATATATGTATTTATAATGATTGTAATTACATATACATATATATTTACGTTTTATCTTTTTTGCGTTTGTTCTTGATTACAGCATGTGAAGTCATCAACACAAACACCACAACCAAAAATCCTGCCACTGCAGCGACTCCAGTGAAGGTGTTTTGGAGCACATTCACCTGGATTCCTAAAAACAGAGAAAAAGTAAACATATTGCTATGGCTTGCGATGTTTGGCAAGTTGTATATCTGTAAATCGTGTTGTCATTTAAGAGGTCTTCAGGGTGTCAAGTTTTAACCCCTGCACATTTAAGTGATAAATCTAATGCTATTTAGATGCAGCAAGATCTGGTTACACTGGGAAGTGTACAGTATATATGTGGAATACACCAATTGTATGTCATGTAGCAGGAAGTGCCTTCATGACGCAATTATTTATCTATCTACATGTGATATTAGACATGAATAAAATCCAAATTGGCTGACATTAGAGCCTTCTAATGTATGTTTCAAGTGTCCCATGTGACTATTTTCTTTCTGTGTGGTCTGCGTATCCCACTTAAAAAGCTCATCCTAAGTCCAAGTTGTGTTTCAGCACTAGTTTGAAATAAAATCCAAATTGACTGATATTAGAGCCTTCTAATGTATGTTTCAAGTGTCCCATGTGACTATTTTTTTCTGTGCTTAAAAAGCTCATCCTAAGTCCAAGTTGTGTTTCAGTTAAGTTTTTAGCATTTCCAGTCATCAAACAAAAGTTCAAGTTGTGGCCCATGGGTCAGGTCTCTTAAAAAAACTGTCTAGTTTTAAAGTTGGGAACTAGGCTAAACTGTTTTTTTTTTTGTTTTGTTTTGTTTTTTTCAGATTATAAATTGTCAACAGGGGGGTCAATGACCAGTATTTTCAGAAGTCATTCAGGAGGGCAGAATCATTTTATAATAAGGAAAATTTATGTACAAAGACATGAAACAAAAATGAGCCTGTGAATTAATTTAAAAGATATGTCCTGAATTAAGAGTCATGTTCGTCTTACTATTTTTTAGAGTAGACACCATGAATGGCTCACATGATTTGTACCGTTCAAATTTATTTGTGGCTTACATGGACACTCTATTTCACAGAATTAATCTGAATCTGTGTCTGAATCTGTGTCTGATTTTTACTGAAGTTTCAACACCTACTCTTTGTTATTGTTTGACACTGGAGCTGTATGTCACCTGTCCAAGGTGAGGCCTTTATTTCTAGTATATCAGAGGCTGTCACAGCACTAGTTTGAACACTGATTTGACACAGTTCTTGCTGTACCTTGAGCAACCTTGATGGTTTAGGTTTGGGGTGAGAAATCCAAGAACTGTTGCTCGGGCTAGCGAGAGTTCCACCACTGAGCTACCACTGTCCTCATATACACAAGACACTTAGACACATTAGTAGTATTATTTGTTAACACACCTCGCTCAGTCGTGCTGGTGACCAACATGTGTTTGACGTTGTCCAGGTGGCCGTCATTGACCTCTGGCTTTATGCCAAGGATGTGACACATCAGAGAGTAGATGTTTACTGTCTCAAATGGTCCAACCTCCAGGTTTTTGTGAAAGGACGGACCTACTGCCCTGAAGAAAGGCTTCATGTCCATCTCTTGGTTGTCGAAGCCATGCTCACCGTTATGGAATTGGACGGGAAAATACTACAAGAAAGAAAAAAAAATGAAAAGGAAGTCATTCACATTAACATCTTTTAACATCTAACAACTTTTTTTTAACCAATTAAAAAAAAAAAATGAAAAGGAAGTCATTCACATTAACATCTTTTAACATCTAACAACTTTTTTTTAACCAATTAAATAAAATAAAAAATAAATAATGAACATGAGAACTTGATATGCCTTCCAGAATCACTTTTGTTATTATTTAATATTCCTATACTGTCTTCTGAACCTAGTGTTTCCCAACCCTTTTTTGAGCCAAGGCACATATTTTACATTACAAAAAAACCCTCACAGCACTCCACCATACCAAAATGTCTAAAAAGTGTATGTAATAAATTATAATAATACTCATAATTTACTCATTCCAGTGTGAAACATGGGCCTGTTGAACACAACGCTGATATACCCACAGGAATTGAATAAAGACACAGGTCCAAGTCTCTCTTTTCTTCTACTGCCATCTGCTGCCACCTAGTGGAAGATATTTAATTGTTCTGCCTGGAACTTTTGCACAGACTAACAAAGACAAATTACTTGCAAAAAATAAATAAAAAAAGGTTTTCGGACATTTGGTTGTGTGCAGTGGTGTGCTGTGTCACAATGACAAGTAGTTCACTTACCTTTCCTAACCAACCAACTTTAACTAGTAACATTTCATTTCTTTTCTTTCTTTAGTTCATTTAACTTTTTTAAGTGTAACCTTTTGGTTTTAATAATTGTTGGGCCAATTTGGTGCTGAGTTTCCTTTTGATGTATTTTCATGTATTTCTTGGCTAATATTAAGCAAATTGAAAAAAAAAAGCTATTCATAGGTCAGATTTAATTACCCTGTTTACCTTTAAATGTATCTGTTATTTTATTTTTTTTCATATTTTCTGTATAATTATCAATCTTATCCTAACTTAAATCCTCTGAGTAACTAAACCATGTACATGAGTACATGTGTATACCTGAGTAACTAAACCATGTACATGAGTATATGAGGACAATATCTGCAAGCAAATCTACCTTCTTTTCTAAAGACTTCATGTACATGTTTATGTACATCTTGTCCTATACGCTCGTTTTACCAGCAGAGGGGGATATTGCCCAAGGAAGAGATGCCTGTATTATGATTTACCCGATTCAACAACAATTTGGACATGTGAAGCTTTGCAGAAATCTCTCCATGAATGGAAACATACCCCATTGATCACATAACCTGGGTCGGACCATAAAATGATGGGCAGAATGCGGTCATTTTTGGCGAAGTGAAGGTGTTCTGGCATCTCCTCCTTCTTGTACACATGGAGATGTGGATGTGCATTCTTCAAAGCTGTGTAGACCTTTTCGAGCTTGCCTGGCTTTGGCAGAAGCATTCCGGAGGGTCCAAAATCCACTATGTGAAATGAGAGATCCCGGAAGGAGAATCCCGGAATCTTAGACAGGGTGATCTCCTCCACTAGACCATTGCGGTACACATTTGACATGCCGTGGTCTGATGTGATAATAATGTTAAGACTGTCAGTTAGGCCACGTTGTTCGGCCATGTGTCGGATGTATCCCACAGTTCTGTCCACTTGCTTGACCATTTCCTTTATCTGTGGAGAGTCAGGTCCATATCTATGGCCTGTACCGTCTGGTTCGCCAAAGTACATGGACACAAAGTCAAGATCCTGGTCCCGGAACCAGCTCATCACCTTGTCTGTGTTTTCTCGCCATGCTGTCTCATTTTTGTAATTGTAAAGCAATGGCTCCACTTCCTGGATCGAGGCAACTTCACCATTATAACTTGCTGCTGTGCCAGGAAAGTGAATGGATCCTGCTTTTAGGCCCTAGGGGTTGAGAGAGAGAGAGAAAAGAGCACATATAAAGAAGACATATAAGGAATTGATACTGTAAGTGCTGTAGTTAAACTGACAAAGACATGACATGGATGTAAAAGGATGTACAGTATTTGCTGGACAATAAGTCACTCCGGAGC
>NC_024323.1:554066-562088 GCF_000523025.1 Cynoglossus semilaevis | reverse complement strand
TGAAATTAATAGTAGGAAGTGATGACTCTCACTGAACAAAACAAAAGGTATTGAACAGACCTGTCTCTGGGCTGTAATCCAGATTGGTAGACTGCCATTGTCCCACCACTGGTTCACAAACTGAGTTTGATAGTACGGCTTCTTCTCCTGTGTAGTAGTGTTGAACCACATGTTGTGGATCACACCATGGTTCTCAATGTAGCGGCCTATAGTTAAAAAAAAAAACATATGAGAGGCATGATGCCTTTGTAAAGGACTTTATATCAGATTGTACATTGCAAGTTTGCAGGAATATTCCGGATGACTAGCCTTAAATTGATCTCAATCTGCCTGAGCTTCAATGTACGTAGGTACAAGTCAGGACAATGTCCTCACTTGGTTTTATCTCGTTCTTACAATGCCTTTGCCTAATGCCTGAAAAGATATCGTCAATACTGATTCTCGGTCATGTTGCTAGAGTGGATGACGTATTGAGCTTTCTAAAGTTGTTGCTGGTTGTTTGGATTTTTTTTGTCGTAAACCTGGCTCAGTCTGCCTCAATTATCTAAATTCTCATATAATGTATTTTCCGGTATGCACCAGCCAAATAATGCATAATAAAGAAGGAAAAAAAAAAACATATATAAGACGCTCCGGAGTATAAGTCGCACCAGCCAATGGATGAAAACAAGTGAAATTTACAGGAGTAGCAGATACTGGTACATAAGCCTAGAGTGCCCTCTAGCGGCTGTCCGGGTTAAAATAACGAACATGTACATTTTCAGTGGTACAGGAGTAGCAGATACTAGTACACAAGCCTAGAGTGCCCATACGTGGCTGTCAGTGTAAAAATATATAAGTCGCAAACCCAGCGACTTATAGTCCGGATAAATTTGGTAGGCCTTGCCTTGGTCTTCTATTGCATTGTCTTAATCTCACTACTTGTCTTTTTCTTTAGTATGTCAAATTCTGCTATGCCCTGCTAATGCCTTGATCGCTGAGCAAATATGACCAATGCCTTCACTTAGCCCTAAGGTGCAGTGGTCTGAGTCTCATGCTTCCTCCACCTTAATACGATTGTGACATTTCCCTTTCACTTGTTGTTGACTTGCCTTATTTACTATTTTCAGGTTTTGTCTTTATTTTTTTTATCTTGTTCTCAGTTGTCACCCATGTGAGTGAGATCATGCTGGTGACTTGCTCCTGTTTTGCCTTGGTGTTGGTTGTGTCTTAGTTTTAAGCCGAGGTCTTTACGTTGCCCTAGTCTAAGTCCAAGTTTGTTTTTTCGCCCAAAATACGTCTCATCCTGCTGGAGTCTATGTCAAAGAACATGAATGGTTACTTATCTTAGCTGTTGTTAGCTAGACTGTGATTTCGACCTACTGAACTTTCTGCACTTTAAGTCGCACTTTTTTTTCATTGTTTGGCTATGTTTTCGCGAGTTATACTTAGGTGCAACTTATATATTAAAATATATAATTTCACACTGACAGCCACCAGAGAGCACTCTAGCTGTTCGGTGCGACTTATACTCCGGAGCGACCAATACGTGTTTGTTTTCTTCTTCATTATGCATTTTTTGGCTGGTGCGACTTATAGTTCGGAAAATATGGTAATCTTATTTTTGCATTGTTTTGTCTTATCCTTCTTTGAGTTTGGTTCGGCCTGCAATTAGACTGGTCTTGAATAATTACTAGTTGGAATAAATACATTTTGTTATGCAGTCTTGCCCTGTAATCGTTTCTGTCCCCATTAGTCGTGACTGTATTGGTATAAGTCTGTTTTTGTCCTCATTTGCCATGCCATTTAGAGATTTTTACAAAGAGGTTCCATTTCTTTAAGTTTGTGACAACAATTGAAATGATGATTTAAAATAAGGTTCATTATCAACTATCAAAGCTGTTGGATCACAATGAAATAAAATTAAACAAAATCAGTAGGAGTCATTTAACATTCCCATTCCCTACTAACACTCTTCTCACACGTTTGGAATGAAATGTTCTTACCTGTTAAGAGAGTAAAGTGTGTTGGACTTGTGATGGTGAGGTATGGTGGAGTGACGTATTGGGCTTTGACTCCATCCGCTGCCATTTTGTCCAGATTCGGTGTGTCCACATCACGGTCATAATCCCAGCGGAAACCGTCAAAGGAGACGAGCAGGACTCTGTGGCGACGCTCGTCTATGGGAGCACTTTGGACAGACAAAGCCCACGTAATGCACAGAAGACTTATGGTCCATGCCATGGCTGGTCTAAACTGACTGTGACTGTCGGTCAGTGTGAAAATCTTAACAATGTGAAGCCACTCCTTTTTTTGCTTTCAAACGTGATCTATGGAGCCAACATGTTCTGAGCAAAGTTTTACCGATTTATCTTATCTGTTAAATTGAACAGACTTTATCTCAGCACTTCAGGTTTTATGATCCCATTGCAGCTGGGACTTCATAACAAGTTCCTCAGGACTGTGTGTCAAGGATATCGATATCATCTAAAGTCATCAAGGTTGTTCGTCCTACCGAAAACACGTCCTTGTTCTTTTCTTCGGTAGCCTTTTGGGAAGGTCAACCACAATAGACAGATGTTTTATTAGGGATATTAGGGATGAAACTGAAACTTCATGAAAATACTTGTAGTACAACCAGCTTACAGTTGGTCAACAATGTCAGAAGTTTGAAGGTAATTTAACATCTGAGACAAAGACAGGCTGTTACCGAAAACAACTATTTAACAAATCACCTAAGATACATGTGCCATGCTCATTGGTGACTGGTGGAGTCAAACCTACAACCTTCCCGGACACAGTCTGCTTCTTTAACCACCAGGCCACCACTGCTTTATTGTCAACTGTGATAGTGACAGTGAAAACGTTTTGTTCAATACTGAACAATTTATTTCTTTTTGGACCTTTTTTTAATCAGAAGAAAAAAATTCCTGCTTGGTGTCTTCAGCTAGAGTGCCCTCTAGCGCCTGTCAGTGTGAAAATAATGAACCTGTAAATGTTCAGTAGTACAGGAGTATCAGATACTGGTACACAAGCCTAGGGTGCCCTCAAGCGGCTGTCTGTGTGAAAATAACAAACATGTCAATTTCCAGTGGTACAGGAGTAGCAGATACTGGTACACAATCCTAGAGTGCCCTCTAGCGGCTGTCTGTGTGAAAATAACGAACATGTAAAACTATATAGTTTAATATATAATTCATACCCAGTCTCAAACCCAGCCAAAGGATGAAAAAAAGTGCGATGTCGATCCGGAAGCAGTATGGAAAAATACGGTAGTAAAAGCAAAGGTATTGATCGCTTTTCTTATCCATCTATTTTTTTTATGGATTATTGCAGTGTGATTAAATATTATCCATCAAAATTATAAGAACAACCGCTTCAAAGTTTTGTGTCCTTGACAGCGATTCAACGGAGCGATAATCTTTATGGGACAAAGGATAGCATTAATCAGGCCACCCTTTTATATTAATTGTTGTTCTATTCTAGGACCTTTTATACACATGTCCCTCTACTGTCAGCAAGATTTGTCGCTGCAATGACAGTGCAGCTTTGTTTCTAGAAAAAATAAGTCTCAGTCTAAAATATCACTAAATTGTAATATTGGAATATCCCAAACATTATTAGTCTGTCTTGGCACAAAAAGAAAAGGTGAAAAATGCAAGACACAGCGAAGGGGGAAAGAAAAGAGGGGAAAGAGAGATGTCACAAGACCTTTTTCTCATGTCATTTGTACAACACATTGACACAAAATCTCTAGAGACACTGAAAAAATTTTTACAAGTTACAAGTGGTTTGGATTTAAGTATTTGAAAGGCAAGATCTTTATACAATTTCTAACAGGTTAGGACTTTTTTTTTTTCTCAATTCTAAGTGACAACTTTTACACAACCCCGTGTATAATTATTTCCTGATCCATTTTGTGAGTTCTTATCTGATTGTTGACCCATAAAAATGGTGATGAGCTTATCACTGCAAAAAATGACTGCAAAGATAACTGGACTTTACTCATTTGTCAGTGGCGTGCTAGTGTGATTTTACCCTTAGGTACAGTATATTAAAATTGCCCAATCTTTTCTTTAGTGTAACCTTCATAAAAGGAAAACACGGGTCTTTTGGTCTCTTTATAAAATCACACTAACAAAACCTACTCTAAACATTGTTTTTTACCTTAATTTACCCGTTCACTATTGTAAATTCATATCTATTTATATAGATAGATACGGTCTTTCATAGCCAACAATAACTACTTCTTATCATATTTTTTTATCTCACTGTTGCAATAAAGGCCTTAAAATGTCTATCTATCGATAATGGAACATTATCTTATGATCGTCACTTCCTTACGGTAACTGATGTTCCAAGTACTAGCCATGTGACATGGCAGAGGTCATATGGAACTGAGTTGTCTGCGAGATCTCTCTGAGAAAGTTTTCAAGATTCAGTTTTATTCTTGAAATAACCAGATTCACAGATATCCAAAATGATTAATACATTCTTTACAGGTTTACCGCAAACGTCCCACGAACATTCCAACCAGTCTTCCCTTAAGCATTAAGACTAGGGATGTACAATACAGTACATAAATATGGTACATTTTTGCTACTATCCAATATGCCATTATTGTCTAAGCACTTAATTTCTGATTCTGACACATACTGCCGTTTTCCCCCCAAAACCGCGGTAAACATCTCAGTCCTCCAGCATATTTTCCGAAACCCAGGCATTGCGTTATCGAGTTTTTATCATCAATGGAAAACCGATAAAGACTCTTACAGATATTAGACATTATGCTGACATCAAGACATTAACCCTTTCATGCATGACGGTCACTTCAGTGGACAGCTATGAAAATGTCATTTTCTATGATAAGAATAGGTTTTGATGGCAGTGTTGCATATATAAGCCTCTACAGTGGACGCCCGAGAATCACCCAACACTGCCATACAGTGGTCAGCCTTTGCAACTGCAGAATAATTGTGTCAACATTCAAGAAGAAAATTTGGTGTATAAAAACAGAATCAAATCAGTTCTTATTTTTATGTCTAAAAACACATAAAAACACACAGTAACATTTTTTTAACTCAGTATATCATGGCTCATGCATCAAAGGGATAATATCGGTTGTCTGATATTATCGGCCCAATAGCATAGGAGAGTGACTGGGTGGTTGATTCGCCAGTGTTCCGCTTATTTGTTTTATACGAACGTGCACTATTGCATCTCTAAAACATAGCTTTACTCTGTACTCCCATGCCAATTTAAATTTGAACCGCACAGTTCGGCATTTTCTTTATGTTTTATGACCTAGAAAAATGCATTTTCAATTTCCAAAACGCTTCTAGATTTTTCATGATCGTATGCACCCTATCCCTATCTCAGGGATTTATTGGCAAATGGAGGTGTAATGACCTCTTTAGGTCCAGTATTATTGTGCATTTTGGCGTCTCTTACTGTTAATACCTAGGTGGTATATGGTAGGAGTATAATGTTACAGTTTTAATCAACACCTGATCCTGTTCAATAAAGCACATACAGCTAACCTATAACTGTAATTACTACATAGTCCAGCCTTCAAAAGAATGGATTTGATTTGCTGCTCCCGCTGCTGCTGCAAACCATGTGATGTGCAGTAGCACATAATCATAAAAGTCAATCATGACAAACATTACCGGCTCTGTGNNNCCCCACTTCCTTCTACTCATACCCCTCCACCCAGCCAGGTTATGTGAGTCAGTACTTTAAACTCTTTTGGCACCATCATCAATACTCACTCTAGTAAAATGAGGCTATTACTCAACATGCACCTTCACAGATGCATTTCCTCTGTCGGTGAGGACAGGCGTTTCAAAAAGGCTTGCTCTGTGATTGATGGACCTCTTCCTGCCCTCAGCTTCCACTGTCTGCAGACAATGGGAAATCTTTAAGAGAGTTTGGAAGGTGGAAGTGTGATAAAAGCCCCAAGGAAGAAAACAATCCTGGCACAGCAACAAATTGATCACCTTGATAGGTACGATCTGGGAGATTTGCCTTTTGGACCATTATCAGGTAGCACTAATTATTTCGTGGTTTAATGTGGTTCAAAAAAGCTACAGGACCAACCGTTCTATTATCGGAATTGTTAGTGACTTCATCCTTTGTGTATTTCTGGAACTGAGGGGGTGCTAAGGAGTCTTTAGGGTCTTTGCCTTGCCCTTACTTGTCTGCCACTAAAAGATCAGATATAGAGTTGCCAATGCACCTTGGGCTTATTAGGAAGGAGTTGGGTCCCAGAGGGGCCTGAGAGGACCAATTACAGCAGGTGATAAGAGGGCTGAGAGGATACCAAGGTGCGGGAAGGCATTTCGCACTCAAGATGGTGCGCCGAAAACTCAGATAGTAAATGCCATCTGTACTTAGTCTTAATTGTTTTCACTGACATGATCACACATTAATGCAGTGGTCCCCAAATTGGGGGGCGCACCGCCTGGGGGGGGGGTGCTAGGGGTTGTAAGGCACAGTGCCATTTCGGGCATGACGTAGATGGAATGAATGAATTGAACGTAAGGCAGCACATTCCCCAACGCTGTAAATGTTAAACAACAGACTGGGATAAGGGTTAAAGGCGCAGTAAAATGAAAATATCTGATAATAATATTGCAAATGGGGCCATTATTTTTTAATTCTCACTCTTGTTTTTTTGCTGTTGCTTGTTTGATCTGTTTGGAGCAGCAGTAGCGGCGGCGCATAGCGTGACCCTCCTCCCTCCTCTACGCACACAAAATGTCACTCCTGCCAACTTTCCAAAGTTGGCATTGCTAGCATAACATCGACAAGTTTAAGGTGGTAAAAACAGTTATATTTAAAATGTGTGAAATAAACAAAATATGGGGAAAGAAATGAGTCTGAAAAAAACATACCTCTTAGGAACAGGCATGTGGGGCTCTTGAGAAAAAGTCTGCACCCTGCAAAAATGGTACTGTAAAAAATATGCCGTTTCATTTTTCATGGCTTCGATTACCTTTCTGAGCTGTACTTGTACATGTACATGTTTCCCCAAGAGTTTTCCCTGATGTGCCCAGTGCTCCGCTGAATCTGTGTCTGCTGAGTCCATGGTGGTCAGAGGGTTCTGTTACCTTCTTTCAGCCGAAAGAGTGATCTAAGTTACTGGTGGACCCAGAAGCAGAGACACTGGAGAAAGGTATAAGTACACAATTTATTCTACCGAGTCATCGGGAACAGGGAAATTCCTCAGAGTGGGATCAATAGGCAAACTTAACTATAATCTGTTCACAACATCATATCTCAGTTTTTTTCCCAAGGGCCCTCCACCTACAGTACATGTTTCGAGGGACAATTCATTATCATCTAGGAACTGAACGTGGAAAGCCATCGATTATCATCTCAGTCAATGCGCTCCACTTTCGATCTGCCCTTTGTCATGTTAATTTGATTTCCATTGATGGAACTCTTTTTCAAACTGGCATCCCCTTATGATTTTACATATCGATGTTTTTGTTCAAGGCCCTCAGTGTTACATCACTCTTGCCGTACCCCTGACGTTGCTGCCTTTCCCAGATCTGAGATGAATGTTGCTGTAGTCTGGTATTGACTTCTGGGAAGTTTTTGTTTTCTCTCTCTTTTTTTATTTATTTATTGAAATGTGTGATCGTTTGCTTGCAGTGCCTATTTGTACACCCAACTTTATTTCTCTCACTTGAATTGTCACTTACCATCCTGCGGAAAAGGACTATACACAAGGTCAATGAGAAAGATTCACACTTGTTGTATCTTACCAAACAGCAATAATCATGTAAAAGGTCAAAAAACAAACAATTACTGGAAAATATTCTAAATTTGTTTAACAATTAAGGACGGCAACATCAATACAAAACCTCAAATAATATGAATAACCTCAAACAGTTGTTATTCCGGTGTCAAGCTATGGAACAATGTGAGGAACTCAATAATATAGTTCAAGAAAAATATACAAAAATATGCTGTTTAGGTGTTTGTTTAATATAATATAATTTGATATGGCGATATGGCGTGTGAGACAGATAAGCC
>NC_024323.1:549222-553812 GCF_000523025.1 Cynoglossus semilaevis | reverse complement strand
AGATAGCTAGATAGCTAGATAGCTAGATATCTAGATAGATAGATAGCTATCAATTATACAATTGTTAACCATTGTTATATATATATCCACATTCGAGTGAGGGGGCGTGTGCTTTACTGGTGTCTCAAAGCAAAAATTTAGTCAAAGGCTTGCTCGTATCTTGGAATACTCGTATGTCGGGATAGTCGTATCTCAAGGTATTACTGTATTAGTATATATATATGTATCTGGTTAAATTGTAGGCAGCTTTATTTGCACACTGGACATCTTGTCCATATTTCCAAAAGGCGCAAAAACACAGCTGCTCATCACCAAAAGATCACCATAACTACAGTGAAGCATAGTTCATCAACTGGCACTGCGGCCTTAGTCAAGGTGGAGGAAGTTCTAAATACCAGTCAGTGTTAGCACCAAACCTGCAGACTTCTGCATCGGTGTGACAATGACACAAAGCACTCATACAAATAATTAAAAAAAAAAAGAATGGCTTCACCAGAGGACAGGTTCTCGCAAAACCACAACCCGCCCATCCTAACTCTAAGACCGTAAGTTAATTTGAGGAAGTGGAGTCAATGGCCACGTAGTAAAATGGAGATTAGTTGTATGTATATCATCTTCTGCACTGGCTGTTTCATTGTACTATAGCAACAGAGAGAGAGAAAAAAAAAAGTGATGGATCAAGGGGGGATATCTATGTGGGCCATGTGCGGATCATTTACCAGCACGAGGCCCCTGTCGAATAGTAATGTCGGTTAATGTGAATAGTGGATAAATGTATTGGACAGTGCGGAGTTATGAATTATTCTTATTCTAACCTGCCCAGGAATAGTTAGTTAGCAGGAGTAAAGTAGAGCACCGTAAACCAGTGGTTCCCAAACTTTCTCTGCTGGCACCCCCTTTGGTTCATTGGAAAAAATTTTACAACCCAAAAAAACAAAACAAAAAAAACCACATATTTTTGGTTTCATTCATTTTACACCACCTTCAACCAGTTGCTTTTTTGTGTCTCGTTAAACATTTACAGCATCGGAAAATATGCCGCGTTAGGTTTCAGTCATTCATTCCATCCGCGTTCCCGTTCTTCAATGGCACCGTGCCCCCCGCCCCCCACTTTGAGAACCTCTGCTGTAAACAAAGTTTTTACGCAACAGCGTAAACATGTTTTTAATTCAGTCAAAACAACTCGGTGTTTATATATATATATATATATGTTTAAACCATTTATATAGTTGGTCACATAACTGGTTTTAAAATTATACTGTTTTTGCTTATTCGTACATACCTTAGAGAGATAATATGGTATACTTTACTATACATAATTCTAATTGAATTGAATATTAGAGATAATACAAAATACTTTTACTTTTTCCACTTCTGCTGAAACTATTGTTTTGCCACTGAAATAAACATACTACTTTATGGGTCCGCACTGATTGGCCGTCAGCTGCTGACATCACCAACAGCCTCTGCAATCACATAGCCTGTGACCTCTACACTCCATAAATGCCAGTGAGCAAGGCAGACCTTTGTAAAAGAGTGTGATAAAGTGCTCGATGTATCGACGATGACTGCCTGTTGCCATAATCCTCCGTGAGCTCTTCTTTTCCTTGTCAAAGCAGTGTTTGTTTTTTTTGTGTGTGTCGTTTGTGTCCGTGTGTGTCTTTTTCAAAAAAGACTGCAGTATTATTTTTAGGTCCCCTGGATCCATCCCATTATCTGTCCTAAACACATGTGTACGTGATGAAAAACGGCCAGCTCCAACCTCCCTGATCTTAGCAATGTGTATACGCTTGCCATGAAGAAGCAGTGGCTGTGACAGACGGCAGGTGAAAACATATAAGGATGAATAACACCCGATAAAAGCCAAGCTCCGTTTGAGAATCCATTAGCGAGGAGTGCAAGTGCTGAACCTACGTAAATAACAGCAAGAGTCAGCAGCCCGCTCTCCTGCACAGCCTTCCCATCGCGCCGTCCAATTTAGGGCACGGATTACAAATCACTCTATCGCTCCCACCTCCCTCCTTTAACTGTCCATTTATTTAAAAAACAATCACCAATACATTAGTACAAGACATCTTTTGAGGGGAGGATAATATTCGCTGCCAGATATTGGCATACAAAATTAGGTGGCTGATAAATGTATCTCATTTGAGCTTGGGATTTCTCTCTCTCTCTGCTATGAAACCCTTCCCCCTATAGTGATACTTCTCCTCTTAATTACTCAGATCAGAGCTCAAAGTGATGAATTAAGAAGATCAGTTTTAATTACTCCCCAAGAAAAAGGATCCCGAGTGACTTTCAAACACTGGGATGACTGAGGACGACTTACACTGGAGGCTGGAAAAAAAAGGCTCTGAAACTTCTCTTACAACCTTGCAAGAACCTGGAGATGCAAAAAATAGTACGGAACAGTACGGAGGGAAAATCGGTTCCAATTTTATTTTAATGTGAGAAAAATAATCATGGCATTTTTTTTTTGCTCCCTACAAAACACCACACTAACCCAGTACTTCTCAAATAGTCGGGCGGGCATCCCTGCGGGGGGATGACTGACTTTTTAAGTCAGACCAAAAAAGGAGAAAGATATTTTTTAAAAGTTTTTCTATTTGTATTTTTTTTTTCAGAAAGAACCAATGTCATAGTTTTGGTTGATTAAACTTTATATATATTATAATATTTTCTTAATTTTTTCACAACATGATGATCTCATCATAGTCATAGCCGGGGGGCGTGAGGGTCTTTCAATGGAATATGGCATGCTGGACATAAGTGTACCACTGCTGTAATGCTTGAATGATAACAAGACTCCATTGCTCATCGGTTGCTTCATCGGTTGGTAGCAACAAATACAGTGGTTTGTATAGATAAATATATATATATATATATACATAGGTTCTCTATAGGGGAGTCGGGGGCTATGAAAACATTTCTGTCCCCATGAAAGAAAATAATCGAGGACCACTGGACTCACCCAAGGACCAATCCACTGGGTCACCATTGATCACAGCGTTAACACTAGAACAGCCAAGGCGGCCATTTTGTCATTTTGAAAAGTTATATAAGCAATAACTTATATGAAATTTAAAAAAATACAACCCAGTCCCTACCTGACGTTTCAAAAACGACAAAAGACAAAGAAGATATAATCATTTCTAACTATTTCGGCCAAAAGCAGTCATAATGATCGCACTGATTTACGCGCTGATGTTGCAATTTTTCTGCGACTTACGTTGCAATTGTTCTAGCTACAACCATCACCTTCACTTATTTCCGCGGCGTATATGACCTCACCTCAGGGCGCAAGGAGGTGGTCAGTTGTCATGAAGCGCTCGCACAAACAAAATCCCGGATTAGTAATGTAGTAACGCAGCATATCTGAAAAAAAGTAACAGCGATCGAATTACTGTTTTTGCAATTGTAATCCCCTACTTTACTCGATACTCAAAACTAATCTAATTTATAGTAACGTTTTACTTTCAACCCGTTACTCCCCATCAGTGCTTGCATTGTGTACTACTACCCACTACTTGAAAAGCAAAACCTTTTTTTAAAAACAATTACGTACACTATAATTCACTTTGCTTTCTTTGGCCTCCTCCGCCGTCCAAGTGAAGCGGTATTTCGGTTGACACATACTATTTTGTCCGCGTGGGTACACTATAATTCACTTTGCTTTCTTTCGCCTCCTCCGCCGTATTTCGGTTGACACATACTATTTTGTCCGCGTGGATTCCTCTTTAAAAGTGAGACAAAAAATATATTAAGATGGACTCCCTCGCTACCAATGAGAGAGCTGCATAGGTTTGTTATCTTTAAGAGATACGACACAACCTTTAATTAGCACAGATCCCCGCAGCTCAGGACTAGGACGTAATCAGCGGACCTTTAGCGAGTGCGAGACCCTCCCCTCTGTGAATACTTTGTCTTCCCGGGGCCAGTCCATCCAGATCCTCTTTTCTGCTTCCCCTCTTCCGCAGCGGGTTAGCTGGCACTCTAGAGATGCCAGATAATGAGGAATACTGTCAAAGGGGCACTTCAATGGTGCCCCCTCCAAAGGCCTGCGTCTTGCACAAGCCAAAAAAAAAAAGGGGGGTTCTCTGTGTTCTGTAAGCCTGCCATCCCCTGAGGGTCCCGTCTCAAAGCCCCCTGTCTTCTCATTTTGATTCTGCAACCCAAGTAATCACATGAGCCCTTCGGATGGACTAATTATGCGTGGACTCTGCGGGTAATGGAGAGAATAACAGAGGAGAAGTCTTACTTTCTTACTTTTAAGTCCTGGCCCTGACATGTTGGTGTGATACAGATGCTGGTACTTCCCCAGACGGGGAAGCTGAATCCATTACGGAGAAAAAAAAGAATATACTTATCATTTCCCTCTGTTTTCTTTTTTTTTTCTGCCTGACACTTTTTCTTTTTTGGTTACATTGGTGCTCTACCATATTAAAGGAAAAAAAAGATATTTTGTTCTTGTGTTGTCCTACATTATTAGGCCAACAAATATTTCGACAATTTTATAAACATGTTTTGCCTTCGTTTCTAAAGATATAAAAATATGGGTTTTATTTGTTCCCTATCGTTTAATTCAGTTTT
>NC_024323.1:531752-548472 GCF_000523025.1 Cynoglossus semilaevis | reverse complement strand
TAACTGAGCAGCTGCCAGTATGAGTCACAGTTGACCCAGGCGTGTCATTATTTAAGTCATTCCAGTCATAAATTGATCGGCTGTACAGGAGCACGTGAGATGACGTGCGCAAAAATAAGTGTACGAGCAGGATATGCTAAGTATCCTGTTGTGCTAATGCATTGACTCAGACAAGCTGATTAAAGGACTCAAATTACATCTGTGTTAACATTTTTCAATATATTGATTGTACATCTTGGGAGGTAAAGTGATCATACCTGGTATGTGTGTCAACACCGATTGTACTGTACGACAGAATAAGACTCAAAGACATAAACTTAAAGACATGATTACAACATTGACCTTTGTTGAATGATGTTTGACGTTTTAGCGAATGAACAGAATCTGACTGTGTCTAACTCCCGCCGCCCTAGTCGTTCATAAGAAAATATTTGCGCCCTTACCCAAAAATGAAAAAACAACTTGTTTATTTCACACATTTTAAATATAATATATTTTTATGCACTTTAAACGCGTCCATTTTATGCTAGCATGGCCAACTTTGGTCAGTCCGCAGGAGTGGGAATTTGCCAGTGTCTTGTTTGCAACAACATTTACAACATCGAACAATATGCCGCGTTACGTTTCATTCATTCAATTTGCACACCCTTGTAATTGCACTGCGGCGTTACGTTTCATTCATTCATTCATTCAATTTGCACACCCCTGCAATTGCACTGCGGCCCCCCCTGAGGGACACGCCCCCCCACTTTGTGACAAACACAGCAGCATACCTTTAACTAGAAATGTCATAGAAAATAAATAAAAGTTGTAATCATTAATCACAAACTGATTTGAATATTTACTGTGATTTTGTGAACATTTTTCGATATGATTTTTGGCCAAATATTTACGTACACAATCAGCCTATAATAACCTACATTCAAATGTATTTGTAAACTTTGTTTTGCCCGTGTTTTGTTCATTTGAGTGAAAATAAAATAAATTATATAATATATTGAAACATCAAAAAGAAAAATATGCAGGATATTATTTCAGCTCACTTTCAGCTGTGACTTGACAAAACCATGATCTCTAAAATCACTAATTGGCAATGTCAGTGAGTCATTTACACTGGTGTTGTTTAATACTCACAGCACCATCTAGAGGTTACCACAAACTGCACAGACTATTTGTGGTCGATTGAGTATTTTTTGTCGAACTTTGGGCACACAGAATAGTTCAACTGTGCCCATGAATGTATTCATGCGGTTTCCAAAACCTTAGCATTTAAATCGAATCAGAATTGAATAAGATTAAACTGCATTTTTGCTCCTTAAAAGATAGATATACTTTATTGATCCCAGGCTTGAAAAATTACGGTTGTTTTTTTTTTCATTGATAGATATAAATAATTTTATCAATAATATATAATATATGTTTCTTCTGGCAATTTTCTTTATTAATATTCACTTATGTCCAAAAAATATAGTCTATATAGCTGCTAAAGACTAGCATTGTTCAGTAGAAAAACAGGGGGTTTTTCAACACACACATCGAAACGTTACTAGCCACCATCGATGTTTCTAATGTCACCCTGCATCCCATCAGTTTTTCGACTATCCCCATTTGATGTCACCCTCCACCGGGGGGGGATTTTCTCCGTTTTCTTCCCATCAGAACAGACCCACCCAAATGCTTGCTACCACAACTCCACCTCCACGGCCACTTTCACCCTCGGAGCCATCCTCCGTCATCGTCTTCCCCCCTCCACCTCCTCTCGAACAGAACCTCCCCTTATCTGTGTGAACGCTCGTTCTTGGCTCGATGTAAACAGAGTGTCGCCGCGGACAGTGACGTAAAGGTAGGGAGAGTGCTATAGTAACACGGCTGGAACATGGACTGCGCACTGCTGCTTCAATAGAGACAAAAGAAGAAGAAGAAGAAGAAGCATAGACGGGACAAACGCAGAAAAATAAGGAGGTTGACAAACCGGGGAAGATAGAGGAGAAGGGCAGAAACAAAAAAAGAAAAGAGAAAAAAAAAACACCCACAAGGAATCTCCCTGCTCAATGCGAAAAGCATCTCGTCACCCCCCGCTAACGAGTTCTATGGCCAACTCTGGCTGCCTGCTGCTCTCCGGCTCCAGGATGCTCCCGCACTCGCTACAATGTCCACCTGCCTTCCTTTACCTGCAAGAGGTAAGACGAAGTCCACGCTTATCGTCACTTATCGTGTGTCGCGCTTTCTCTGTTTCTCTTTGCGGCTGTACGTCCAACGCCACGGGATCACGACGCAGTGGCGCGATTTGCGTTTTGTTTTGTTCGTGCGTTGTCCCTTTTAACCTCCGACCCACACGCAGCCTGAGGTCAGAGGACATAAGCGGAGACACGCATATTGCATATGCGGATCAAACTCGAGGCCCGCAGTCCAAACGTGGACCGCTAAGTCGTTTTGTGTGGCCCGAAGGAGCTTAAGAAGTGTTTGGTCCCTGCTGTGGCCCGAAGGAGCTTAAGAAGTGTTTCGCTGCCTTTTTTAACTTGATGTTTTTTTATTTTTTTATTTACACAGAGCAATTTACAATATTTGTAACTTGAATAAATAACACAGTCGTACAGTCTTACACTTACAACCGTCCCTTCACAGGTAACTGTGTTGCTGATGTCGCCCCCTGGTGAAAACGGGTTTGACACCCTACCCCAGTTTGACTTACGTTTTAGTTGCAATATAACCATTATGATTAAAAAAATATATTGTAATTTTTTTTTTAAATTACACTTGATTTTATCATTCTCTGGACTCAATACACTCAATTTTATCACTGATCTTGACTTGTTTATGAACCCCAAAACTGTTTTTTTGTTTTTGTTAAGAATTGGGTTAAAAAGATTCACACAAAAAAAAAAAGAAAAAAAGAAAAAAACAAGTTTACTCCTCGGAATTGGGTTAAAAAGATTCACACAAAAGAAAAAAACAAGTTTACTCCTCAGGGAGTCTGTCTCACTGCTAAATTATTCACGTTTGTTAATTCAGGCTTCCATGCTGCCGTACTGCTGAGTTAATTTTGTGTAAGCTTGTGCGTGTGACACAAATGGGATGAGGAGTGTGGGTGAGCGCTAGCAGCATGCGTTGCAGTAAACAATGTCTGTTTTGTAGGCTGTGTTCGTGGAAGCTCATGCCCGTGCCTGATATACAAGGGAAATAATGGTTTCGTTACTTGTTTTCCAATGTTGCCTATGCAGACATGGTCAGTCGAACTGTCTGTAGTTGCCGAAAAAACCACGTTTCACCAAAGGCCGCGAATACTTCTGATGCCAGTCTAACAGATTAAGATAAAAAAACAAATCTACTAAGGATCTCTTATGTAAGGCTTACATCCGTAAGATAAAAGGTCATTTGTACCATGTCTGTGTTAGCGTGTCTGTCTGTGTGTGTTTTTTAGAGTCATCTTCTACTTTAATTCGGTTAATATTTGGCTGGGGCCCTGGCATGTGAATGAATGAATACTGGTGTCAAAAATGTTTGTTTTTCTTCTGCACAAAGAGAGACTCCCCAATGTGTGAACAACGGACCAATTAGGTAACAGAAAAAAAATAGTGGGTTACTTTGGCTTTTTCTACTGCCTGCTGCTGCTGCTGCTGCTGCTTCTAATGATGTTGCTGAGGCTTAAGGAGAAACGCACCTAAGATGACTGTCAGAATTGAGTGTTTTGTGCCGACAGTCGGCTTGTTGTAGAGGATAATGCCACCTCCCCAGTTCCGGCAGTTTGTCGCATTGGCAAAGGAAAGAATCAAGCAAAATTTCAATGCTTTAACATGGGATAAAAAACAGGGAAGCTACAGCCTTAGCAGCGGGAGCCTGCGGCACGCCGTAGGAGAGAAGAAAGCGTCGGACTGCTGTCAGTTTTATCCAGCCGTCCCTAGTTAATAGACAGAAGTTAGCAAACAAAACAAATAAGCCGAAGTAATGAGACTACTTCAGAAAAATGCAGAAGACAAAGTAATATGTAGGTAAAAATATTGTAGTTAATTGTCAACAAAGGGTGACGCAAATAAATAAATGAACACCAAGTGCAGGGCAATAAGCTTAGCCAGAAGTACCTAACAAAATGATGGTAAGCATGGGTAGGTTAAAAAACCTTTAAAACAGTTAGCAGAAACGTACAGATGTTTTGGACAACATGAAAACAACAACATTTTAGCCAAACTTGAAGCAAAAGGGCTAACCCTTTGTACGATGTTAAGCAAAAGAAATAATCGCAAATGAACCACCAATAAAAAGTAACCTACAGTTAGCACACCCATCTTAAAGATAAAAATAGAAGAACAACAACAACAAAAATGAAGTACATTAGTGTTTCCGCTTAAGGGATCTTCCTTGGGCTTCTTAGGCCATTCTGTAGCACAGCAGCGTGATGGTTATTACGAAGGAGACATTTTTTTTTTTTCGACCTTGTCAGCAGGGCCCTGGTCTAAAGTCTTCTTTAAGCAGTATTCATTGATCGTGGGTAATGGTCTCATAGCTTTTTTTTTCCCTTGATCGTGGGTAATGGTCTCATAGCTTCTTTTTTTTTCTTCTTTTCGTTTACTTACAAACAAGTACAAAGGTGAGGGATGAAGAGACCAAGTGGGTTGGACTGAAAATGCTTGTGATACACCTGCTGTAAACGGGGACACTATCACCTTAGCAACGCCAGCCCACAGCATAGTTGACGAGGGGTATCTGATCAACATTGGTAATCTGCAAATACTCCTAGTTGCAGTACAGGTATCAGACATGAAAAAGTTGTAGTGAATGTTGTATTTACTGGCACTAAATATAATAACTGGGTCCAGGTTGGCAGATTAATGGTCTATTTGATATCAACTGCTTCTTCCTTGAGCGTAATTGTTGGTGGTCAAGCTGGAATTTCTACCAAACGCTCCACTGACATCTGATTAGATCCATCCATCCATCCATTTTCATCCGCTTATCCGTTAACGGGTCACGGGGGCAGCAGTCACCACCCCGATCACATTGCACCGTACCAACCCCCCTGAACCTTCCTGCGGGTGGTGAGTCCACGGGAAGGTACCAACCGCCCTAACCGGGATTCGAACTTGCCCAGGAGGTGAACCCTGGGGTTCCACACCAATGACAGAGACATTGTCTCTGGGCCAAAGCGCCACACCCACTAAATTTATCCATCCATTTATCCATTCCTCCATTTTCATCCGCTTATCCGTTACCGGGTCATGGTCATCACCCAAATTACCGGGTCGCAGTCATTACCGGGTCGCAGTCATCACCCAAATCTCATTGCACCGTACCAACCCCCCCTGAACCTTCCTGCAGGTGGTGAGTCCACTGGAAGGTACCAACCACCCTAACCGGGATTTGAACTTGCCCAGGAGGTGAACCCTGGGGTTCAACACCAATAACAGAGACATTGCCTCTGGGCCACACCCACTAAATTAAAAAAAAAATAATAATAATAATTCTACAGCTGAACATCTATAAGCCGTTGTCCATGTCCAAGTTGACATGGGATATTTACACAAAGATTTTTTTTTTCACTTTTTATTAAATAAATGCTTTTTTACCGGAACAGTGTCTGAAACACGACTGGTTACACATTAAATCTTTCCTGCTTCGGCGCCCCGACTGTAGTTGAAATGCACAGGGGAGACTTATTGATCTGCTCCAGGGCCGAAGCTAACATTAGCTCCGGGGCTAACTCCCTTCACTTTGTGCTTGTCCGCAGCAGAGGTAAACAGAAACAGGGAACACAACAGTACATAAACAGCTCCTGTATAACCAACTCATAACAGGGCTCATATTGCACGGAACTTCCGCTACCGATCTCTCTCTCGCACCCCCGCACTCACATTCACATACAGACATACCTACCTTCTCTAGCCTAATAGAAAAGTCATTGATCGCTAGGGGTATGAACTTCGTAAGCCTGTAAAAAAATCCATAAATTAGCCGCATCATTGTTTAAGTCTTCTTACAGTCCAGAAATTACGGTACTTTGGAAAATCTGCTTCTTACATTTTAGGTCACCCTGCACCCCCATATCTGTCCAAATTGCTATACATTCTCATACCATTTTGCGTCCCTTTTTAAATCCCTCCTCTTTGGCTCATTCTCAGTTCCCCACACATCTTTCATCTTCGTTATATATATATTTTTTTCTATTGATTTTGTTTGTATTGATTTTTTTTTTCCTGTTGCTCTTATTTAACTGTATTTTTGCCTTATTGTTTTTACTCTACTGTTGTGTCCTTGGGTGTTGTGAAAGGTGCTTCTACATAATACTTATGGCCCTGCTTTGGTGCATTGACAGCTGGAGTTGGAGAAATAAGACTTAACCTGTTCACAAATGTGGCCACAAGGGACTGCCATCAGCTCCAACGCTACCTCAACCTATATTTTGAAAATTGTTCAACTGAAGAGAGAACCTGGGGAATATTTATAATTACTTGAGAGTAGAAATTTGCACGGAGGAACATTTTTTTGTACATGTTTTCAGTTGAAGGAAATTGGAATTGGCAAAAAATTAGTATAAGCACCTTTGCTAAAAGAATGGAAATATAAATCCTCCAGAAGAATCTCTTCTTACTTTTAACAAAGAAAAACAGTTAAACTGATTTTTTTTTTATAATACTAAAACATTCCTTATGGAACCATTACTTTTTTGGGGGAATTTGTATAAATCATCAATTGTGTGTTCTGGGATAGCATATAATTTCCCCTTTTTAACTGTTTTTTTTTTTTTTTTTTTTTAGAACACTTACTGAGTTGCAGTGTTGTTTATGGTTTTAAATGAAAGAAACACATTCCTGGTTTGCATGCAGTTGATTATTTGTGACTTTTGAAAAGCGGTTTGTTGTAAATATTATAATACATAATAATAATAATTCTGATTATTTACATCAACAGGGCTCGAATTACATTTACATTACTGAGTCAGGCAAAAAAAAAATTAAATAATATTTTTTACCTTTTGTTGTGGTAAACTTGGTATGATTTCGTGGGGCCAAAAAATTCGCAAAAACAAAGACATTCTAACAAACAAACATGACAGTGTATCGCTATCGCTTTACTACAATTCCCAATGCGTCATGCCCCACCGGATTACGTGCACGCTGTAATTGATACCGGTACATCTTTACAAAAAAAGACCGGTACACCCGCACCGGGCTTTCTTGGACAGCGGTGGATTCTGGAATTCTTCGAATTCCCGAAGGTCTCTGACTTTTGCCGACCTCCATGCAAGTTACCAGCTTTTACCATATTTGTACTACCGGACACATGAGCATCAGCAAATTATTGGGGCGGTATTACGTAACTTGTTAAGAAAGTTACGTAATACAAGGAAGTGAAAAGAAACGTAACCCCCGCGCCGCATCGGCTGATTCTGGCTTACCAAGGTTTAATACTTAACAAGGAAGAAAAAAATAACACACTGGAAACTTTTTTTTTTTATTGGATAATTCTACTGGTAGGACCAGTAGAAAAAGCTACTTGCACTGGTGCAAGTAGCCTACCAAATTACGTGCACCGCTCCAATTTTACGTGCACAAACTGGTGCATGCACGTGGAAATTCAAGCCCCGATCAACCTATCAAAATAAGTGCTTAAAGATAGATAGATAGATAGATAGATAGATTTTTTTTCCTGCACTGTTAGTACCAAATACACAACTTTTCCCTCGGCGAGACGTATCAATTCTAGGTGGATGTCTTCAGTAAGTGCTGTTTAAGATTCAACCCCTCAAATTTCAAAGATGTTGCGGTTGAGTTCAAATGCTGTCGCAACTGCTCCTCTTACTTCTTTTTCAACGCTTCTGACTCTTGCAACGACCTTCAACCTTCATTTATCTGCAATAATTTGTGGGGCAATATAATATTGTCCTCCAGCAAAATTCATCATTGTCCCAGACTTAACTTCCTTGAAAGCAGTTTACTGGAGATACTTAACTCTTCTTCGTGCTCAGCTTCAGTCTTGGAGAATTTAAGAATGACTTCGTACAACCTATATCGCTCAGTTAGTGCCACACATCTCTGTGCTTTTCCAAAGTAATCTATCACTGGGAGATCTATGAGTAGGACCTGATGCCTCCAGCTCAAGCCAACAATTTAAATTTAAATAACAAATATATACAAATGTATTTTTCTTCATTCTGTAAAGCAGTCAGTCAGCGAAAAGCCAGCGTGTTATATCAGTCGGTTCCAAACTGTAGTGGTTAGCACGCCTGCCTCGGAAGCAGAGAGCAAGGAGTCCGAGGGAGGGTTCGATTGCTAGAGGATCCACATGCTTGATCCCTTTCTTAAATGTTGCCATTTATACAGTTTTGGTGTCTACCTGGGTTTTAATTTACTTGTCTGGTAACACTTCCTGACCTATTGTCAAATGATCTTCACGCATCACTCAGCCATATTTAACTGTGAGCACTGAGGGCGTGAGAAAATATCGATACAGTTAAAAGTCTACCTACGATGAAAGGAACACACCTCTTGGTAAGTAGGAAAACTTGCAAAATTGGCGGCATATCCAAATACTCACGGTATTTTCCCCAACTATAAATAAACGCCATGGTACTGAGCAAAACCCAGTCTTCTGAGGAGATGGAGTACATCAAAACATTCCCTTGACTTTTTGGCTGAGGAAGTTATCTGCTGTTCAGCTGCAGCAGAAAAAAATATCCCGGAGCTGGTGGAGGAGGTTAAGCTAGGCTCTGTGTTTACAGAATATGGAGAAGGGAAAAAGGATTAACCTTCTGGAGAGACGAGTGGCTGACCTGGAGCAATATACGAGGATGGATGATGTCATCATGACCGGCTGAGAGACCAAACCCCGGTGTGTGACCAAAGTTAAGAGTTAAGTGAAGAGTGAGGGGGATGCCAGCTCTGTGGAGTAACAAGTGATGGCTTTCCCTCACTCCAAACAAAGGGGATTTGTTTGTTGTGAACAACACAACACTACGTCGGAGAAATAATTATGCAATTCACAAACCGAAAGCGTAGAAATGAACTGTTAAAGCAGACTGAGAAAATTGCGAGAAAGTCACTACCGTATTTTCCAGACTCACACCAGCCAACTAGAGCGCCCCCTAGCGGCTGCCAGTGCGAAACTGTGCGTCAGCCCCTCAGATACCCGCTCTGTCACGAGAGACTCGGCAACAGATTAGTCGCCCTTGAGACATCAGATTCGACGACACTTGTTGGCTAAAGTTCAGTGCTGTGTTGTGATTCAAAACTCAAAATCATTGCAGGTTTAGCTTTGGGTCAAGAAAGTGTGAATTTGTTGATTAAAAACACCCTCAATGATCCATGATTTATATTGGGTGCTTGCTGCAATATCACTCATCTTGCTTTGTTCTTTGTTGACTTCCCGTCTTGTTACTGGTAACATTTAAGTAGGCTAATTTCTCGGGCTATCTTGTGTCCTTTTTGGCTCGAATTTTGGCTTGATTCATATTCATAGACAGCGTTTCCCATTAATTGCGACCCCCGCCACATTCTCATGAATTGAGGACTTTGTTTGTGCCATGTTGACAACCACGATTAGTTATGAATTAGTTATTCACATATATATGGTTTGGTTATCACAATTTGCCCATTTCCTTTCTCTTCCGCAGCATCTGAATTTGGTTAGCGCTCATACGAGTGACGAGTGATTGCATTGAACGAGCTTAGAATTGGACAATGGAGGTAAGATAAGTGTTGATGATAGGTCACGATGTGTGATTGCATGTTTAAATGGTGGGAGTTCCAACACGTTTCTGCGAATCTGAAGCATATTTACATATGTGAACATGACCTGACAATACATCAGTGGTGCTGAAGTCATAGAAAAGAAAAAAAAAATCACTGCTCTGCCCTTCTTTCTTTTTCCGGATGTTATATCACATTCACATACTGGACAGACTGGGCTCTGCTTTCTCCATTGGTGGCAATCTTCCCCAGTATTGATTGTATTTGGGATGCAGACAGAGGCAGCGTTCCCATGCAAATGGACCTGCAACTCTAATACTAGCCTCTTTTATTCTGCTCCCTTATAAGCAGCAGGTAAATTGTTTCCCTTTTCTGTTTGACCAGGTGACAGGGCAGTTTAATTTTTTTCTTTCTGCAGTTGTTCGAATCTATTGTCTATTTATGGAAAGATATTTGGACCAGTCTCTGATCACAGAAGTAAATCAGAGTTGCGGTGGCTAAGCCAAGGCAGGAATTGTTTGGTCAGAACGATTGAGCTTGCGTCGGGCCGCAATTAAGACACATCTGTGTCTACATTTGCGTGAAACCAAATGGAAAATATAAACATGAATTCACATCAGCTACCAGGGTCACACTCTTATCACACCATCCCTCCTGCCGTAACTGCCAGCAAGGGCGCGGGGGCTGGGGCGATTTGTGAAGAAAACCGAATTTTTCCCGACGTGCTGAAGTGAGTGGCTTTATTGAGGTGGCTGTAATTTGATAAGGAGAGGAAAGTCAATACACTGTGAGCAAGTCAGCAGTTGGAGGCCAGTCACATTTTTGAGGAGAATGTAAAAAAAAAAAAAAAAGGTAGCGATGGTCAAGAGGCAAGAGGTGATGCAGGTGAAATAAGGCAAATCCCTAAGTATGACGAGCCCTGACTAGTGACTGGCCATCAACTGCGCCCCCTGTATCCTAACAACTGGGCAACATGCATGTCTCGCGCCCCTGCCCCACGGAGAGCCAATAGTTAAAGTTTAAGCATTCTGAAATTGACAAAAAAAAATGTTTTAAAGCCACAAAAGCCTTGATATCGTAAACAGTGTTTACCAAGGTAATTTTCTAATTATGGATGGCTTATAAGTTTTTGTAAAAATCACCATTTTGGGATCAATTTTAAGGGGTTGGCTTGTACGCGAATCGGCTAATACGCGAGTATGTGCGGTAAATGCAAGATATTGTGCGATGGTCAGAGTATTTTTTTAATGATTATTATTTATTAGTTGATAGAATACTATTTAATGGTTTTTTTTTTACATTATTGAAGCAGAAGCTAAAATTGCTCATTTGAGTGAATACAGTAAAGTTGGATGTGGTCTAAACGCATAACATTATTCAAATGTAGACACAATGTTTTTACTTACAGTAAAGTATGATGACCAAGTGCAAATCATGCTACAAAAAAGTAAACCTTTGAAAGAGTGCTGTGCACAGCAGGATAAGAGCAGCTCTGGATGAGGCCTATTAAGACAGTAAGCCAAACTCATCAGCCATTCATGGTGGTGTCATGGGATAGACAAATCAATAAAGGAGCAGTTATGACATCACACTAGTGTGACTGCAGGGAAATAGCAGCAGGAGTATCAGTATCACATTTCAGTGCTGAACTGTGAGTTTTAAGAATCCAAGTTTTTAGTTTTATTTATATATGTATATATATTAAATATATAGAAGAAATGCTGTTCTTTAACCTTCCTCGATTTTATTTTTTTTATTTATTTATATTTTATCAAATAGTACTTGGAAGCTTTACGAAACAGAATTGGTCTTTACCATTGTGCTACTGCCTTTACACTTTGCAGAAATGCAAAGGCAGTTTCAAAAATTCTATTTTTTTTAATATTAGAATATAAATAAAATCTGTATCTAAACTTTGGGTTTTGAATTTCTTGAAATATACAAGCTATTGTTATTCTCCGTGTTGTCTTTGATATCCAAGCAAGTAGATTCATGACATTCATTTATATATCATAATTGCAATCGCGAATCGACCACATTGTTTCCGTGTTGTCTTTGATATCCAAGCAAGGAGACTCGTGACATTCATTTATATATCGTAATTGCAATCGCAAATGGACCACATTGTTCACCATAATCGCAATCGCACATTTTCATCAAATCGTGCAGCCAGCTAGCTAGAATGCTAGCCAGCTAGAGTGCCATCTAGCGGCTGTCGGTGTGTTCATAACAAATATATGAATATATATAAGTTGCACCAGAGTATACTGTCGGTGTGTTCATAACAAATATATGGATATATATAAGTCGCACCAGAGTATAAACCCAGCTAAAGGATGAAAAAAAAAAAAGTGCGACTTATAGTCCAGAAAATACGGTAGAAAATACCCACTGTCTTGGGTGTCTTGTACAGGACTGTGTTTAAAATGTTAGTTTAAGTCACCGTTCTTAAATCCTGCTGTTCTTTCGGGCCTTGTAAAGCATAAAGGCTTTGGTACCATCAGTAGTTCCTGACTTGTGGTTTTATTTTTAAAAGAGGAATTAGTTTCAAGCTTAATCTTGATTGTCATTCATTAAATGGGAATGAGGGGGGAAAGCCTTTCCGTTGTACAAATGGACGTAACTCGAGCTTCAGTTCATTAGTTCCTGTCGCGTAAATGCTTATATAAGAAATTCCTTGGAAGAACTGTGTTTGATACATGTGTAAAACACATGGTACACAGTGTAAATACTGGTACGTTGTTGTATACCTTTAATTTCTAGAAGCTTGAAGTGACTGACTTATTACAGAATTGCCCCTAGAGCTCAAAAGCCCCGAGCGAGCCGACCACTAGCCATCTCCTGAGTTTTCTCCCAGTCAAAAGTATATATATAGAAGCTGACAAAGCAGCGAAACATTGGCTTCACCTCTCACTCATTAGCATAGTGGAGTAGATATACTAGACATCAGCTCTTCCTCTGAGAAAAAGAAGAAGAAAAAAAACTCAACTTGGATTTGCAGACAGACAGGAGTTTGGCTGCCAGGCTTTGCTGCTGCTGTGGAGTAGAGCATCAACATTCTTCATTAAAAATGCAGTAGACACTTCCTCTTCACCTGCTGAGACATGCAGACAGACAATATGATGATGATGAGGAGGGAAATAACGAATAGACTCCCCCAAACCTAAGGGTCCAATGTTTAAGCCTCTCTAAGCCGCAAATCCTTTTCTGTCTTTTCGCAAATTAAGCACTGCTAAAAAAAAGGAGATTAGATAGAATTTCAGTCTACAGTCTCTCTGGCTGTACATCATTGACCGCAGACGGGTTTGAAACTGTGCTGTTCTCAAAAGTGAAGGAAGGCGGGTTAAGAGGGAAGTTAGGCAGACGTATTGAAGTTAACAATGCTCCAGCTACACTCCCTGAGCCGTAATTGGACGACCCAGAAGGAAAAGTGAAGGAAAGTGGACAGACCATCATTTGAACCATGAATCCTTGATAAATGACTAAGATGGGGTACATACAAAAATAACGGTTGAACTGTAGGGGAATTAAAAAAAAATCTATTGTTTTTTACAATATCCCCTTTTTTGCGTTTGATAAAATAAAATGGTTTTGTTCCTGTTTTAAAAAAAAAAAAAAAAAATGTGATTTTTCGCAACCCACACAGGCTGTCACAGGAGGCATCATTAGAGATACAGTATGTCTTCCTTCTGGGAATTGAACCCAGGACTCTCTTTTCTCTACATGCAAGGCAGACATGCTAACTGCTATACTGTGGAATCACACAGTTAAATAAGGATGTATTGTAAAAAGGAAAATTTTGGACAAAAGTAATTTTTAGATATACCTGGTGATGAGGATAAAAGATAACTTGGATAACTAAAAAAAAACCAAAACAAAACAAATACATAAAAAATATTAGAAAACAGATTGAGTTATGAAGATAACTTGGATAACTAAAAAAAAACTAAAACAAATACAGAAAAAAGATTAGAAAAAAGAAAAGAAAACAGATTGAATTATACAATAAATAAATGGTAGGGATGCACCGAAATTAAAATAGTTGGGCGAAACCGAAAATGAGAAAACCAAGACTGAACACTGAATTGAAAGAAATTATTATACCAATTATTAGTACCATTGCATTTATGGCTATGACAGTGTTGGAGTGTCAAAAACACAAAGTGCAAGTTTAAGTCAATTGCTAGATAATTTCTCGTGTGCGCTGCTTTAATCCCCCTCTTAAAATATTTGGAAACTGCAGACCACTATTAGAATTGCAAGGAGTATTGGCAAGAAGCATGATTGTTTCCGCAGGATGTATTACAGCCTTAGCAAAATCCTTTTTAAGGTATTGTATCAATCACTTTTGCAGTGCTACAGGATTGTTTTCCGGTTTCCTGTTGGATGTTCCTAACTTCAGATAATACATTTTGGGAAAGTACAGTCAGGACCCGTGCACTTAATAATTTACAAATAAATATTGTCTATGATCAGTTAACAGTACTTCCCAAATTCAGGCCCGCCTAATCACTTTTCATTTCAAAAACCATCACCTCTGATTGGAGCAGTTAACAGTACTTCCCAAATTCAGGCGCGCCTAATCACAAAGACCATCACCTCTGATTGGATCTCAGCCCTGTTACGTATCTTTATTTTTTTCTCTTTCAGGATAATCAAGAACCCGCCAACTCCCAAGAAGTGATGACCCAGTCATACCCATCAGCCCAGTATCTACCTTCACATCTTCAAAATAACATGACCCCTGAATTTGCCTCCCAGGAACACACGCTTTCAACCCAGGGCTATACTGGACAGAGCCAAGCACCTGAGCACAACATGACCTCTTACACGCCCACGCTCATGCACAGCGACTCGGCCAGCACCACCTGCAGCACACCAGCAATCAGTGCCAGCGCTACCATCGTATTGGTCAGTGTGCTCCATCCAATTTTTTTTTTCTTATAATATTACTAGCTTAGCAACATGTGTCTCTACAGCCCAGTTCATTCTACATCTTTAATTGGTTTCGCTCTATCCTGTGGAGTGAAAGCCAAAGATGTAACTCCTCGCGTTGTCCGTCACATTTTGTACACACCCAGAGAGGAAGCATGGGTTTGCGAGTATGAGGAAAAGTTGAACTTAATTACCCTCATATTTGGGAAATTTCTAACTAAGATAAATGACCTGTTAACGTCATGCATAGAGGCTAAAATGCTCTTATCATTTTCTACGACATCTGTTGGGGAAACGTGCGTATTGCAGGGAAAAGGCAGAAGTATAATGATAATAAAATTAATTATTTAATTTGGAAAGGTTTGGCGGGGCGAATTAAAAAGCTAAATGGGCCGCATCTGCCCCCCCAAGCCTTAGTATGGCCATGCTTGTTCTAGATTATGTTGGCTTCTAAAGCTGCTGTGAAAAAACACGGAGGTCTGGCTTGTTCTGCTTTGCTGTCTCCATTTTGTCAATGTGCTTATTTGCTAGGAAGTAGCTGATTATGCGTCTTGGCCCTGCCGACAAAATGATCTCTCCCTGATACTGCACAGCAGTGCCTCTGAAATGGCAGATGTAATGGAATTCCTCACTTTTGAGCTAAATTTGGTGAAATGGATTTGGTTTTCTAGACACACTCATTAGCTACCCCAACAGATGTATGATATTAGGATAGTTAGAATGGGCATTGTAGCGTTAAGCTGCTGATGGCTTCCATTGAAATAAATATATACATAACCATATGGAGAGCTATATATTTTAGAAATGGATGCTATTTATGCTGAATTGAATACTAAGGTTACCATAGTTTAGTCTGGACTAGCCGCTACTTTTTTTTCACACACTTTGAAGCCGGCAGCCTAAACAATTACGCAGCTAATTTATGAATCCGTATGGGCTAATTAATTTCCTACCACTAGCGATCAATGAGTTTTCTGGTAGGCTACTGTGTGTTATGCTAGTAGCGTATGCCTGTCTGTGAATGGCTGTGTGCGGATATGTCCTATATATAGCCCTGTCACGTTGAAAGCGTGAGTTGGTTATACAGGAACTGTTAAAACGCTCTGCTCTACCTCTGCTGCGGACAAACACAAAGAGAAGGGAGTTAGCCCCGGAGCTAACGTTAGCTTCAGCCCTGGAAGATTGCAGATCACAAGTCTCCCTTGTGCCAAATGTCCCAACTACAGTCGGAGCGTCGAAGCAGGAAAGAGCTAACTTGTAACCAGCCGTGTTACAGGCACTGTTCGGAAAAAAAAAAACGAATTTATTTAATTAAAAGTGAAAAAAAAAAAATGCGGACACCTGCGGCTTATAGGGAAGGGAGTATATATGTGCAATTTTTTTTCTTTTTTTTTTAATTTGAAATTTAAATGTGACAAAGTGAAACATATTTGCCCCCATTTTCTATCAAAATCCTCAGAGATCGTGGACAGCAGAAGACTGGAAAAAAAGTTACCGATTGTGTGGATTAAAACGTCTGAGCTTTGGTTGAATTTTATGAATAATCATTCCCTCTCTAGATAAAAAAAAAAAAAAAAAAAAGCTGGGGCTGTAGACTGTCCAAAGGGGAATCTGGTGGATGGAGATAACGGAGAGGGATACTTACACACACATACAAATGTGTGCACAATGTGTGCATGCCCACACACACAATGCACACCCATCCACACAGTGCAAACATGGAGGGCGAACATTAATTATCTGCATGAATGTGTATGTGCAGCTATACACACTCACAATACAGGTTTGCCCGCGCAAAATACATGGGTAGCAACATGACACAAACTACAATTACTATCTGACACCTCCGATAAAAAAATAAAAAAAAAATAAAAAGGTACATTTTCCGGCCACAAAAACAAACACTAACTATTTGTAATTATAAAATAATTGTGGCTCTCCACATCATTGACACCACACGACTTAAACTGTAGAAATTTGCCGAGCCGTCTCTCTGATGCCTTCGATAAAAGCATTGTTTAGTTCAAGAAGTTGCTCGGTTTCTAATGTTGTAGTTGTTGTTGTTGTTGTTGTTGTTGTTGTTGTTGTTCTTCTTCTTCTTCTTC
>NC_024323.1:512650-531062 GCF_000523025.1 Cynoglossus semilaevis | reverse complement strand
TCTTCTTCTTCCTCTTCTTCTTCTTCTTCCTCGAGTGGCTCGGTGTTAGCTAAGCTAATGTTCCGGCAACATTCTTTTCCACTGCTTCATTTGATTGCATGTGATTTCTGTGAATGTCTTGTTAAAAAAATATATCTGGTCAAGTGATAAAAAAAAGAGGAAGTGGTTTTATCTACTAAGGAAAGGACAGTCCGTGAGGTGCAGTTTTTTGTAGTGATTAAGAAGTATTTTGTGTGTGTTTCCCTTTGGCAGACAGATGACGTAACACAAACAGAGGGGTCTCGAGATCTCCTGCTCCAGCACTCGGACTCTTCAGAGAAGCAGCAACCCAAAAGATTACACGTCTCCAACATTCCCTTCCGCTTTCGGGATCCAGACCTGAGGCAAATGTTTGGGGTGAGTTCCTCGGGGGCAAAATCAATTTGTTTTGCTTTTTGTCTCTTGTCCCAGGTGAACAATGCAGTTGTGAACAACCAGAATACATTGTTTTAACCCTCCCGTTGTCCTTCACATTTTATACACACAGTGGAACCTTGAGATTTGAGCATAATCTGTTCCAGGACCAAGCTTCTAACTCGAGGTGCCTGAAATTGTAACCACTACCATAGTATCGGATCGAGACGTCCCAAACGAATTATGAAGAATAATACACAGAATAGAGATAATATCACGTAGATATCGCAAACACAATACAGAAGACTTGCGGGAGATGTGTATGGAAGTCGAACAAGTGAAGTGAACGAGTGAAGCGGGGTGGGCTGCTCCGAGTGCTCGGCCACCTCAAATCTTCACCTGTATCTCAAAGCAAAGATTTGCTCGAAGGCTTGCTCGTATCGCAGAATACTCCTATGTCAGGACGCTCGTATCTCGAAGTTCCACTGTATGTACAATTGTTTTTCTTTTTAAATGTAGTAGGTGCGGCTTATATTCGGGTGCATTCAATAGTTTGGATGTTACGGTATTTGTCTGCTCTGCTTGCCTACCAGTTGAAGTGATGTAACAAGTCTTTCTTAATACATTTATGGGAGATGTCAACGTAACCACAGAATGCTGTAGGTTGGGCATCGTAAACCCAGACTTCCCCCTTTGCCCCCCAAGTTGAAATCTTTGATTACAAATTCACAGATCATAAATGGCCAGGCTAATCCTTTTCTTGTCTCCTTTTTCTTTTTTTCTTTGCAGCAATTCGGAAAGATTTTAGACGTTGAGATTATCTTTAATGAGCGAGGGTCCAAGGTAAGGGAACTGGAATGCATGTACTTGTAGTGCTTCTTCTTGATGAAGGCATGTGTAGTGTGATCACTGGCTAACAGCAGCTGTGGTGCTTAAAGCCTGGGTCCTGTTCCCACGACTCTCTTTGTTTTTCTCCTCCTCCTTCCCTCTTCCCTCTTTTTTGTAACCTTAGTTATAGCCTTAGTTACTACCTGTTTTTCTCCTCCTCCTTCCCTCTTCCTTCTTTTTTGTAACCTTATCTATAGCCTTAGTTACTACGGTGGTATAGGTGTACTCCACAATTACGCTGCAGGTTTGTCAGACCGAAACTGATGATTTCAGTGATCTATCTTCTTCAGAGTACTGTTCTGATTTCTAGTCATCTTGGTTCTAATATAGGATTTTTTTTTTTTAAATAATGGCATCCTCTAGAATGCACTGTAATATAATTAGCTTCAAAGGCATTTGGAAATGTGTTTTTTTGGATGACTTATAGCTATGCTGTTTTGACTATATTTTTACTAAACGGCTGTTTTGATGAGTCTTGAGTATTGGATTGGATTGTGAACTCAAAACAGGATGAATCTATCGGGGTTTTTTTTATGTATTTCTAGTTTTCTTCTGGGTACTTTGTAGCAGGTGGTGTAACCCAAGACATTTTTGTGACCAGTTCTGCTCTCTAGACATTGAAACTGTACCCCGTTCAGGAATGGGCGAGCTACAAACTCAGCAGCCCCATGCCATGTTATTATTACTAGGGATTTTAAACATGTGATCAGAAATAATGATCCATCTATTATTTTTATGTGAATATGTAGACTAACCAAATTGGTTCCCACCGTCTTTCTGGCCTAAGGGGTTTTGAGTGTGGCTGCAGTGCAGTAGCTTGAGTACTGGCTATATACCTCTCTAGTATCTCTTGCTAAACCTGGACTGTTGTGCTCTGGCAAAGCACTCCGTCATGCCATGATGTTCATGGTGGATTCTGTGTAGAATCTCTCTGTACATTGGCGTCGGAATAGGGATTAGTTCTCCAGGTCTCCCTTGAGTGCATATCGGTACACCACTGGTCTGATTTGGCCACCAGGTTGTCGCAGCATTAGCCATAGGATAATGCATTGACTGAGACAAGAGTCTCTCTCTCTCTCTTTGAGCTGCACTAAGCCAAAATGGCTGGAGAGCTAAGCTCTTTCTTCGCTACCTCGAAAGCAACCTTTTCTTTGCATGTCCCACGTTCCCACACGCTGTCATTTCTCGGTAGATCTGTCTCTCGAAGGCATATTATCAGCCATTGGGTCACCTAGGTTTCTCGGTAGATCTGTCTCTCGAAGGCCATTGGTCACCTAGACCCAAAGGACAACACATGGGGTTAAACAACTTCTTAAGGACTCTACACAGCCTGTCATCATGCTCAATTTGGTCTTACCAAACACCAAAATGTCATCTGCATGACACATTGGTCTTGGTGTGCTGTCAATGATCTGGGCAATCAAGAGAACCCAAATGGAAGTCTCTTAAAACCATACCTCCCAAAGCGCTCCAAGTCTTTACGTAAGAGAATTTGAATTTTGATGTGACGAGGCATCTCGTTTTTTTTTCCTACGCACAACTCCAGTTCCATTTGCTACATGTTCATCGTTAATGTTCCATTTGTTTCATGTTCGGGCTTTGGGCTTCTGCTTTGTACTCATGCCAATGTTCATGCTCATGCTTATGTCTTGTGTTCCTGCCTGGTCCTGGTATTTTAGTTTTTGAAGTATTCAAATAAATGTCCTTCAGCTGATCCACATCTCTTTAGTGCTGCCCTTGGGTATCTTGCCTGCTTCCCTATTCCATTAAACGTAACGTCAAGTCTATTGTAGCATTCTGTGTGATTCTTTGTTTTTATCAACCCAATAAATCACATGACAAATACCGAGTTATAGTTATAACAAATTGCATAACTTTATTTTTAAACTAACTAGTTTATTTTGCTACCATTCATCACGTGGTGTCTCTGCTCTCTTGACCACCGACCATCAGGTGACATGAATGGATTAGTTCGACGTTATTGGGGGTTGTTGCAGCACAAAAGCCTGTATGTAGTAAGTTACCCTAAAACTAATTTTTACTGTGGGGCCACCTCAGCAATACAGTTCCCCTTGAAGCGCCGGTTGTAACTGAAAGACTCTTTAGATCTAACTACTCCATCACATATTACCGTAGTTTCCGGACTATTGAGCGCAGCTGAATATAAGCCGCACCCACTAAATAAAAAATATATAGGCCATATTTCTCTATAACCTACAGTTGTCTTGGCTTTTTTTCCGAACAGTGCCTACAACACGGCTGGTTACACGTTAGCTCTTTCCTGCTTCCATGCCCCGACTGTAGCTGGAATGCACAGGGGAGACTTATTGATCTGTTCTAGGGTCAAAGCTAACATTAGCTCCGGGGCTAACTGCCTTCACTTTGTGCTTGTCCGCAGCAGAGGTAAACAGAAACAGGGAAGTTGGGGTCTTTATTATCAGCCACACCGAGCACAACAGAACATAAACAATGTTTTAACAACTCCTGTATAACCAACTCACACTTTAACATTTCAGGACTCAAACTGCTCTCTCTCTCGCTTGCCCTATGCACATATACGCACACAGCCATTCACAGACAGACATACCCTACTAGTATAACACAAGTAGCTTACCAGAAACGTCATTGAACGCTAGCGGTATGAACTTTGTTAGCCCCTTAAACTAAATAAAAAAAAGTAGGGGTTTATAGTCTGGAAATTACAGTAATACATGTTTCTGCAATTGAGAAACTCAGCATCAAGGGCACATGACAAAGCGGTGGAAGTGACGCAAGGGCTTTTTTTCATTTATAAATGAAGTATCGATATTTTGTGAGAGTACTACTCTTGTGAGTATCGATAGATCAATACCACAGAATCTATACTCCCATCACTACTCCTAATCAAGTTGGCTGTTCAATGAGGCCACTACTTTCACCGTCCATATATAAAACAAAGGCATTGCTGGTCATTAAGGCAGGGATACTATCGATTCCCATTCATACCTGCAGATCATCTGACAGCAGCAGAAACCCGGGCAATGTGGCTGCTTCATTCAAGATTGAGCTCCGACGCCTTCTCCTGTCATAACAAGCATTTATTGTTTCTTCCCTACAAATACATTATCCATGATGCCTTTCTCTTTCCCCTAGTGGGCCATTAATAAGCAACTTACTTCCCGTGAAGCATTGGCAATTTGCACTGATAATATGTGCCTCCTTTGAAAAATGATAACTGCATTCTTGTAAGATAATTATTTTTATATAGAAAAAAAACAGATCTTGGCGATGAGGGATGAGAACAGCTGGCCGGATGTCCAATGGATTAATTTGGTGCTCAGGTCCTTGTGTTATGCTTCCCCAAGGACAGGTAGCTACATTATTTATGCGAGGAGTAACATGGGTGCCCCAGCAATTAACCAACAGCAGCCGTGTGAACCGTCTACCTTGTGCATACCTCTTGAAGTTGGTTTATAAATAGAAACCAGTTCGGCCATCATATATCCTCTCGTAAGTCAGAGGAGATACGAGAAAGGAGGACGGACTAAAAACAGTATCGCAAATCCCGTTTAAGACCGGAAATTAGTGTACACAAAAAGATACTATTAGGAATGGCCGATATGAACTTTTTGCTGATATCCGGTATGCCGATATTGTCCAAACACCTCATTTCCGATTCCGATATCAACCGATAACGATACAGCGGGGCAGTTGTGGAAGTTAAGTGTTGCCTGCTAGCTAGCAAGGTGATGGGTTAAAAGAGTGTTTCTCAATCATTTTCTGCCCCCTAGGGGACACAATTAAAATACCATTGAGCACCTGTAATAATGATTTATTTCTCTGTACAAATCAGTGTAAGAGTAGCATGTATATATACAGAATGTCTGAATATATATATATATATATATATATATATATACAGAAAGTCTGAATATATATATACAGCAAATTGAAACCTTTTTGACCACACTGCCCCAATCGGGGCTGAGCTTGCCTGCTACCACAGGCCAGGTGGCACAGGAGTATACAATCTTTGCCCGTAGATTGCATATGTCATGGTTATATTTGTAACCTAAGTATTAGAAAGGAATGTTGTGTAATAGAAAATGTAACAAATATGTTTTAAGAGAATAAGAACAGATTACAATCTTTAACCATTTTATGTGGTTAACAATCTAAGCTCACTGTTGTGGGGGATTGTGGGGGGGGGTAACGTAATGATAATATAAGGGTGATAAAAAATGGTTACAATTCTTCGTAAATACTTGTTTGGAAATATATTATTTCTATATGTTATTATTTGATAACATATAGAATGATATGAATTACTTGATAACCTGTCCGTGATTGTTCTTACTTCTTCCATAAAATGAAAAAAGCGCAACAGATAATGCAAAGAGTGATTTGTGTTAACTTTTATTTGAAGGTATTTTTGTTTGACAGCTGTCATATGACGCAGTGTACTCTGTTGTCTTGAAAATATTGGTTTGTTCACAGGTTCCTTGTCGACTTGCGGCAAACGTGTTGTTTTTCTGTACTCGATTGTTCATGCTCACTTCGGCGTTTGCGAGTGAAGCGTGGTTCGTGAAAAAAAAAAAAAGAAAGGGGAGAAGAGAAGCAACGAAGAGTGAATAAAGAAAGACGTTTATATCGGAGCGGCTTGTTTCACATTGCTGTTGTGTTTGTTAAATACTTTTACGCCCCCGCTACGTGGGCACAACATATATGGGAGCCCAACCGGTTGTGCAGGCATGGCTCCGCCCCGATTGGGGCACTGTGGTCAAAAAAGCTTCATAGATCTATATCTATCTATCTATCTATCTATCTACCTATCTATCTATCTACCTGTCTATCTATCTGTCTATCTGTCTATCTATCTATCTATCTATCTGTCTATCTGTCTATCTATCTATCTATCTATCTACATCTATCTATCTATCTATATCTATCTATGTATCTATCTATCTATCTATCTATCTATCTGTCTATCTATCTATCTATCTATCTACCTATCTATCTATCTATCTATCTGTCTATCTATCTATCTATCTATCTACCTATCTATCTATCTACCTGTCTATCTATCTGTCTATCTGTCTATCTATCTATCTATCTATCTATCTACCTATCTATCTATCTATCTATCTGTCTATCTATCTATCTATCTATCTGTCTATCTATCTATCTATCTATCTAGCTATCTATCTATCTATATCTATATATATATATACACATATATACAAATATATATATATATTTATATATATATATATACTGTATATATATACACATATATACAAATATATATATATATTTATATATATATATATATACTGTATATATATACACATATATACAAATATATATATATTTATATATATATATATATATACTGTATATATATACACATATATACAAATATATATATATATTTATATATATATATATATACTGTATATATATACACATATATAGATAAATATGTAGTTTGTTTGTTTGTAAGTATAAAGTTTGTAATACTAATCAATCTCTGCGAATCTGTGTCCATTTGCACTACGGTCAGACCGGAGCATCCTTTCCTTCCACAGCAACCAGTCTCTTAGCCTATATTCCAACCTTGTGTGTTTAGTGTCTCCCCTCTTCCTGTATCTGCATGACATGCAATTATGTGAAAGTTTCCCGCTGCTGCTGCAGTGTCTGGTCATGTCACCACTCTCTGCTCTCTCTCTCTCTCTCTCTCTTTTTTCTCTCTGTGTTTGCTGTTTCCTTACTCACTAACTGCCTTTAATTACCCTGGCTGCTCACACAATGGACTCGAAGACGGTCACGAAGTTCTTCTCACCTTCTGCTTTTTCTCTTCTTTTCTGTCCTCCCTCCCTTTTCCTTCTATTTCTTGTGTGTTTGTGTTTGTGTGTCTGGTCTTTTTTCCCCCACTCTCCTTCCTTTTTATCTGCTGCCGGCTAACCATCGTGGCGGTGGTGTCACTCTCAGGGCTTTGGGTTTGTAACTTTTGAAACAAGCACAGATGCTGATCATGCACGAGAGAAATTAAATGGTACAATCGTGGAGGGACGCAAAATAGAGGTGCTTTGATTATCTTCCTCCTTGTTTCAATTCATGCCTGCTGCCTGCTGCCTGACTACCGAACTTTGCATTTGTTTGTGTGTGTGCACACGGGCGTGTGTGTGTGCATCGAGGTTACAAAATGTCCTTAACACGTGTTTAACCATTAGGGTGCTTTGAAGGTTCATGTTGGCTTTGTATTATATATATTTTCCCATCGGGTTTAAGTAACAATTTTTTATATTTCAGGATTTAAAAAAAATAGCCATTTCTTGTTTCACATACACCTTCACCTGCATTATTAAATTTTTTACCATTTTTATCTTTAAATAGACATCTCTTTGTCGTACAGTATTTAGCTAACAGTATTTTCTGGACTATAAGTCACACTTTTCTTCATCCTTTGGCTGGGTTTGCGACTTATACTCAGGTGCGACTTATATATTACAATATATAATTTCACGTTTGTTATTTTCACACTGACAGCTGCTAGAGGGCCCTCTAGGGTTGTATACTAGTATCTGCTACTCCTGTACCACGGAAAATCTACATGTTCGTTATTTTCACACTGACAGCCACTAGAGGGCACTCTAGCTAGCTGGTGCGACTTATAGTTCAGTAACTTAATTACTTTTTGTTTTTATTACCTATTTTGACATAACAGTAACCTTTCCTGACTTATCATTGAGAGGAGAATAAGATGAAAATTTTAGCAAAAACGTTTTTGCGTTCTGTAGCTAGTCTGTTTGTCTTATTTTATATTTCTAGCATCTCTCCCTGGTAATAAAAAAATATTACTTTTAGTTATGTATTATTTTCTCTTTCTTATTTGAGATTTATTTTTCTTCGGTCACGTTAAGCCTTTGGGATACTTTTATTTCGAAAAATAATCCATTACGTGGCAGACTTTCAGTTACTTTTATTTTTTTTATTTTTTTTTACTTTTTACTCCCATTTGATTGTTTCATTTTACTATAATTGAAACGTTCATATTTAGATAATATTTAACAAACAGTGTGTGTATGTATGCATGGGTGTGTGTCGGTTTGAGTATGCGTGTGTGTGATGATGTTGAATGTCCACATATGCCTGCAACACATCATACAGTATGTCCATTTTTGACCTGACAATGCAGAATAAAACGCATGAATACGTCATGACTATCGTTTGGGCAGTGCTTGTGAGAAAAACCATGAAGAGTAACTCTAGTGATTTCTCCTCGTAGAATGTACTTGCTGTATTTCCAGACCAAAACCTATAATTTGGTAACGCACTTCAAAAAAGTGTTTGAGTTGAGTTTTATGTAAAAACGAAATCATTCAACAACTAAACTAAAAAAGACAAACCAAAAGGCACGTTTCTAACGACAACCTCTATAAACGTATTTATTCTAGATCAGGCACGGGCAAACTACAGTTTGGGGTCTAAATATGGCCCATCCCAATCTATTGTCCAGTTGGATTTGTATTCCCTGTCGTATTTGTATGCTTTGCGCTTGCCCACAAAAGAAAAATCACTAGAATACGTGATCACTTCTCCCCGCCCATAAAATCAGTATATGGGCATACAAATCAGATAGGTAGAATTTCCTGTCGGATTTGTATCAAATTTGTGGGATTGTATCAAATTTGTACAAATTTATCAAATTTGTCGGATTTGATTTGGACGTATCCATATCGTCATACGGAGTGTACAAATCCGATAGGTAGTACTGATCAGATTTGTATACCGTGTATTAGACTATAAATATATTAATCTGATAGGTAGAATTCCCCCACCAAAAAGTATACAGTGTTTAGTACTATAAATGGATTGCTTTAGCTTTCAGATTTGTATACGGGCATATAAATTCGACAAAACACCGGCCTGCCTAAGTTGTCCAAATGATATCATGAAATTACATTGTCATTGGACAACTTCATTTTCCCCCTTTTCCTCCACTGCCCGCGTCGTCTCCAATAGATGGTGCAATCCAGTTACTGTTAGAGCCGCGACGACAACAAAATATTTCTTCACTGACGTCCAATCAGCTGTTGTATGTCGTGATTGTCAAAAAAAACTGTCGCGGTTTTCAGGGATTACAATATCGGCTGCTACTTTTCCACAAGGAGAAGTAATCACTTTGCTGCTTTTGACCCACCCGAGATATGACACCAGAACAGTCACCTGACTTGTTTTCAGCCTTTACTATAGGACGTATTATGTACCGTTTGGGTTTCCCCCTCTTGATAGTCAACGTATTATGTACCGTTTGGGTTTCCCCCTCATCTCTTGATAGTCAACATAGGCTGAAATCATTTCTATATTCTCCCCTTGGTCAAGGAAATATGGCTCTAGCCTCTCCGACTCCCATGTACTGTATTCTCCACCACCACCATTGGACCTGCATAAGGAACCCCAAAAAAATGTTTTGTTCTTAAAACGAACGAACCACCAACCTTCACAACGTGTCCTTACTGAAATGCTGAATGTATTTGGAATGTTTTATTTTACAACTCCTTCACTCCCAAAAAACTGTTCATCACTACCTACATCTCACCTGACTTTACACCATTTTACACCCATTCGACATATCTGATGTTGTAATTGTTTTGAAGGTTGTTTTAAAAGCAGGTATTTATTTCATGTTCGTGTACTTAAAACACCCTTCCAAAAAGGTTTTGGTACTTAAAACACCCTTCCAAAAAGGTTGTGACAGAGCTATGGCTCATTCTTTTTTTTTTTTTTTTTTTTCATTAATTTCAGGAAAAGTTATTTTCACTAGAACAAATAATTTAATGAAATGTTGGCATTGTGGAAAGTGCAGTATAATGCTAATAATCATTAATTTCAGGAAAAGTTATTTTCAGCAGAACAAACAATTTAATGAGAAAATGTTTGCATTGTGGAAAGTACAGCATAATGCTAATAAAAAATAATAACATCATTTGGTCAAGTTTGGTGGGCCGGATTAAAAAGTCAAATGGGCCACATCCGGCCCGCGGGCTGTAGTTTGTCCATGCCTGTGTTAGGCAGTACGTCTACCTCCAATATCAAAAATGTAATTTTGTATTACATTTTTTTCATTTTTTTTTCAACTGTGAGATGTAATATTCTACTGTATTTTTATTGGAATTTAACAAGAAATCTTCATAAACAGAAGAGAAACCAAACCATAAAACCCCAACCTAGACAGCCGTTGAATATAAAAATACAAACTAAATAAACACAGACGGAGCAATAGTAACAGTAAAAAAATAGAAACGTGAAACAGATGTGTGCTGCCCAAACCGAAGACCGTTCTTTTACTTTTAAATAAAGTAATTATAGCTTTTAGCGTTCAATAAGTGGAAACTCTTCGTACAGATCCTAAAGGATTTGCATTTAATCGTAGACAAATCTGAGCTGCTGACAAAGCACTTATTTACAAAAGCAATTAGCATTGTGCTTCTGAGAAATGTGTGAGTTTTACTGAAAAAAAAAAATACCTTCATACTGTATGTCTAAAATTCTACATAGATGGTTCCTTCCTTAAATATATGCAGATCCTCCATGACTTGGCAACTGATGCAAAACCTCACCGTTTAAAGTGCCGCCTTATGAGCCTTTAATTGATAAAGTAAGATCACATGAAACGACATATTTCTATATTTAATACCAATAATTATTAGTATCTTTATTAACTAAAAATGATGCTAGGGCTAAACCATTTGTTTTTGTTGTATGTAGAAACATTTGTTTTCAAATTCTGAAGATAAGGGCTGTGTGGTGATCCATGACCATTCCCTGCCTACAGACGTCAAATTTTTGGGCAGAGGCTAAACTTTCCAGAAATGTATTTGCGTTGACCTTCTTAGTCTTTTTTTCCCCTCTGTCTCAACTTATTTTGGAATGATCGCAAAATTTGTGTCTGGGGAAAAAAAAACCAAAACATTTTACAATTTGCATTTACTAATCTTTTAGTGTCTTCTTTTGTGGCAAATCCCAGCCAAAAAATATAATAATTGTTGGTGTTGATTGGTGATTTTTGTCAATTGTCACCAGGTGAACAATGCAACAGCACGAGTGATGACGAACAAAAAAATGGCCAGTGCTTACACAAACGGTAATTATATAGTATTCATAATGAAGTGAGAAAATGTTCTGTCCAAGTGAGAAGAATTTTTTCATGTTATCTATTGAGTGAGGTTTTTAACGTTTTCTGGATTTTCAGGCTGGAAGCTGAACCCAGTGCTAGGAGCTGTCTATGGCCCTGAACTCTATGCCGGTAAGAAGCACCAAGATCAGTATTTGTAGTACTGTTGTATATGGCAAAACATCATAATCCCACCAAACATACCCAGTTCGAAAAGATTAACAATATGACATCATAATCCCACCAAACATACCCAGGTCGAAAAGATTAACAATATGACATGAGCTAGTTGGGGTTTTTTTTGTTTTTTTTTCAGACCTAGGGTCACCAGAGCCAAATTCCATCTTGCCAGCTTGATGAATTTTGGAAGTGAAATGTAAAATTATATTTCATTAAATATAAATACATGAAGGCAGGTGTAATGGAGAGCCAGTATTGCAGAATAGGTTGTATTTTCACTTATTAACTATCACTATTTTTTACCAAACTCTTGTTAGCAGTTTTTTTCCTGCAGTGCCACCTGCACGTTCTGTTGATTGTCAGTTAGCTGTTGTTAGGTACTGTGGTTGGCCGTTCACAAAGCAGAAACTATTCCTATGTTTCTGTATATGGTATAGACCAGACATGGGCAAACTAAGGCCCGGGGGCCGGATGTGGCCCATTCAGCTTTATTAAAAAGCCCGCCAAACTTGTCCAAATTATAATTGGTTTGTATTGTGATTATACTTCTGCCTTTCCCTGCAATACCCACATTTTATTGCATTAGCATTTTAGCCTTTATGCTTGACTTAAATGTAATTTATCCCCCCCCCCCCTGCCCCCCTGGCATATTTTAGGACCAATTTTGGCCACATAAAAGGTTTGCCTACACCTGGTATAGGACGTATAAATTGTTATCCTGCATCCTACCCTCCCCTAGAATGATAGTGGGAGGTATTACTAAAGTATCTCTTCCCTGTTTGGCACCATCAATGGTATCATCTTATGACACCATCGGTGCATGTATTCTTGAAAATAAACAGATAGAAGAACTGTCTGTCTGTTTATTTTTAAGAATACATTAAATTTAAACCGAAAAAGTTGGACAGTAAGTTTATCGGTGAACCATGGGAGCATTGAGAAGTTTGGCCGCCCAGGGCAGTTGCATAACCCTAGCCTAATGGTAAAGTTAGCCTCTGAACAGAGCAACACTCCCGACCACCGATCCACCTTTCTTTTTCTCTCTGGTGTCAGCTTTATTGCTGTATGCTACACGAAGCCTTGAATTTCAATGAGGAGAAATGGTACTATTTCATTTGAAAGAAGTGCTGAGCACATCGCACCACTTTAACGGCTTGCCTTTCTGCTCATTAGATCAAAATCTGTTCATTCCCTGGACAGCTTTATGGCTTAGCACTAAATAGCTGCCCAAGACAGAAAGCAGCCATCCATCATTTTTATTTCTCTGTGCTCTCCTCTAACCCCCACCCAAAGTATGGTCGGTGCTTGACATTTTCTTCTAAAAATTAAATACGTAGAACAAACGCACACACACACACTAATATACATGTGGTCCATCATTCTCTAGTTTTATCTATTAATCTAGATTAAGGTAAAAAAAACAACTTATTTTTAGTGTGCAAATCATAGTATATTATAATATATATAATAATATATATAATATATATATACATATATATATATATATATATATATATAACTATATATATAACTATAACTATACATAACACATAGAGAAGGAATGGCCAATGAGGACCATGGTTTATAGGGTTTTCCTTAGATAAATGAGAAGCATCAACAGTGACATGCTAGAAACCTTCTAAAAAAATCTATAAATAAATAATAATAATGGAAATATGGAATAGTATAGAATAATATATAACTATAAAAAAACATGCAGGAAGAGTAAAGTAACGTAAAATGTTTAAAAATCAATGCATGTAGGCGATTTTTCTGGTCTATAAGTCGCACCAGCCAAATAATGCATAATTAACGTCAGACCAGCCAAAAGTGTGACTTACTCACAAATTAACAAACATGTGAAATTTTTTACATTGTTCATTCTCTATATCGCGGTTCTCCTTTCGCTCCGTTACATCTTGGATTTTTTTTTAATCCGATCTCGCAAAATGTTCACTATTTCGTGAAATATAGCAAAAAAAAAAATCTAAAAGACATCATAAAATAATTATACATACATAGTATGTATACATTTTGGCTTTAAAAATGTAGATTTTCATTCTCAAATTTAGATAAGCACATTTGCAAACGATCACTAGTAGATTTGTTTACCTAGACGTGGTCATACACAGCATACCAGAGGTGGGACCAAGTCATTGCTTTGCAAGTCACAAGTAAGTCTCAAGTCTTTGCACTCAAGTCCGAGTCAAGTCTCAAGTCAAGACTGAAAAGTGTCAAGTCAAGTCCCAAGTCCTGCCGTTTCTGTTTCGAGTCCTTTCTAGTCCTTTTCAAACAAAATAACAATATATTTACACAGATCACTTTGGGTTTTGGAGATAGTCTCGAGTCATGCTCGAGTCCAAGTGAAGTCACGAGTCACTGATGTTAAAGTCCAAGTCGAGTGGCAAGTCTCTTTCTATTTTGTCAAGTTGAGTCTAAAATCATCAAATTGATGACTCGAGTCTGACTCGAGTCCAAGTCATGAGACTCGAGTCCACACCTCTGCAGCATACTATTGGCTAATTCAGTGCGTACTCGGTGTACTATTAGCTTATTGAGCGTGCTCTTCTGTTCCTCACGCTGATTGGCTCATGCATCGTAGCTTCCCTCAGCATCTCCCCTTGTCTGTCGGCCACTCTCTTGTTCACTTCGCTCTGCGTCGCTATTATACATCTCTTCAGTGAATATAATTGTAACTATCTCTACGCCGATTTTTCCTGGTGAGTCTTTCAACACAACTACCGTGATAGGAGAAGGATTGTGGTTCCTCTGGGCTTGAACCCAGGACCTTCTTCTCCATGTAAGGCAGATATGTAAGGCAGGCTGGATAGTTGCTCAAATCTTTTTGATTTGAGCATGCTGCCTTTATAAGAAAGCCTTTAAGGGCTTTTAGACTTTCAGCTAGGAGGTGAGGAAAACCAAGGATTTATGTGTTATTTTTGTCTAATTTCTTTTGTCATGTTTTTTTTTCTCCACAGTAACAGGGTTTGCCTATCCTGCCACAGGAGCAGAAATGGCTTTCAGGGGAGCGCACTTACAAGGTCGTGGGCGATCTGGGTACAATTCATTCCGTATGACTGCAACGCCACCTTTCCCAGCATATGGAGGGTAAGTAATATATAGTTTTATTTCTAAGCATGTGGTTTTTATAGTCATGTCTTATTAAGCATTTTAAAATGTTGATAAGAGAAGAAAATTTTTGGCCACAAGCTCTGAATCTCCCAGATTCAAGATGTGAATCTGTTGACTTAATGTTGACTATTCATAGTTCGAAAAACATGTCTGCAAATGAACCCCACCATGAAAATGTTGAATTTAGACAATGTTGTTCTGAGAAATGAACATACAGGATTCACAGGTTTATTCTTAATTTGGAGATGTAATAAGTGAACTAATGCTTTTTTAAAAATTATTTTCTTAGGGTAGCTTATCAAGATGGCTTCTATGGTACCGAAATCTACGTGAGTAGAGTTTGTTATATTTTTTTTTCTTTCCTGAACAGGTGAGACATAAAAAAAACAAGTGTATCGCAATTTCATCTCCAACACACTTTGTCCGACATATTCACCATCTTGCCTTGAAAGCAAGTCTCACTATTTTCTAATAAACCCTACCCTTTCAACTTTGACGCTATTGCTCTTTGATATTATTGATATCATTCTGTCACAAATCACCCCTGACCCAATGCACCCTTTTCGTCATCTCTTTTGTGTACTCTGCGTTATCTGGATCCATGGTCCATTTAAACTCATCCACCTCTCCAGGTTTTCGTCCACCTGCTCCCTATTCTCACCACAGATGACAATATCAAGAATGTTTTGGCCCGGACGACATCAATTAAACAAATACACACACCACCTATCTCTAAATATTTTAATATATAAGTCGCACCTGAGTATAAGTCGCAAACCCAGCCAAAGGATGAAAAGAAGTGTGACTTAATAGGGTATATCAAATGTGATCAGAAAAAAATTTGTGACGTCAAAATGAGGTCACCGGCCAAAAAAGGTTGGGAACCACTGGTTTGAACCATTCGTTGTAGCTTTGAGTGCAAAAAGCCTTCAAAGCCTAAAAATCTTCATTGAGTTAAACCATGAGACTCTTGAAGCCAACACTTTTATTACTGATATTATTAATATTTTTATCTTTCTGCACTGGTTGTTCTCAGTACAAAAACCTGGGTATAACTTTGTTAAAAGAGCACAACTTACATGAAAGAAGAGTGGCAGCAAATAACCCTAAAAAATCTTCTTAATTACCGATCCTCCTTTTTTGTTCTTGTTTATGTACAGGGTGGATATGCAGCTTACAGATTTGCCCAACCTACTACTCCTGGTTACAGTGATTGGTGAGTTTCCAAGCCACACCGTTTAAATGTGATGAACTACTCCATGTATTTTTCAAAGGTCTCGTATAGACCTTAATTTCCCGAAGGGAACTCCCAAGGGATTAATAAAGTCTATCTATCTATCGATCTATCGATCTATCGATCGATCTATCTATCTATCTATCTATCTATCATCCATCCATCCATCATCCATCCATCCATCTATTTATCTATCCATCATCCATCTATCTATCTATCTATCTATCTATCTGTCTGTCTATCTATCTATCTGTCTATCTATCTATCTATCTATCTATCTGTCTATCTATCTATCTACCTATCTATCTATCTATCTATCTATCTATCTGTCTATCTATCTATCTATCTATCTATCTATCATCCATCCATCCATCATCCATCCATCCATCTATTTATCTATCCATCATCCATCTATCTATCTATCTATCTATCTATCATCCATCCATCCATCATCCATCCATCCATCTATTTATCTATCCATCATCCATCTATCTATCTATCTATCTATCTATCATCCATCCATCCATCATCCATCCATCCATCTATTTATCTATCCATCATCCATCTATCTATCTATCTATCTATCTATCATCCATCCATCCATCATCCATCCATCCATCTATTTATCTATCCATCATCCATCTATCTATCTATCTATCTATCTATCTATCTATACTGCTCTCTTATAGGTTTGTGGTCTGATTGTGTTGAAGTTAATTTTGATGGATTTCTTTTTTTTGTTAAGTTTGTTTTTTAATATTTACACTAGTCCCTCATCTATCGGGGCGGTTACGTTCTAAGACCACCAGCGATAGGCGAAAAACCTCAAAGTACAGACACGATAGCAATCATATTATCTCTGTATATAATAACTCTTTTAGAACCCTTTAGGAGGCATTGTAGAGTGTAAAATATGGCAAAAAACGTAACGAACGAAACTTTCCCAAACTTTGTTCACCCGTACATACAGGTACACACAAACTGCGATGCACCGCAGGTTTAATTACTGACTTTTTTTGATGGACCAAATTTTTTCGGTAGGTCATCCTTCATCTATAATCAGGGACCAATGAACAGACCACAATTGAACTAAACGATCAAAACAAAAAATAAACAATTACATTTCAACTGCTGACAAAGGAAACTATCACTATCACAAGCCCGGTTACAAGGCCCCAATGATAATTGAACTCACGACCCCTGGTTTCATGCAAGGATCTAAAAAGATAGTGAGCTTTGAGTGAAAAAAAAAACAACCTTTGAGCAAAAGTGAAATACTACCGGGGTGGCCAATATTATCGGAGTATAGGACTGCAACAGAGACATTTGACATACTGTATAAGTAGCTGGTATATTTAGAGACCACTCCTTTAGACAGCATTAACTGACTGCATTGTAAAACCAGTTTTGTTATTACTCTCCACATCCCACGAGAGCATTAAGTAGAGAGTTGAAATTCAGTTTGCATGTTGGCAAATAAGCACTCTTGTTTGTCTTATCGTTTCCTCTCTGTCTTCCATCTTGCAGCTACGGCAGACTCTATGCAACAGCGGACCCCTATCACCACTCAACATATAGTGTTGGGACAATGGTAAGTCAATCAATCGATCAATTTATTCATGGAGCACGTGTTTCATGCACAAAGCAAACTCAATGTGCATTTATATATGTATTGTTCTTCATTGATCCCAATTTGGGATTTTCGTGTTTTAGCTGCAGATACGTAGCATGTCCGCTGTTAGAACAAGAATTTCCCCAACAGGCTGACTTGGCAGGTGCCAAATATGTGGTTCCTTTGGGAATCAAACCCAGTACTCCCTGCTTTTGAGGCAGGACTGCTAACCACAACACTATGGAAGCAGGATGGTTTTGATCTCATCAAACCTCTGGGTTATGGGCCTATGGGCTGCACCACTCTGCTACAGTGTTCTATATATTATTATCAGATATTCATTTTACACCGCCTCCAATAAATCAATTTAATTTGTTGTTTTTTTTGGGGTTTTTTTTTTTTTTTTTTTTTTGAAGATGTGGGTAATTGAGAGTACGTCATCCTAGTTGGAATACAAAGTGGTTGCCTGGCCAAAAAAGTGAAATGAGCTGAGGGCTACTGCTGCCAAAGTCAATTCAATGCAGGTCCACATCAGCTAACAGACAGCAGATAGCTAATGATTTTTTTTTTTTTCATTCTTGCTCTGTCCATTAATCTCCTGCTCTAGAGTAATGAACGGGGCACAAAAGAGGTTAAGAATAGGTGCAGACTGGTTGGAACTGATGTAGTGTCAGGGTTGATTTCAGTCACAAGAATGCCATGATGTATGGTCAAATGGAAAAAGTGCTGAGCTGGCATCAGATCAGAGGGACGGTTAAAATCTCAGCTGATCAATGTCTTTAGATAGATAGATAGATGGATGGATGGATGGATGGAT
>NC_024323.1:494405-512249 GCF_000523025.1 Cynoglossus semilaevis | reverse complement strand
AGATAGATAGATAGATAGATAGATAGATAGATAGATAGATAGAGAGATAGATAGATAGATAGATAGAAAGATAGATAGATAGATAGATACATGGATAGATAGATAGATATATAGAGAGAGAGAGAGAGAGAGATAGATAGATAGATTGATGGATGGATGGATAGATAGATAGATAGATGGATGGGTCGATGGGTGGGTGGGTGGGTTGGATGGGTGGGTATGTTTGTTTCAGGTTAGGTGACACCTCATGGTAAAATTGGTAAAATTCTTCAAATAATGTACAGATTTCAAACTGTTTTTTTTATAAAATAGCATTTCTAGTATGTCCCTTAAATTTAAAAGCTATTCTCTCTTTGTGACATATAAGAAACTTATTCTAACACGTGTTCATTTATCCCTCTCTGCTGCTTTTCTCCTGTTCCCAGTAAATACAAACAACATGGAGGAACAGTGCTAACATTATGATGGTTGGAGATTGACTACAGACAGAAGATCTAGCTTCAAGGGAAAAGCCAGAAAAGGATGTGAATGCGGTGTTCTGTAAAGGAAAGGTGAGGGGCGAGTTGGGAGACGCAGCAAGAGGAGCCGACCATGGCAGGAAGCGCGAAAACCAGCCAAGAGCATTTTTTAAATAGGCCAGGTATAAAAATAATGAAATAACAAAGCAGGGACTGAAGCATACATTTACGTTGTTCTACTGTACTTCCTGTGGGTGAAGTCGATGATGGCTGGTATTTTCCTCCTGCTTCTTTTATTTTTCTGCTTTTTTTTTTATTCTCTCCACCCACCTTGGAAGAAAAACTTTTTCTACCTCTTTTCTGGCCTTCTAAAGTGACTTTGAGTGTCCTCCCTCTTCCTATATGCTACAGTAATATTATGTAACTTCCTCTAACCCAGTGGTTCTCAAACTGCAGTGGTACGTGAGCGCTCTCTTGTGGTACGTGAGGGAAAAATTCATATTTTTACATTTCCATTTTCAATTGAATAAATCTAAAACACACCATGCACAAGTAATAAACAACATTTTAGGGAAAAAAATGTGTAGCTACTTGTGAGATTACGAAATAGTAATAATTTTATTTATTTACTTGGTTTTTTGTTTTTGTTTTTTTTGCTGCAGTGCAAGTCTGTTGCTCAGGTAAGCACAGGCAGCACGGAATCACGGGATCAGTTGCAAGTTGAACGTGGAACGAGCTAATGTTGGTCGTCATGGTGGTACTCAGAGAGCTCAATGTTTTCTCAGGTGGTACAGAGTAGAAAAAGTTAGAGAACCACTGCTCTCACCCATCCGAACACTTCACCCCACCCCTCAGTGGTAGGGCCACCGGTTTACAACATGGGGTGAGCAGTGGGGACAAAGACTCCGATGAACCTCTGCCATTCTGCCCCTCGACCTCACCCCCCCAGTTAATGCTCCCTCAACTATGGACAAGTTTGTCAAAACAAAACCCCTCCAATACCCAGGTTTTTGTTTTTTTTTTGTAGCTTTGGACTAAAGTGTGGACTGGTTGACCGTCCGAGTTGCAACGCCACAATGATGACATGTATACAGACGTCGAGGATGTTGAATTTTTTTTCTAATTTATCGACCATATTTTCCAGACAATAGGACACTCCGGATTATAAGTCGCACCAGACAGCTAGAGGGCACTCTAGCTGTCTGTCATTGTGAACATAAACAATGTATTTACATTGCTCCAGGAGAGGAGTGCACCAGGCCTAGAGTGCCCTCTAGCGGCTGTCAGTGGGAAAATAACGAACATGTAAATCTTTCAGTAGTACACGAATAGCAGATACTGGTACACGAGCCTAGAGTGCCCTCTTGCGGCTGTCAGTGAAATATTATATTCAAATATATAAATCAGACCTGAGTATAAGTAGCAAGCCCAGGCAAAGGATGGAAAAAAAAGTGCGACTTATCGTCCGGAAAATGCGGTACTGATATCTATCCATGTATCAAATTATAACAGAAGAAAGCATTGTACAAAAGGTGTATTAACCAAACCAAGATGAGTCTAAGACACAACAGACCTTCTTAAATATATCAAAGCCCACCCAACAGCGATGCTTTTTAAAAAAATTGTGTGCATTCTTACGTTCGTTTCATAGTTTAAAGGTCCAGTGAGCAACCGTTTCAAAAGAATTTATAGGCAAATGTTAAATCCCCCGTGACTTGAATGTGTGTAAAAAAAATGTAAATATAAGTATGTGTTTATTTTGTTGATGAACTTCATAAACTCAACTCGTAACGTTTTTGCTTCTTTCTTAAACACAGGAGGCCACGACACATAAAAATGGATACATAATCACCCTGCAAATGTATTATAGCGCACAAAATTATTCTTTTAAAAGTTTATATTTGCTATATTTTTCTTCTCCTCGTATCCTTACAATATAGTGTGGGATGGGGTCCGTGATGTTAACCACTGTATTTCTATGGTTGCTGCACACTGGACCTTTATATGTGGCAGGGAACAAATATTTTGTCCAATTAAAAGCTGTAAAAAAAAAAAAAAAAAAAATTGGGTGTGAATAAGTGTTGCTGCAAACTTTGTTTGAAAACCATCCAAACGTTATTGGTTCGGTAATATAAACGACCGTCAAAGTCCTTTGAATATGTTTATTTTTTTTATAAACATAGCCATTAAATTGACTTTAGAGTTTACACTTATTAGGATACCTCTCTCTCTCTCTATCTCTCTCTCTCTCTATCTCTCTCTGAAACACATCGCCACCTGGCCCCTGCCCATCCTCTCAACAACATATGTTTACTGACACGCGAGTGTGTATTTTGTATGGCACGATTGATTTCTACAATCCTTTGAAAAACTCTCTTTCCCCTTTTTTTTTTTTTTCCCTCCACTTGCTTTGGAAAATCTATGCACACAAATCTACGCTCTACAAGGTCTAACAACACAAACGTTCAGTCGATTTAGTCTCACAACAACAACGAAGGAAATTCCACTGCAAAATTCAAAATGCATGGCTCACGTAAACTCGGGAAAAAAAAGTGGGAAAATGTCGTTCTACTTGCTCTGCAAATTCTGCTCAAAAGAAAAACTCGAGTTGCCCTCGATGATGTATTCAACGAGTATGTACCCGATACACAAACTCAGGGCAAAATTGAATATGCAAATTTTGAAATTTGTTATCATTCTGTATGATAACGGCCGTCCTTTAATATTATTGGTTAACCCTAGTTATTTTGTACGTACAGTGATCCCTCTTTGTCGCGGTAGTTGCGGTTCCGAGAGTTGTGTAACGGAAAGACATACATATGACGTAAATAAATGAAATGCACTACCATGAAAAAAACAATGTAAAAATACTGTACATTCTAATTATGAATGGAAATTCAATGCACAGGTGGCTGACACACAAGGGGAGATGCTGAGAGATGCTATGATGAGATGAGATGCTCCTCTAGGTAAACAAAGCTACTTTTAGTTTTTTTTTTTTTTACATTGCTGTAAAATACCTCGATATGGCAAAAATTACAACCATACCATAACCTACTCATGCCCCCCTTCCATTTCTCTCTATCTTTTCTTCCAAATGATTAAATATTCAACACGGAAATGCCCTGACTCAAAAATCTTGTATTTTGTTTTACAATAACAAATATTTATATTTTTTTCTAATAAAAAAAAGTTCTCTTTTTTGTAAATAATTCGCTAAAAAAAATATGTCAAAGAAAACAAATATATAAACCCGATGTAAATGGTATTTTGTTTCTTCTCTGTGTTTTGTTTTTTTTTAAACTTTTTAACTTTCTTCTCCAAGGCTTATTTTGAAAATCTTCTCCTCACTTCCTGTGTTTTTTCTTTAGATCATGCTTCTGAAAAAAGTGTTCAAGGTATTATCGTATCAATGTTGTTGTATTTATGACAAATTGTTAGGGATGAGCCAATACTGATTTCTGTCATTACGAGGCCGTCATTCAAATACTCGTACTTGGAGAGGCTTTTCATGGGTAGTTTATCCAAGGAGGTCAACCGTCAGGTCAGCAGTTTGGAGGTATATTTTCAGATCAGTGATAAAGACAGGAGTAAGGCTTGCTGAAAGATTTGTTCTCTTGCAATAATACACAAATCACAAAGTCGTTTTTTTTTTTTTTTGTTTTTTTGTTGGGGACCCCTGATCCATAGTCTTCCATTAACAACCGGCCCTTCAAGGGGAACTGTATTGCTGATGTGGCCCCCTGGTGGAAATGAGTTTGACACCCCCCAGGTGTTTGACGCTCTGCTGTGTCAGCTATACAGAAAATGTAATGTTATTCCCCTTCAGGGATATATTTGTGTTTAATTTACCCACAGTTTTATTGTTATATTGTCTAATGTGAAGACAGTGTCAGTTTACAGACTTTTTGTTTACAGGAAAATTTTCGATTCCATTTGGATGGAAAAATAAAATAGTCTTTAAGCATATTTTCTGCTTGTGTCCTCTCTGTGGTTTACACACACATCCACCCACACACACAGCTAAACGAAAAGGAAAATGAACACCATGCCCAGAGCACCTCAGTGGCAACTTGGCAGCTGGTGGACTCGAACCTTAAACCTCCGAACCTAACGCCGCTTCGTTAACCACTAAGTCACCGCTGCCCTCAAACCGATGTTGTCCACATAGCTGGGCCACCTCTGTAACACTGCCTTCCAGTTTGTTACATGTTCATTAAAACCCAAACTCAAATAGTACTGGCATGGTACTTGGTATTTGTGAGTACACATTATAAAAATACTCAAATACCTTACTGTTCCAACATCCTCATTGTAACCTAAAAATAAAACTTCTCTAACTTTTTATGGATTGTGATTTTGCTTTTTTTGTGATTTTCCAAATCCGAGTAATGTAGTACGGTTGTGTATTACATACGTTTTATATATGTAGTACACAGTATGTATTGTTTTTTTTTTTGTTTGTTTTTTTATTTAATTGTTGCGAAAAACAAAATATTAGAAGAATATGACAAATAGTAACATATACGTATATTTGTGTGTCATATATATGTATATATGAGTTCTTAGTATGTGCTATCAAAATAAATATAAGATCACTGTAACTTTGCCACTCAGAAATCACAAAATCATATCATTAACTACTTTGTACAGTTTTGCAAGATTTTGCAATAAAAACATATTCCGTTATGTTGAAAAATGTAAGGTCACAAAAATACCACTAGGTGACAGTATATGCCTTTGTTATTTGTTGCCGCACAAAGCGAGAGGAAAGTGTTGTTCCAACTTGTATCTCCAAGCAACAGTGAGAATAACAAAACGGTTTAAAATAGGTTTATCGTGATTTTTTTAAATTTACGCAAACTGGAGCTTTTGCACACTCTTATCATACAGTATTTAATTTTTTTTTTTTTTTTTTTTTTTGTATTTGCAAACATTAAAGTTATGGTTGAACTTTATTGATCCTGGTAAAATTATTATTGTCACTCTCCAATATGAATGTAAACAATCTTGAATTAAAAAAAAAACATTACATTACATCTAGGATTATTTTTTTAACTTAAATACAATTATTTTCTTTCTTCTACTTAACAGCGTAAACATATAAATAATAGGTTGTAATGCTTTGATGCAGTACAGAATAAATATAAATATTCCACGGAACAAATATCATACTCCTTCTTTAACATCTTTCTACCGCGTTTGCTCTTTTATTTCAACATTTGACGTAATATACTTCAACTGTAAGAAAAATTACTATAAATATTTTTTTTTAAATTGACAGTTGACACAATATTATGTTCTTTTTTGTCAAGCAATAACTATTTGGCTAAACCAGCAAACATATTTTGTAAAAGTGAAAAGGAGATGATTCGTGAAAAAAAAAAAAACGAATGACGATGGTAATCTGTCCGTTGTGCCGATAGATGTTATTGCCATAAGGCAGAGGTGTGGACTCGAGTCACATGACTCGGACTCGAGTCAGACTCGAGTCATCAATTTGATGACTTTCCACTCGACTTGACAAAATGTAAAGAGACTTGCAACTCGACTTGGACTTTAACATCAATGACTCGTGACTTCACTTGGACTTGAGCCCTTTGACTCGACAAGACTTGATACTTTCTCCAAAACCCAAAGTGATCTGTATAAAAATATATTATTATTTTGTTTAAAAGGACTCGAAACAGAAACGTAAGGACTTGGGACTTGACTTGACACTTTTTAGTCTTGACTTGAGACTCGACTCGGACTTTGCCCGTCTTGACTTGAGACTTGACTCGGACTTGAGTGCAAAGACTTGAGACTTACTTATGACTTACAAAGCGATGACTTGGTCCCACCTCTGCCATAAGGTTTATCCTGATTTGTGAGTGGCGTGGGAATTATTCCACAGCCATTTGAAGGGCATGAATTTTGGGTCACATCACCAGTGGTGTACCTTTGAATCACTGGCTGTTTCGGCCTTTTAACACTAGACACTTTATTGAAGGCGACCGGAGTAATAAGTCTGTTCGAAAGGTGGCTGCAGTCGCCGGTGGGAAGATTAGTTGTTGGCCCATATATCAACTAGCATGGCTAGGTGTCCAGCATCTGGTATGTTATGGGAATAGCTGGACTTTATCTGTCCCTCCCGGGTGAATGCTAGTGCTTTGAGGTTGATTGCTCTCAACCGGTGATTGGTCAAGATCTGTTTGAGAGTCGCTGGAATTGGGCAGAGGGCACAATTTGGGTCAATTTTCTCTTTTCCAGTCCTTCCCACCTCATCCATTGTCCCTGCTTGGCAAGAGAGACCACCCTTGCCACGGCCTCCTCTCGATGACGCGCCTCATTAACCACCGTTTCCACCTCTCTGAAGTTGTTTACTATGGTCTGTGAGTTAAAATATCGGATTTTCTCTATGGACTTTGGTCTGTGAATGAAAATATCTGATTTTCTACCTGCGTCGACTTTGGTGTGTGTGAGCTATAAAATCTGATTTCCCCCATGGACTTTGGTCCGTGACCTAAAATAACTCATTTTCTCTATGGACTTTTCTCTGTGAGCTAAAATCATTGGTTTTCTCCATTGACTTTGGTCTGTGAGCTAAAATATCTAATTTTCTCTATGGACGTCGTTCATAAACTGTTATTTAGGTATAAGTATTCAGACGTGCACGTAACAGTGTCCATCAAGAAGGCCGTGAAGCGAATAAATAGCAGGTCAAACGTTAGCCGCAGTAGGTTAGCAATAAGATACGCAAACGTTACACGAAACGTATCAGTTCATCTCTCGACGTGAACTTCAAGTTTGAAGTGCTGCAACTCTGGGAGAAAGCGTAGCAAGTAAACAACGTCAATCTTTTTTAGCATCTCTCTATCATTTATAATTATGATCTCCATCATGTTCGTCTTGTCGTGTATTGTCATCGCCGTCGTTCAGCGGTATCATCTTTATCATCGCAGATAAAATCAACTCAAATAAAGATAACAAACTTAAGATTATTTAGAGGCATCATTAAATGTAAAGGAAATAAATCATTTGAGTCAAAACTAAAAGTTGACCACAAAATAGGATCATCATTTACAACCATACCTAAAAAAAATTGCTATTTCTGGCATTGCCAAACTCTTTCCTTCTATCTGCTGTTCTCTTGTGGACTATCTAGGGATAGCATGTATGAAGAATATTTATTTGCGGCATTTGCCATCATTAAATGTAAAGGAAATAAATCATTTGAGTCAAAACTAAAAGTTGACCACAAAATAGGATCATCATTTACAACCATACCTAAAAAAATTGCTATTTCTGGTATTTGTGGTTTTTACACTGAAAATGTACATGTACGTTATTTTCAAACTGACAGCCGCTAGAGGGCACTCTAAGCTTGTCTACCAGTATCTGCTACTCCTGTACCACTGAAAATTTACATGTTTGATATTTTCACACTGACAGCCGCTAGAGGCCACTCTAGGCTTGTCTACCAGTATCTGTTACTCCTGTACCACTAAAAAATGTACATGTTCGTTATTTTCACACTGACAGCCGCTAGAGGGCACTCTACCTGGCTGGTGTGATTTATACTTTGGCGCGACTTATTTATGTTTTTTTTTCCCTTAACGGTAGTTAAAGTAACCTAGCCTTAGAACGTAAGCGCGCATAGCTTTGCTGTTGTTAATACGTTTTTGCAAATCCTGGGGCATCACAACTGAACAGAACTTCTCCAAGGATTTTCGATCTTGTGAAAATGACACACAAGGACGAAACGAAATTGAATACAAATTTGTAAGCCTTCCTGTTCACCACCCTTCGAAAGAAGACGAGAGATAAGCCCTGACTCTATTTGTCCCCAAGAATTTTTTCAAGGGCAAGCTGATTGATAGACGGGGGAAGAAAAAAGAGAAGAGGATTGGGTGAACAGACCAAAGACAAATTCAAAAAAAGAAAAGAAGGATGAACCGGCTAATGTTTTAACAGAAGAGAGTCTAAGAGTTCTAACGTAAATAACCCTTTACAGAGAGCGCGTGTTGTCAGGAATTGCAGAATGAAGGGCAGCTGAGGAAGGGAAATAAACAGGGAGGAGCAGAGAGAGGGAGGGAGAGGAGAGGAGAGGAGAGGAGAAGAGAGGAGAGGAGGCGGAGATGGAGGTAGAGAAGAGGTAGGAGAATAAATCCTTACTCCATGATGATTGGAGCACACACTGTGAGAGTGGCAGTTGGGATTACAGCCGGTGAGTGCAGCCAGAGGGAGAGGATGGAAGATGAAAGACATGAGGAAGGGCACAGGTATGGAAAAACCCAAAAATTAAACGCAAGCCAATAAAGTGTGTGTTGCTCCTGGGGTGTGGAAGCTGGAAATGACAGACAGGACCGAACTAAAGAAGGCACATCTGAACTCTGAGTGACTGAGTCGTGTCCCGAGTCACTGCTACCGCAAGGCAAGAGTCAAAAAGACACGGGAGACAAATAAAAGGGACTGCCAGTAAATCAACCACGAGTCGCGCTGCAGAATAAAAAGTGGATTGTTTATCCGGATAAAGAAAGGTCACAGAAGTGTTCACGAACGGAGCGGCAACTAAGGAGGTGGGTAGGAAAAATGAACAGCAAGAAATTGTTGCTTGTTGATGATTTGTTTCTGCGCACCATTGTTTATTTACATATGTACATTTGTAGAATATATATTTCATATAAATATTTTTCAAACATATATATTCATTTTGGCTAATCATACCCTTTGAATATTTCATATAAATATTTTTCAAACATGTATATTCATTTTGGCTAATCATTCTAAAATACCCTTTTTTCTGTTCTACTCAAGGTGATTTAAAAGTTCGGTAAAACCTGTTGGAAGAACAATAATAATTCCAGAAGCTAGCAACCGAAAAAATAAATGCTATCTAAAAAAAAAAAATTATTGCATTGCATTAACTGCAGTTTTTAAAAGTAAAATGTGTTTTTTAATTATGCATCGTCCGTTTAAGAGAGAATCAAAATTCAGAGGTAAAGTCCCATAAAAAAAAAAAAAACATAACGTGTGACTGCATTTAAATGAACTGGAGTCAGAGGAGCTTTTATTCCCTGGCAGATGGCAGTTGCTTCAAAAAAATAAATAAATAACAAATGAGTCTTTGACCACTAATCACTTAACGTGGTCTATAATAACGATAATATAAAAGAACTTAATTTCTATTGCACATTTCATACAACAGCGTGTAAAAAAAAACTTCTTGTTCCACTTTGGTCAAGAATTGAAATTTTGATTTCTTTCCTGATTTAACCTTTGAAAGACTGGCGATACAAATGTTTTCGCAAAGTTCTCAACATATAAAGCTTTTTTTAAATTAATTTTTTTGACAGTCTGTCATTCAAAGTAACTTAAAACCTCCTTCTTTTATTTCCTCCTTCGTGCTACAGATCTTACGCTTTCAAACATTTTGATCACAAGGCATAACTTTCACCTAAATTCTAGATCAGACGTTGGGCAAACTTTTTGACTCACGGGCCTAAAATTGAACAGGGAGGTGCCGGGTCAGGAGCAGATAGATGAAGCGTTCGTGTGAACTGAGATAAATGACATGTAAAAGTCATCCATCCAAAGGCAAACATGCTAAAATGCTTTTATCATTTTCTACGCCATCTATTGGGGAAACATGGGTACTGCAGGGAAAAGGCAGAAGTATAAAGATAATATAAATAAATTATGTCATTTGGAAAAGTTTAGAGGGCCGGATTAAAAAGCAGAACGGGCCGCATCTAGCCCCCGGGCCTTAGTTTTGCCCATGCCTGATCTACTGTAGACCATTATTTTCCTGCTTTCTTCATTTTTATGACAAATCTCCCCCCTCCTCTCATAACCACTTTTTTTTTCCCCCCTCAGCAGCAAGTGATAATGTGACCTGCCAAAGTGCTGCAAACCACACCACCATCACAGCGGGCTCCTCTTTTTCGTCTACTGAAATAGACTCATACAAATGAAGAGGGGAGAGATGGAACAGGGCTGAAAAGGAGGAAAAAATAAAAGCGGGAGGAGGAGCAGGAAGAAATCCAAAAAGGAAATAAGAGAAGAAAGAAGAAAAAGAGGAGGATGAGGAAAATAAAAAGCAAATAGGAAGCTAAAAAAAAATTAAAAAAAAGAAGAAGAAGAAGAGAAAAAGAGCAGTGTTGTGAAATGAAAATTGAGGAGTCCAGGCTGGATGTTAGTAGCCATTGCAGGTAAGTTAGCACTTCACATTACTTTGCTTTCATTATCCTTTGCTGTGAAACTATTTTTTATTTGTTTCTTGTACTTAGTTTTAGGGTTTGGTTAGTTTGTTTTTTTCATTGTTTTTTTTAAGTAGTATCCCCCTGTTTTTATATACCGTAATTTCCCGGACTATTGAGCGCACCTAAATAAAAGCCGCACCGACTAAATTTAAAAAGCAAAACAAATACTACTAATAAATGCTTTTTTCTGAACAGTGCCTGTAACACAACCGGTTTCCTGTTTCGGCGCCCCAACCATAGTTGGAATGCACAGGGGAGACTTAATGATCTGCTCCAGGGCTGAAGCTAACATTAGCTCTGGGGCTAACTCCCTTCTTTTTGTGCTTGTCCTCAGCAGAGGTAAACAGAAACGGGGAAGTTGGGGTCTTTATTATCAGCCACACCGACCACAACAGAACATAAACAGTGTTTTACGCACAGAGATTCACAGACAGACATACGCTACTAGTATAACACACAGTAGCCTACCAGAAAAGTCACTAGCGGCATGAACTTCGTTAGCCCGTAAAAATCTATAAATTAGTTGCATCATTGTTTAAGCCGCAGAATTCAAGGCGTGTCGAAAAAAAAGGAGCGACTTATAGTCTGGAAATTACGGTATGTTCAGTCTGCTCAACAGTAGTGTCTGTTGTCTTTTCTCTTTGGGACATTTAGTCCAATTTTGTGGTTGATGTTTGGATCAATAGGAAAATTACAGTTATCATTAGGTTTGAAGCTGTTGTTTTTTTTTTAGGACACAAAACTTTCTCTGCAGGGCGCCACCGTTTGAAGCTGTTGTAGAAAATTTCTGCGCCCCACACCAAAAAAAAAAAAAAAGTCTTCAGACTTGTTTATTTCACATATTTTAATTGTAACTGTTTCTACGCAACTTCAACTTTATATTTGCTAGTGTTGGTACCTTTATGTCAGGAGTGTGATTTTCTGTGTGGGGGAGGGGCGGAGGGGCAGATCAAACGGGCGACAGCAAAAACAGGAAGAAGAATTAAAAAGAATTCATTTAAATAAATCCATTTTACACCTCCTCTGGATCGGTTCGATTCGAAAATTGGTCAAAATTTCAGGATCAAACATTGAAAAAAAAAACATATATAGCCCATGATGGTGATGGTGATCGTCATATGTGAGGTCACATTTAGTTGCGTGCAGTGGTGTAGTTGTGTCACAATGACACAAGTAGTTCACTTTCACTTTCACTTTCACTTTCCTGACGGTTCTCTTGCTTTTAGATAGTTTGTTCTTTCGGCGTCCGGGTGAGTATTCCTGGTTCACTGTAGTGTTTCGAGAAACTTCTAAATTTGTTATTAACTATAGAGTTGTCAAAAATCCACGCCCCTTCAGAAAACCTCCGGTTGATTTATTCATTAAAAACATGAGAATCAATTCAAAACTTCAGAACTTATCGGCTACCGCGGCACAGAAAATGAATTTCTTTTTGCAGTAGCAAGCATTTTTGGGGTGCACCACTCACATCAGCAACGGGAAAAGACTCCTGTGTTTGATAAGTATGGGGGGGAAAAAAAACCCTGCAGAATGTCAAAGTCAAAACCCAAGAACGAGCCCAGAATCGGCAATCTGAATTTTCTCACTACTTTTATGCTATAATTGTTTTTTAAAACAACACTTTTTGAGGAAACTTCAGTTTCTTGTTCAAAGATCTTGTCTAACATTGATGCTGTAGGTCGGTCGGTATCAGCCGTTACCGCTGCGTTACTGCGTTACCGCACCATCGTTGAAGGATCATTACATTTTCAAAATGAAACCTCTTTCAGACTTTATTCTGTTAGTATCAGAGTCTGAATGACCTCAAAAAAATAGACTTTGTATCAGAGTCTGAATGACCTATTGTTTTTAAAACAACTTTTAATGATGATAAAAAGTAAAGGGATATGACTGGACTCTTTCGGAATGAAGTAAATTAGGAAAACTGAAGTACATTTTTTCATTGTTTTCATTCATTCCCACTGGAGCTCGGTACCAAATGACCTGCGGACCAGTACCGGTGCCAGGATCGGGGGTTGGGGACCACTGCTGTTGAGGATTGATTTAGGGACCTGTTGGGATGTCGTTTAATTCCACTAATCCCCTTCTTGTTTAGTATTTCTCCAAAAACGAGTCCTATTGGGACCTCCTAAAGCAGAGGTTCTCAAAGTGGAGGGCGCAGTGCTATTGTATGCCGGGCGCGGATGGAATGAACGAAACGTAACGCTGCATGTTGTCCAATGTTGTGAAAGAGACTGGCAAAAAAAAACAGATTAGTTGAAGATGGTGTAAAATCAAGTTCTGATAACAACATTGCAGGGCCTAATTCTCACTTTTGTTTTTGCTGTCGCCCGTCCGATCACCCCCAGTCCCTCCCCACATACAAAATCTCTCTCCTGCCAAACAAAAGTTAGCGATGCTAGCATACGATGCTAACGTTTTTGACGGAACATTGACGTACAGTAAATGCAAAGCAGAGGATCAAGCATCGGTGTGTGCGTTTGTGAGTGTTGCTTTTGTACGGGCTAATGCCGGCACACTGATGGGACCCCCACTTGCCGCTGGGAGGGTTCGATAGCATTGTGACTTTTCAAGTTTGGTTGCATCGGAAAGGGGCATCTGGTGTAAAAAAAAACTCTGCCCCATGTCTGTATGGAGACCCCTGCTATAAGAACAAGTCATTTCTTCTTCTTTTTCTTCTTCTTCTAAGGGATGTTGGTTTGTATTCGTGTTGTCTTGTATAAGCAATACCTTTGGGGAGTAACGGAAAATGATGATAATACCATAATGATTATTATAAATGTCTACGGTCAGGGTTCAGTACCTAACGACAATAACAGTGTTTGTGTGGCTGTGTTATTTAGGGAGTGTATCAGCCAATCGGTAATCAGTTTTGTTCTGCAGCTCAAATCCAATTCTTCATCACCTCCCTGCTAGCAGCAATAATTTTACAGTCACGACCACAGTCCAACGAACGTAAACTCAAGGTATTACATCTGTTGCGACGAGAAAAAAAAAAAAAGTGATTCAGTGATTAAAAATACATTCTACAAACTGACTTAAGAGAACACACAGGGAAAATGCAGGAAGCTAAAATCAAGGTAAAAATATAACAGCTGAAGGAATTTATTTATTTATTTATTTTTTTACCTTGACATAAAAATTCCAAAAAGTCAAATGTGCGTTTCTAATAAATTTGGTGTGATCGATGAGCAGAGGCTGTGGGAATTTAATACTGGGAGAGAAACCAATGCTTCGGGGAATCAGAGCAATTTATCCATGGTCAGGAATCAGGAGGGGGCGTAGTTGTTATTCGCCCTCTAACATGATAGTGTGCTGATGTATCACCAGCTGACAGCTTTTCTCCTTAAAATATATAGGGGGGGGGGGGGGGGGGGGGGGGTCAGATTTTACAGCCCAGCACAAATGCATGCTGGGATAAGTCACGTGAATGCATTTCTTTATTGTATGACATCTCTGTTATGGCTCCTTGCTAAGGTAGCAGCTTATGCCTAACTTAGTTATTAGACAGGGATGGTAGCCGTAGTTAGCATTTGAAAGCTAATATAACAATATCTCCTTCAAATTGAATGGTACCGATAGTAGCGGCCATTAATATAACATATAAATACTATTGAGAACCTGATAATATGTATTTTAGTTTCAGTACAAACAACTGTATGTGGTGCTGCCACCTAGTGACAGGAGGCTTGCAGCAGCGCCCATATTCCATTGGAAGCCACTCACGTCCAAACCCCACTATTTGAGAAGAACTGAATTAGACTATTGCTAGTCACTTAGCTTCAAGCTAATGCTACAATATATACTCTATTGACATTATTATGTACAAATACAAAAAAATATAAAATAATGTTTTTTTTTACAAAGGTAAACAGTAAAAAAAAAACAGTAAAAAAAAAGTAAACAAAAAAACAAAACAATTCTTTGTTTAAGAATGAAAGGTGACGTTGGGTTCAAGATAACACACCGGTTTCCATGATGGAGGTTTCCTGTGAGGAAGGATGTGATGAAACGGTAGAGGTAAATTATGATACGTACTGACAAGTACTGCATCTTGTAAACGTCTAGAAGCGGAGTGGTATTGATTGATACAAATAAATTGCTGTCTGTTTTAAAGATATAACCTTAGAAGGCAGTAACAGTGATGTTGAGGGAGTTTTTTTTTTCTTATGCGGGAAAAAACATTGCCGTGATTGATGGTATTGAGGGCTGCACCGAGGTCAAGGAGAATGAGTATGTTCAGTCTTTAGTGTCAGGAGAGAGCAAAACTCATTGGTAATTTTTACCAGGGGGCAGTTTTTTTGCACTGTGGACTAGATCGTCTTTGTACCGCCTCAAGTAATCTCAGTAGGCTTTGAAAAATTAACCGCCAATTTTCTTGTAAAGACTTTCAACCTAGGTTTTGGGGGATTCGATTTTTTTTTATTATTATTGTTAAAGTGTTAAAAAGGCTGAAGAGTGAGTAAAAGCTAAAGGTAGCATGACTAAGACAACAGGTTTTGAACCAGCTTGTTCGCACCCTATTTGATTACGAAGCTAAATGACAAGCTAAATTTCTGGTGTGCTAAACTAGCTGTGTAAATGAGCAGATATTCATTATATAAGGTTGTTGTTTTTTTGTTTTTGTTTGTTTTGTTTTTTTCAAAAAATACATAGAAAATAGAAGTCTTTTCTATCTATAGGGTCCAGTAAATAAATCATTCATTTTTCATTTTTTGACTTGCAGGCCGCTATGGGTCCTTAAAATTTGACGGGGAGGCCAGGTCAGGAGCAGATAGATGGAGCGTTCTTATAAACTAAAACAAATGACATGTAAAAGTTCAATCAGTAATAAAATGCTATAATGCTTTTAGCCTTTTTTTATGCCATCTATTAGGGAAATTGCAGGGATTGCAGGGGAAAGGCAGAAATATAATGAAAATAGAAATTAATAACATCATTTGGACAAACTTGTGGGCTGGATTAAAAAATCCAAACGGGCCGCATCCGGCCCCCAGGCTGTAGTCTGCCAATGGGTTAGTGTTAGGGTTAGGGTTAGGGTTAGGTTTAGGATTAGGGTTAGGTTTAGGCTAGGGTTTAGAGTTAGAGTTAAGGTTAGGAATTATTTCTCCACTGTTTATCCACATCTTAACTTTGAAATTCACCTCATTGACTGACAGTTAAAGGCTAAACTAAAGGTTTTCTTTGTATCACAAGAAACATCTGGCAAAACTTGCTTACTTGGTTCTTAACTGAAAACTCGTATTTCAGCGAGCTCACATCTTGAAGGCCCACCGATTCATGTATAGATTAAGTACAAATTTTGAAAAATCAAACACCAAGGTTCCAGCGCTTCATTACAATCCTACATGGAAAAAAAAAATCTGTATTATGTTTTAAATATCAGGACCCACTAAGTGAGAGACAGCCACATCCTGCATCGTCTCCCTGCTGGGAAGGAAAACCGATTCAACGCAGTCCTAAAAGGAGCTCCTGGTTTTGTTTTTTTTTTCTTTTACTGATGTTCCTCCGCTGCTTGTGCATGTATCGACAGCTGATGATGAAATGTTTAAAACATTGAATTGATTCTCCTAATTACTTTACAAACCACAGTGATGCGTATTTCAGAGTACGCAGTTTTGACACAGCGGGAGTGTCTTTGTCAGGGAAAACGGAAAAAAAAAAATAACCTTAGGACCGACAGCGCCGGTGCCCATGAGATTTTCCCGAGCTACGTCGAGACGGAAAAAAAAAAGCTGTTTCACACTGTTGCGTGATTCAATTAAGGGAAATACAGACAGGCCACTCTGGATCAGAGGAAAAAAATGTACTTATTTTGAGTGAAATATGTTTTAGAGGTATTTCATCAGGTGATGTAATTCTTACCTATTCTTGCTGTGGTTTTCACAAACTTTGTTAGGTGTGTATGTACATATGTATATGTATATGTATATGTATATGTATATATATATATATATATATATATATGTATACAGTATATACTGTATATATGTATATATGTATATATGTATATATGTATATATGTATACAGTATATACTGTATATATGTATATATGTATATATGTATATATATGTATATATATGTATATATGTATATATGTGTATATACATATACTGTATATATGTATATATGTGTATATACATATATACATATATACCTTAGGCTTTATTTTATCTCTCTATGTAATAACGGTATGGCTGATTTTCTTATGCCAATTACCATTTACCATTTTGAGTCAAATACCTTTGTCTAGTTTACAGTTGTCTATTTAATTATTTAGGCTCAATTTAGGCTCTTTTGCTAACTTTTTGCAAGAGATTTTCCTTCGTTTAGTTCAACTTTCGTTTCGGTGTTGAATTATCATCGACTATTTATTGGAAGTCGGTAACAACTTGGGGCAATTGGAATTTAGAAAGACTTATGGCACAATCATATGGCCCTTTTCTGTCAAATTCATGTAGGTTGGAAAAAAAATCACTGATATCGGACTGGATTCCGGGGTTGAGAAACAGTGGAAATTTGTTAGACATTCCAACATTATAGTGAGAATATTCGACAGTTTTATCGCGAGACCAAAGGGATATCATTTGCAAGACCTTATTGTGTAAAATTGTAAACGAAACCGTAGCACTGCATGATGACGTATTCCTGGGTGAGCGTTAACGCCGTACGTCGGAATGACGACACAAGACTTTATTAATACATTTTAGGGGAGATGGTGACGTAACCACGCTGTAGGTCACGGCACGTCTTAAACAGAGGGACCCCTCTGTAGATCATATTCTTTGGGATTAAAGATCAGCAGCGAGACCTCCCAGAGATAAAAAGTGGAGACAGTGATAAAATCTGTGCAACGTCTCCGTGACTGCAGTCCACACTGCAGTGATACATAACTCAGAGCTGAAGGTGACCGACAAGGTCAGCGACGTGTTCCTCACTAATTTTTGTCAGTATTGTTTTCTCTTCCCGAGTAACGTGCATCACAAAGCGTTCGATTCTTGCCCTTGAGCATATTTCTAACATTTTCTTCAAGAATCAAATCTGATGGTTTGACGTCGAGTTTAAGGCGCTGCATGTTGTCGATGGTCTCACTCAGTAGTTCTCAATTCTTTTCAGCCCCGCACCGCCCTCCCCTTCGACC
>NC_024323.1:476100-494091 GCF_000523025.1 Cynoglossus semilaevis | reverse complement strand
ACGGCAACCCCCCAAAGGGGCCCGCCCCACTACTTGAGAACCACTGGTTTAACTGTATCAGACCTAACCGTAATAAAAGTTTCAAAGACAAACTGTGAATATGAACAATAGGGGATAAACCAGTACTTCCATATCTAGGTCAATATGCTAATGGCATATTTGGCAGAGTTGTAACATCAGATGCAATTCCTGATGCAACCAAATTTGGGATTAGGGACTATCGACCCCCGTAACCTTCCCGACCTGTAGAGGGCTTGGAATGCTGCAGAGGAATTCCCGTAACCTTCCCGACCTGTAGAGGGCTGCAGAGGAATTATGTAAAATAGCAACATTCCGAAAAACAGAGAACAAGATTGACATAGGTCAATAATGGAATCATTTGTATCTACCTCGTATTACCAACCATCGTCGGACAGCGGTTGATCACCGAGAAGAGGATAGCAGATGCTCGTCGTTTCACCGAACGCAGCAAAAGGAGACATCGTGCCTGGAATGTAGACGCAGACTCATTAAACACGGCGGTGATGAGACCTGGCTGCTCAGCCAGATGTATTTACCAACACTGCGGCCTCATAATCATTAACCGGATTAGAGCGATGACAGAGGAGGTGACACCGAAGCCGGCCACTCATCCAAGAAAACAGACCTTTTTTTTTTTTTTGTGAAAAACACACCATTAATAGTCATTTAAACAGTGGTTTTACTCAGGTTTACTGAAAGCAAACTGTAAGATCCACAACCAGGTTTGACTGTTTTACAGAGAAACAGTCGGCGAAGTAATGAAGCATGTGCGATACAAAGGGGCGAAACTCAGCTCTCATATCAAACAGCCCAGGCTGCTCAGGTCATACATACTAAACAGGCAGTGTCAATATGGGGGGAAATAAATCTCTTTTACAACATTCCCTTTATCAGGGCTGAGAAAGAACGGAATGAACAAACACATGTGGACACTTGTACCGCACTTGGCTCCAAGAGGAGGTCGGATAAATACTGAAGGTGTCCGAAGATAATTCAATAAATATAAAAAAAAGTCCTCGTTTTCTTCAAAAATTATTACGCAGTTGTATTTTTTTTTAGGGTAAAAACTTGGAAATTATTACGCAGTTGTATTTTTTTTTTAGGGTAAAAACTTGGGATAATGATCCGATAGAGAATTCAAGGTCAAACTGCTTACGCTGGTTGTTGTAGAGCAGCGGTTCTCAATTATTTTCCCTTCAGACAGAAACCCCACGACCCCACCGAATTGAAATACTTTTCAGAATTTGAGAGAATTTTCCTATCTGCACAGACCGCTGTATGAGTTGCTGCCACCTAGAGACTGGAGGTATTACAACAGCGGCACACTTCTGTCCAAGGTGCCATATTCCATTGGAAGCTTCTGCTAGAGTAATTTTCTATTTAAAAAAAAACTTAATTATTTTAAGCTCTTAGTTATTAGCTTAATAAGAGCAAAGTATTTATTGGACTGGCGGTTGACAATCCATTCGATCGCACAGAGACTGCCGTCCTGCCCGCAGCTTTCGCCGTGGCGGGCTGCTCTCTGGTGTTCGTCCTAAGCGACTAAGAGACCTCCATGGTTGGGGAGCGAGGATGAATTACTTTGTAATATTGTTCGTTACACTGTGTAGTTCCACATGGTCTGTTATGCTTCTTTGGTCCATTCGTTTACATTTGCCCTTGCTGTGTAATGCCAGGCCGTGAGAACTGTGACGTTTTTTTCTCGTGACCGTTCAGACAGAGGGCACTTTTTAAATTGAATTTGAACATCACCTATAAAAGTAGCCTGGCTCTCAAAAGTTGGATTTGTGCTGCTAAGATGGTCAAACCTGTTGAACTAGCATGCTAGCTAGCTATGTATAGGGATGCCGGTATTAGCTTAATTATGTAATATCGGTATAAGAACCATTATCGTTTTTTGTTTGGTTTTTTTCTCCGATAATGAAAACCTGATAATGCAATGCCTGGGTTTCACCCAGATGATGTGAGCTAAAAAAAAAGTTTTGAAGTGAAAGTATTATTTGTATCGTGCACATCACTGCGCGAGGTCCCTGCGACTCAATGGTTCTCAATTTAATTTATGTCATGCCCCACCACTTGAGGACAGAAATGTTTTCATGTATATTTCTATCTGTACAAACCACTGTATGAGTTGCTGCCCCCTAGTAGCTGGAGGCTTGTTGTCATTCAAGCATTACAGCAGTGGTACACTGATGTCTAGCTTACCATAATTCCAATGGAAACCCCCCCCACCCACCACCAGGATCGGGGTCCTTACAGAAATCGTAAAGCCGATCTATTACTGTCCCCCTTTTTTTTTTTTACAGAATTCACGTGTTACTTTTATTCATCACCTCCCTCTCCCATCTTCTCCCTTTCAAGGCACCTCTTCTGCATTCTTCGTTTTTTTGTTTTTTTTTCCTTTCACCCCTCACTTGCAGGGGCAGATGGCTGCACACTTTGAGCTTGTATCTGCCAGAGATTTATCTCATGTCAAGAAGCCTTTTTTCTCTCTCTCTCTCTCCACTGTCATCATTCATTGGTTGGTTAGGGGTTTTTAGATGATTAAATATATCTTGCTTTTAGAGAATACTTTCTTATGCCAGATATGAAGAAAAAGCAAAAAAACATATGGAAAATGCTCAAGTTAATGTATGTATATTTATACATACATTAACATACAGCGACCGTGTCTGAAGACTCTATAGCAGGTTTGTCAAACTCTTGGTTCAGGGGCCACATACAGTCTGATTAGATGTCAATTGGGTCCATGTCCAAGTCCATGTTTTTCTCCTGTGTTTTTATTCAAATAAGCAGTAAAGTATATTCCAAAACATTCACATTTAATGAATCATCATTTGACAAAACAGGGCTAACATGCAGTGTTAGCGGACTAGTTTTCGCCCACGGGCATTATGTTTGACACCCCTGCCCTCTAGTCTGCTTTATTTAATGCACAGATCCACCTTGCCATATGTTTTATTTTGTGTCATTTAAAGTTACATCTGTGATAAATGTAATTATATGTTGGTAAAAAAAAAAAGAACTATTTCCAATAAACAATTTTACTGTTTAACAAATATTTTTTGGAACAATTTTACTGTTTAACAAATATTTTGGAGTGGCACTATGAAGCCTATGAGAGATGGCGCTGAGAATAAGAAATAATGAGTGGCAGTTGGTGGCGCTGTGGCCCAGAGGCAATGTCTCTGTCATTGGTGTGGAACCCCAGGGTTCACCTCCTGGGTAAGTTCGAATCCCGGTTAGGGGATTGCTCTCGTTTTTGCTGTTGCGCATAACAGATCTAGCAACACGCAATGCATCCATGAAAATGGATGGATGGATGGATGGATGGAATATTGTAAAGGACGCTGTTATTTTTAATTCTTGCTCTCGTTTTTGCTGTTGCGCATAGCAGATCTGGCAACGCCCAATGCATCATACATCTGTGATAAATGTAATTATATGTAGGTAAAAAAAGAACTATTTCCAATCTTAGGGCGGTTGGTACCTTCCAGTGGACTCACCACCCGCAAGAAGGTTCAGGGGGGTTGGTACGGTGCAATGAGATTTGGGTGGTGACTGCTGTCCCCGCAACCCGGTAACGGATAAGCGGATGAAAATGGATGGATGGATGGATGGATGGAATATTGTAAAGGACGCTGTTATTTTTAATTCTTGCTCTCGTTTTTGCTGTTGCGCATAGCAGATCTGGCAACGCCCAATGCATCACTGCAAAAGTCTGAAAACAAAAAATGTGTATTGGATGGGGGCATACAAATTTTTTTGACCCATAGGTGGGGGCAGCAGAAAAGGTTTGGGAACCAGTGCTCTAACGTTATCCTTATCTCCTGTAATTTGTTGCGTAATCCATCCATCCATCCATCCATTTTCATCCGCTTATCGGGTCGCGGGGACAGCAGTCGCCACCCAAATCACATTGCACCATACCAACCCCCCAAACCTTCCTGCGGGTGGTGAGTCCACTGGAAGGTACCAACTGCCCTAACTGGGATTCGAACTTGTCCAGGAGGTGAACCCTGGGGTTCCACACCAATGACAGAGACATTGCCTCTGGGCCAAAGCGCCACATTGTTGCGTAATCATGGAAAGAAATGTATTATGTTGTCGCTCTTCTTAACCTCCTACAATTGTTTCCAATTTTTTCAACAGGCCGCAGGTGACTGTGATGGGTGTTCGTCTGGTCTACCTAAGTGACCTACCCTGGTGGCCCCAAGGACTGGCCCCATTGTCATTAGTGGTGCTGATGCTCTTCAATGTCCCCAGCTGCTCCGGACCACCACTCGGAACGTTTCTGTCACCCACGGTCAACGTGGCGGTAGTTTTTAGTGGCTCTACCTACCAGAGCGAGATCAAGGGGCACCTGAGCCGGGAAAACTTCATCGATCTACCCCTGGAAGTGAACCCCATCACTGTGCTGGTGAACAACACCAATCCTCGGGCGCTGCTCACCCGCATCTGCGATACTCTTTCCAATTACAGAGTCCACGGCGTGGTCTTCGAGGACAATGTTGGCTCAGAGGCCGTGGCTCAGATTCTGGACTTCATTTCCTCTCAGACTGCAGTGCCCATCGTGGGCACCAGCGGAGGGTCCGCTGTTGTCCTATCACATAAGGTCAGTGAGAGGATGGGGTCAGGAATAAAGGCAGCTCTTATCGAAATGTACAAAGACTGTATTTGAACTTTAAGGGAATAAATTCGGAAAATATTCGGGTCGTCTGTTTGCCCTGCGGAGTTTATCTTGGAAAATGAGGTCGATTTGAAATGTAACAAAACACAAAAACAACAACGAGTTGTTGTGACAAAATAATCTGAAAAAATCAGATATATTTTATATATATATATAAATTTTTTATATATTATATATAATATATTTTCAAATATTTGCAATAGTCTTAGGCTTTTATTGCCATAAAAATTAAATTCCTGTCTGTGTTTGTCTGTGTACATCTTCTCTTCTCTCTCTCTCTTGCTGTGTGTGTGTGGGTGTGTGTGTGTGTGAGAATGTGTGTTTGTTGTTGGTGTTTGGGCCCTGTGTGACGTGGGCAGGAAAAGGCAGGCACTTCCTGCTGGGTACCAGTAAGGTGGACATATGTTGCTGCAAGGGGTTGTGGCCAGAAGTCAGAGTTACAGAGCGCTATAGATGGATTGATAGAGGGAGAGAGAGAGACAGAGAGAGAGAGAAGGAGAGAGGGGGGGGGGGGGTGGAACTGAGCAAAGAAAACGTAGCTAGAAAAAGCTCTTTAGACACAGTTGAAGGAACATTTTCAAGGGAAAGCAATCACAAAAAGTCCAGAACAGATGTAGGCCCTGACGTAAAGTAAGAAAAAAAAAAAAAAAAAAGAATCAATATCATGCATTCAATCTTCATCTACCACCTAATCCTTTTCAGCGTTGCGGCAAGGTTGGAGCCAATCCCAGCAGTCATCCGGCAAGGGCTCACTTGACACTTCGGTCGTGTATATCAGGGACACGTAGAGCCGCTGACATTCTTTTCGAAATTAAACTCGTATATCTGTGTAAAAAAAACTGGGGCTTGAAACTGACAATGTTGATGCATTAGACAGATAAAACGAATACAAATTGTAGATCGTGCCTTAACAAGACTCACAACAACAGGCTGGAAATATGAAGCCTAAGAGAGATGGCGCTGAGAATAATAATAATAATGAGTGACGGGTGGTGGCGCTCTGGCCCAGAGGCAATGTCTCTGTCATTGGTGTGGAACCCCATGGTTCACCTCCTGGGTAAGATCAAATCCCGGTTAGGGAGGTTTGTACCTTCCGGTGGACTCACCACCTGCAGGAAGGTTCATGAGGGGCTGGTACAGTGCAGTGTGAATTGGGTGGCGGTCACGGACTGCTGCCCCTGCGACCGGGTAACGGATAAGCAGATGAAAATGGATGGATGGATGGATGGAGTGGCGGTTGGTTAAATTTGCATGATTTTTAAAATATATATATATATATATATATATCAAATGTATTCTTTAAAAAAAATGCAGATTAACTACCAAAATTACAATATTTGGATATTGATATTTCAAAATAATCCAAATGTTTCAAATAAAAATTTTATATACATACATACATATAAACTAGAAAAAAAGCGACAGCACAACCAAAAGGATGAAAACAAAAAGGCAAAAAGAAGCAATTCATAAGAAAACACAGGAAAGAAAAGAAATAGGGACGTACGTAATATGGGCCGACCGATATCATCCATCCATCCATTTTCATCCGCTTATCCGTTACCGGGTCGCGGGGGCATCAGTCGCCACCCAAATCACACTGCACCGTACCAACCCCCCAAACCTTCCTGCAGGAGGTGAGTCCACTGGAACGTACCAACCCCCCTAATCGGGATTCGAACTTGCCCAGGAGGTGAACCCTGGGGTTCAACACCAATAACAGAGACATTGCCTCTGGGCCAAAGCGCCACAATATCGGACATCCCTAATAAAAATTCCAGAGTCAAGATCAAGTTGGGGCAGTGGTGGCTTAGTGGTTAAAGAAGCGGACTTGGGTCTGGAAAGCTTCAGGTTCGAGTCCACCAGCTCCCAAGCTACCACTGAGGTGCTCTGAGCATGGCACCATCCCCACATACCCTCGGCGCTACCACTGAGGCCTCTGTTCACTTTGGTCACATTTCGTTGTGTGCAGTGGTGTGCTGTGTCACAATGACAAGTAGTAAAAAAAAAAAAAAAAGTTGTTTCTACTCTACTTCCAGGGTGAAGGCTCTAGTTTCCTGCAGCTTGGTTCGTCCATCGAGCAGCAGGTGAACGGCATGTTTAAAGTGATGGAGGAGTACAACTGGCACAGCTTCGTGGTCATAACCAGCTTGTACCCTGGCTATGAGACCTACGTGGATTATATCAAGTCTTTTGCCGACACCAGCTACTTTATGTGGGACCTGCAGGATGTGCTGACCTTTGACATGTCTGCCGACGGCATGAATGACATCCGAGTGCAGAGGCTGCTACAGCAAATCGACACCCAGGTGTTGCTGGTCTACTGCTCACACAACGAGGCCGACTACATGTTCAACATGGCGTCTAAAGCCGGCCTCTCCGGCCCCGGATACATTTGGATTATCTCCAGCCTAGCGGTGGGTAACCTGGATGTCGCTCCTCCAGACAGCTTCCCCGTAGGCCTTATCAGCATCATACCTGATAGATGGAGGATAAGTCTGAGGAAACGGGTGAGAGACGGGGTGGCCATTGTGGTAAAAGGCGTGGAGAGCTTTCGTAAACAGTGGGGCTTCATTCCTGAGGTCCACAGCAACTGCCTCAACCCTATCAAACCATCGTCTGTGAACGACACGTTATTCAGGTAAGGTCAAATGTTGGGTTTTAAAATGTACAAAACCTTCAAAAAGTTTCTGATTGATGCTTACCAGTACTGCAACTCTGCATGACGCAAATGTTTATTTTTGTATCACAATGCAACCCTATGCCAACAAAAATGTTAGTGATGTTCTATGGTCAAAAATGGAAAAAAAGGGAATGAGCGAAAATGTTCTTTACTTTCTCACACACTTGTGAAAAAAGCCCTTTGCACAATGACTGGTTTCTCTCTGCCTTCTCATTTTCAATGTGCACTTAAACTGAATTTAACTTGTTTGCACAGTCATACTGTGGCGCTTGAGCCCAGAGGCAATGTCTCTTACATTGGTGTTGAACCCCAGGGTTCACCTCCTGGGCAATATCGTATCAGTCATCACCCGCAGGAAGGTTTACGAGGGGCTGCTGCGTTGCAGTGTGATTTGGGTGGCGATCAAGGAGACTGCTGCCACCGCGACCCTGAAATGGATAAGCAGATGAAGATGGATGGATTTATGCTCCTTTTGCTCTAGTTGTGTGTGGTATAGCAGTCCAGTTATTATTGGCAATAACCAGATCTCATTTTGCCATCAGGGTTTTTAGTATGAAGTTCTTAGTCTGTCAAAGGGTCCTTAAAGCATAGCATCCTTTGCTCCAGAGGAGTAAGCTTTGTTGTAGCCTGGAGCGGAAGATTGTAGCGTCACTTACTTCACTAAGACCTGCTCGATTCTTGCTCAACACCAGCACTCCCAAACCGGGAGTACTGGGATCTTGTCAAGTCTGCTGTTGTGATCGTCCTGTGCAGTGGTGTCTGACAACAATTTCCTGCATTAGCCCATTTAGCTAGCAACGCTTTACGCAGCCGTATTACAAAGTCACAAATTTTTCCACCATTATCTCGTCCCTTTCTGAACACTATTGTAACAATGAAGGAGTAGTGACTCACTGCCATTTCCAGCTAGCCGTTTCCTGACTTGCTTCATCTCCCACTCTGGAATTTAGTTTTGTGTATGTCTGAGGATTTCAGAGTTCACTGATAGCTACAAGAATCACCTGTTGTGCATTAGCATTAGCTACTTCAGTTCCTACACTTTAACCATTTTGAGGTTTAGAAATCTCTAAAAGTTGCTCAATAATGCCTAAAGCTGAAATAGAAAATAAAATGCAACCGTCCAGGTTGATCATGTTCTATAGTTAAAGCACTATAAATGATAACATTAGCTCCTGGGCTAACTCCCTTCACTTTATGCTTTTCCTCAGCAGAGGTAAACAGAAACAGGGAAGTTGGGGTCTTTATTTTCAGCCACACTGACCACAACAGAACATAAACAGTGTTTTAACAACTCACGCTTCAACATGACAGGGCTCAAACTGCTCTCAACGTTAGCTACATATGCTGCTAGTATAACACACAGTAGCCTACCAAGTCATTTATCGCTAGTGGTATGAACTTTGTTAGCCAGTAAAAATCCATAAATTAGCCGCATCATTGTTTAAGCCGCAGGGTTCAAAGTGTGTGAAAAAAGTAGCGGTCCAGAAATTACGGTAACTTATGTACATTAACTAGCTTAACAATCCGGATAAGCAAACTGCACTTATAAAGCCTTATTTGAATTTAACTAAGTTTCTGGTAATAGTACTAGTCAGAGGTGTGGACTCGAGTCGCATGACTTGGACTCGAGTCAGACTCGAGTCATCAATTTGATGACTTTAGACTCAACTTGACCAAACGTAAAGAGACTTGGAACTCGACTTGGACTTTAACGTCAATGACTCGTGACTTCACTTGGACTCGAGCCCTTTGACTCGACAAGACTTGATACTTTCTCCAAAACCTAAAGTGATCTGTGTAAATATATTATTATTTTGTTTAAAAGGACTCGAAACAGAAACGTATGGACTTGGGACTTGACTTGACACTTTTCAGTCTTGACTTGGACTCGACTCGGACTTTACCTGTCTTGACTTGAGACTTGACTCGGACTTGAGTGCAAAGGCTTGAGGCTTGCTTATGACTTGCAAAGCAAGGACATGGTCCCACCTCTGGTTCTAGTACTGCCACAAAACAGGAACTATGTTTTTTCAAGGTCATTGATTTTCCCGTATGCACCAACAGCTATGTCCACCTTAGGCCTTGTCATGTATACTACAAGTACTGCATCCTAGCTGCCAAACAAGTTCTGTCAACCTCTCTTTAACAAATCGCAAGAAACCAATATGCCATTTTATTTTCTTACAAATGCAAGACTGGCCTTTTCTGACATATTTTTGACCATTTGGTTGACTGCAGCTTATGATATGATGATAAGACTGTGAATTATTTAGGTGGTAACCAACCCCCATCCCCAGGCCTTACTTTCACTCTCGTTTCTCTCTTGAAGCCAATAAAACAGAGAGATTAAAAAAGTATCTTTCAGGTACAGAGATTAAGTTAAAAAAAAAATTGACATTTTTTTGAGATATTAGATGTGAGTCTAATCAATAAGCAATAAGAGTTTACATCATTAATGTGACTAATCGGGTAATTCATCTTTTGCCAGGTTCTGCAAGCCAGCACTGGTACTGCAGCCAAAATTTTAGTATTTAATCTTGGTCCTACAAATAAGATTCAGACAGGACTTCAATCTCCTTTTTTTAAGATAATAAAGCAATTCCCATCAGGGACAGCAGTCCACACTAAGTGCTCAAACTCATTTATGAAATTTCCCCAAATTATGAGAGAATTTTTTTCTTTTTTTCTTACGCAGAGATACATCCATATCATGAGACGCAAGGCTAATGCTACCTTGCTCGCTGTTTTTTTCAGTAGAATGTTTTCATCAGCAAAGTAAACAGTCGGAGAGACACGACTCCACTAGCGTCAGCTTTTGGCTCACTCAGGCCAAAGTCACCCCGGGAGAGTGTTAAGGTGTAATAGATGGTCGACAAGGACACGCAGGCATTATCAGAGACTACTCTCCTTCCTCTGTCATGAATAATTCTTCCTTCTTCTGCTGTCAGATATCATGAAACGAATCTTAAGATATTGATCCTGTCAAAAAAAAAAAATGCTCTTGTCATATCTGGCTTTTCCTTATTACCTTCATCTTCCCCCGTCTTGGCTAGCTGTGTTTTGAATAACCAAAGGTGTTTCACCTGCTAATGGGATGAGAACATGGCAGGTGAGCTGATTAGCAGTTCAGAGAGGTTTTTCACACTGACCAGACTATCGGCCGCTGTTCTCCCAGCAGGCTTTCCACACCTCTGCTGGAGGAGTGGCTAAGCTTACACAGCAGAGTTGCATTTTTAAAAATTAAATTATGGCAGTCAGATTATGGCAGCAGCGGGTGTAGACACCTCCAAGAAGACATACCGCAAGAAAGGGATTTTTAAACAAATACATTGACAGATAGTAGATCTTAAAGTCACTAATCTTTAGTTAAGATGATGACGGCAATGTTTAGACTGTAAGTTAACACAAATCTTAGACTATAGCAGTAGTTCTCAAATAGTGGGGCAGGGAAGGGGAGTGAGGCGCTCGGGGCGAAGGAAGGTTGGACGTGAGAGGCTACCAATGGAACATAGCACGCTGGACAGAAGTGCTTGGACGTGAGAGGCTACCAATGGAACACGCTGGACAGAAGTGTGGCGCTGCTGTAATGCTTGAACGATAAACAAGCCAACAGTCACTAGGTGGCAGCAGCTCATACAGTGGTTTGTACAGATAGGAAAATACATATTATTAGAGACTTAAAGACTTTTTTTTTGTTTGCCATCAATTGCTGCTTTTTTAGTATTATTTTTAACATAGAATAAGATAGTCACGATTCGCATGGAAGAAGCAGGTATTTCTTGGTTCCACTGAGAACCAACTTTTCAGGTTCCAAATCTGTTTTGTTTCCAGACTAAACGTGCAGGAACTGTACTATACAAAATCAAAGTATGCTCAACAATATCTTTGTTTCTTTGCAGGCACATGTTAAACGTAACATGGGAGCACAATGACTTCTCATTCAACAGTAATGGTTACCTGATAAATCCAGCAATGACCATCATCACTCTTGACAGAGACAGACTGTGGGATAAGGTCAGTTGTCAATTCAAATCAACATGTAATGCATCGATCATCAGCTGAAACCCGTTGGTGCTGTTTTGGAGACACAAGGTGAATGCAGGCGGGACCAGGGAGCCGTAGCAAACTGAGAGGGTGACTGTGCCCGCCGTACCAATTTTAGTATGCCCATAGCAGTACACTTCCACCGTACCTGGCTGGATTGCATGTCATGGAAAAAGCCAGCGAACAGTTGGCTTGTTCGGCAGGCACCTGGATGCAGCAGTATCCAACTTTTCAGTGAACCAGTTGAACGGCTTGGCACAAGAGCCTACAGAGTGTATGACGCTTGTTCTTGAGCTGCCAGGCGAGCGGTATAAGGGGCTTACAGAAATGGTTGAAGAGAGGCGCACCTTGGAAACCTCTAAATTAAACCTTACTTTCTCAGTTGACATCTTGTAACTTGGCACAGTAAACCTCCGGGTTTAGCGGTTCCCAAACTTTCTCTGCCTCTGGTTCATGAGAAAATGTTCACACCCCCAACCCTTGGCCTCACTACTGGGCTACTCTAGTTGGTCCTGCATTCCAGATCTGCACCAGTCCGTGGGTCCATTTTTACCGGACCACAACGAAAGAATGCATAACTTACATTATTTCCATTTTATTTAATATCTGATTCTTAACAATGTTTTATTTTGAAAAATTCCCAGATTCCTGGACATCCGCTAATGGGAAAGCTAAAAACAAATGTCTTTGGAAAGTTTCTTTGCGCAGGGTAGAAGAGTCAGCGAGTAGACAGAAGAAGAGTTCACATATTCAAAGGAAAAGAAGGCTGCATTTAACAGACAATTGCAGGAGTCCTCCTTGAAATATGAACTTATTACGACAGGTTGTTAGGTTGTTAGCCCGTGCTGCGTAATACGCAGCAAGCGGCTCTCTAACGAGGCAATGAAGCCTTCGAAACTACTTTGCTTGTCTTTTAAAGCGTTCTTGCATTAAAAGACAAGCGCAATACACAGTGGCTTTATTATTATTATGGCATTTATTATTATATTTAGAAAATACCAGTCTTTATGCTGGTCGTATCATTTTATTTAGTTGTATATTTATCCGCCACATCCTAAAGGCTGGTCCGTTAAAATAGTTTTCAGACGTTTAATCGGTCTGTGGCGTAAAAAGGTTGGGGACCACTGCCATGTTCTTCACCATGGAGGATTCCGGGTTTTTTGGCCTTCATCGGTTTCACTACCTTAAAGGCTCCCTTCTTCACTGATCAACATTATATCAAAGCACTTTCTCAGCCTGCTATATTCAACACTGTCTCCTTAGCCGGTATCTTCCCAACATTGTCAGACTCCTAAATCAAAGTAGTCCTCAATTTACATTCATGAAGAGTTCCTCATTTTCGACTTTTTGCAGGTCGGGACTCACGAAAGGGAGATCCTGCAGATGCGGTACCCTGTGTGGCCAAGATATGGCGCATACCTGGAGCAGGTGTCGGACTATAGGCACCTGACTGTGGCCACGCTGGAGGAGCGCCCTTTTGTCATTGTCGAACCTGTGGACCCTTTAACTGGTACATGTGTCGGCAACACCGTTCCCTGCAGGCGACAGTCCAACAAAACTGAAGTGTAAGTTGCCCGAAACTCCGACCCACAACAACACAATATCAAGGCAATTATACAACTTAATCTCGAAGGAGTAGTCTACGTCCTTTTGGATCTAAGTTGTATGATGTAGTGGCGCTTTGGCCCAGAGGCAATGTCTCTGTCACTGGTGTGAAACCTCAGGGGTTTTTTATGGGCAAGTTCGAATCCCGGTTAGGGCAGTTGGTACACTCCGCAGGAAGTTTCAGGGGGGGTTGGTACGGTGCAATGTGATTTGGGTGGTGACTGCTGCCCCTGCGACCCGGTAACGGATAAGCGGATGAAAATGGATGGATGGATGGATGGGTTGAATGATGTAGATAATTATCGCCTGGTTGCTTAATACTTTATGAAGCTCAATAAATAACTGCAAGAGGATTGTTAGTAAATGTAAACCAGCACACACCTTCATTTCCCGAAAGGATCTATCCATCGAGTGATCGATCGATCTATCTGTTTATCTGTCTGTCTATCTATCCATCCATACCAAACATACAGCCCACAGGCCAAAACTGGCCCACTATGGGGTTCAATACGGCCTGTTTGATAGATTTTGAAGAAATCCAGAAACACTTTATGTTAGTGATGTTTTGTTTTCTAAAATATTCTTTTACTTATTTGCAAGAAAACAAGGGGGGGAAACATGGACTTATTGTTATTTATAGATAATTATGTTGTGATTCTAGTGGTCCGGCCCACTTGACATCTAATCAGGCTGTACAGCATGTGGCCCCTGAACCAGAAATGAGTTTGATATCCCTGAGCTATACTGTTTCTCAGTTGGGATGTTGGTCACTGTGAAGAGACGGTTCTGATAATATAATTGGGTTGGGTTTTTTTTTTTTTTTTCAAAAAAAAAAAATCATTGTCACTCTTATGTGAACTCTCATATTACACATGGGTGTAATTAACTATAGGCTTCACATGTGCAATTAGCCTGATAATGGCTTTGTAGTACTCCGAAATGGTATACGCCTTGCGAGAGTGTAATAAGCTTTGAGAATAACCTGGAACATTTGCAATGATTGGATGAGAAAGAATTATGGGCCGCACGCTGGTGTGTCATTCAAACAAGAAGATTGGTCCATGCCATTAGTCTTATCATATATACATACCAAGACTGGTGAACATTTATGGCAGTAGAGGCTGATGAACATTAGCAACTAGTGGGATAATGGGATTGGATAAGGGTCAAAAGATGAAGACCATACCTTTTATCATTATGGAGTGTATTTTTACTCCGGGTACTTGATCAATTGTTGTAAAATAGAAGGCCTCGGAAGATACGGATGAGAGTTAAGGCAGAATTAATCAAGATAATGGGAGGTAGAGACTGAAATAAACCAGCAGGTTCCGGCAGTTTAACCATTGTTTTTGTTAAATATGTCGCATTTTGTACGTTGCATTTTGTCATGTAGAAGATACATTTTGGATTTTATTTTTGTTATGTTGTATCAATTAGGACAAGAGAAGTCCAGGATATGATTAGCAGAAAATGGAATGCAGTCAATTGTCTTAAGTTTAGTTGAAGTGAGTGTTTTTACTCACATGAAGCAGAATAAAATCTCGGGCTTGATCCTCCCTAAATTTTGAAAAATGAGAACCTCTTGAAGGAATGAGATATTCCATAATAAATACAGACACAAATAAAATGATATTTGTTTATATGGGAAATGTTGATGTAATGAAGAACTGTTCTTATTTTTTTTGGCTCTTTATTAGTGAACATTCAGCTAAGGTTATAGGCTATATTTTTTTCTTAACCCTCCTCCGTCATCCTTCGCATTTTGCACAGGGTTCCCATACCACACTGTAATGGAGCTGGTGACTGCCATATTTAATTAGTCCAGGTGAGGTCCTCGCTGATATATCATTTGAGAAAATTAGAAAAGATGATCTATGTTGACACTACTCCATAATTAAATAAACTGGATTTACTGAGAGTACATTACAAGGACAGTTCAATTTGTGAACTGATGACAGCTGGGCAATGCTTTCAGAGGAAACATGAGACTTAGAGGGAGACTGGACACACTTACCCTGCAGTTCAAAAACTCTTAAAGTTTTTTTGGGAAACTTAAATAATTGGGGAATTTAAGGAAACATTTTGATAGGACCGGTAACTCATACTGGGAGGATACTGGGAAAGAAATCAAATCAAAACTAAAAATCATTCCAGGCTCACCAATGAGCACCTCCACATGTGTTTGAGAACTTTTTAAATGTTTAGTAATGTATTGTCTACAATTTGGTTGATACTGTTGAGTCAGGATGTTTTGACTATTTCTGCTCTGCAAGACCTTACGCTCTCTCTAGAGCCAAACGGCACAATGCCCTGAACTTCTCTATCAGCAACGATCCCATCTTTAGTATTCTTTCCGGGCAACTGTTGCACCTAATCCCACCTAATCCCTAAACTTTACATCCAGAGGTTCTACATGACTTAATATCACTGTTGTTCTTCCAAAATATATGATGTAACCCTAAAGAAATAATTTGAACTTAACACCAGCAGAAAAAAAATGTACCCCTCAGTGTCTGTGTTGGTTCCTCCAAATGCGAGTTTAAAAACCACGAGTTTAAAGGTTTTTAAATTTTTGCATTTTAGTTTCTATTGGCTTTTTTTTTCTCTACAAACATTTAAGTTTATTTGGGTTTATTTATTTTTAGTTCACTTCTCAGTTTATTTGTTGTCATTTTGATAAACGTTTTGCCATCTCTGTCTAAGCATCCTAAAAATATTCAGCTAAAAATATTGATTTTTTTCTTTGATAAAATTACTGTTTGTCAAAATTTGAATTTTCTAACTTTGTCAACACTGCCTCCCTGAACATTAATAAGTAATGATTAGGATGTTTCCTCTTTTGAGCCACGATGATGAGAACAACTAGGGTGTTGTTCTCTAGCCTAGCCTTTTCCAGCCACATTTCCTGATACTGTCTGGACCTGCTGTTGATTTCTTATTCAGTCCAATGAGGCCAATAATATGCTGCGAATACTGCACCAAATATCCAATACATTGTGTATACTGTACATGACATTTTTTTATTGAGGTCCTGTTGATTTGATTGGCTTTTTTGTATGGGCCCGTTCCGCTTGCTAAAAGCTAAAATGCTAAAAGCATCGTAGCATTTTAGCCTTTATGCATGACTTTTACATGTCATTTATCTTAGTTCACACAAAAACGCTCCCTCTTTCTGCTCCTGACCTGACCCCACTGTTCAATTTTAGGACAATTGTGGCCCGCGAGTCAAAAATGATTATTGTTCAAATTATATCTCTTTTTTCTCAGGATTGTGGGTCACACGGAGCCATACACCAAACTGTGCTGCAAAGGTTTTTGCATTGACATCTTGAAGAAACTTTCCCGTACCATCAAGTTCTCATATGATCTCTACCTGGTCACCAACGGAAAACATGGCAAACTGGTGCGAGGAATTTGGAATGGGATGATCGGAGAGGTAGGAAGTTTCCAACAAGTCGGAATTCCGAGACAGAATTAACCATTTGCCCTTTGAAAATGCATCTTTGCTGTTAAACGTCTATGGGGATTTTATATATATTTGTAGAATTCAAAGTAAGGTTTTAGAATTTGACCAATATTCCATTCCGTATCAAAACGTTTTCATTTCAAAGGTTCAAAGTTGGTAAGTTAATGTGGCCAAAAGAACCTAAAACTAGTTTAAGGAGACTAGCTTAGTAATGACACCAGCCAAATAAACTACTGTGGGTAAAAACGTCATAGAAAAGCTAAGATTAGCCAAAAAATAAAATATGAACTAAATTGACATAAACATGATATAAAAGTGAAAGATATAATGTATACTGTAAATAACTAGTCACAGGTCAAAAATAACTAAATGTGAGCTCAAAAAGAGCTAAAGGATTTAAAGGGCAGATACATTTACAAATACAGGGGGCTTTTAACAACATGTGTTGTTAGGTCGCTTTCGTCAGCAACAGAAAGATCTTTACTCATAGAAAAGCTAAGATTAGCCAAAAAATGAAATATGAACTAAATACACCCTACTCGACAAAGCTTTGTTTAGAAGTCTATTAGCAACACATATCAACCACAGGAGCCCCCTTAGTTGCTGTGCCCCCCCGCACCCCCGGAGACATCAGTACAACTAAGTCCGAGATTTTTCGAAAGTTTAGCCAACTGTTGAAACCTTCCAGACCGTTGACAAAGCAGTAGTTTGCTCATTTACAACTCTTTTTCTCTCACCACAGGTCGTTTACAAGCGGGCAGACATGGCGATTGGTTCCCTAACCATCAATGAAGAACGCTCTGAGATCATTGACTTCTCTGTACCTTTCGTGGAGACAGGGATCAGCGTAATGGTGGCCAGAAGTAATGGAACGGTGTCGCCATCTGCTTTTCTGGGTAAGAGAAAACCCTATATACACAATTAAAAATAGCAACTTTTCCCAATTGTATTATTTTTAGCTTTTTTTTTTTAAGATTTGAAGAGTTATAAAATTCCTACTGAATTTATTGTAAACTGTAAATGTGTAACAAATCCTTTAGTATCTCGATCTATCACTCCAATAGAGACTGCAACCATAAAGGAATGGTTGTATAAATAGCATTCCGCATGCAACTCCTGTCTCAAGATGCAAATACAATATGGCATCATGGAGAGGTGGTACCTCTATCCTAATTGGCCTGGTCAATGCATGGCTGCTCTACTGCTGTGACTGCAAACTGCTAGGTGTCAAAAAGCTAACGAAGCAAAGTAGCTTTCAGGCATCATCTCCAACTCCACCACCGCCCAAGAGAATTGGAATCTGAGATGACATTCACAGTGACCACATTGCCCACTGGCCTGATAAATGGGACGAGTGTGGCTGTTGCAAATAAATTCAAATTCAACGAGATAGATAGATAGATAGATAGATAGATAGATAGATAGATAGATAGATAGATAGATAGATAGATAGATAGATAGATAGATAGATAGATAGATAGA
>NC_024323.1:464723-474359 GCF_000523025.1 Cynoglossus semilaevis | reverse complement strand
GGGGGTCTGCTTTCATGCTCCAACCTTCTGCCTAGTTGGCCTGGGTGTGTTTTTTTTTTTTTTTTTGTCGATATGTTGCATTTCTTTAAGTAATGTAAAGCCTTCTTTAGGCTGTTTACAATTTTTCTTGTCTGACTTTGACATTTATAGGCCTGATGTTGCGCATAGTGTATTTTTCAGAGATAAGTTTTCTTAGTGGAAAATGTTTGATTTTTAACTTTGAGATACCTCATATGAAAATGTCCTAATGATTTTTCAAAGTCAGACAATCTTCTTGACCAATGATTTGATTGACTATATGACTATTGACAATTTTTCTATTTTTTCTTTGAAAAAAATTTAATATCATTTTTCCTTTTTTTTTCTTTTTTTTCTATGTCCAGAAAACTGGACGCCTTCATCTATGATGCGGCGGTTCTTAATTACATGGCCGGCAAGGACGACGGCTGCAAGCTTGTGACCATTGGCAGTGGTAAAGTGTTCGCTACCACGGGTTACGGCATCGCCTTGCAAAAGGATTCACGCTGGAAAAGACCAATTGATCTGGCTCTACTTCAATTCCTAGCTGATGGTAAAGTAGTGCTACACAGACTCCAAATTGATACGATCAATATCATTATTTAGACATGTATGTCAACAAAGAGTTAGAGCTTGTTATGCAATGGCAATATAATAAGCCAATATTGCATTTTGTTCTTCAGTGAGTTATCCATAATAAGTTAACACTTAACTTTGTTGTCAGGATAGTCATAAACAGAATAGGTAAACAATCTCAAGTTAGCCAAAAGTAAATTAAAATTCCGCCTTAATGTGCCAAAGAAAAAGTCAAAACGTATTCGACATAACCTTAAAAATCCTTTTTTTATTTTTGTAATGTATTGTAAAAAAAAAAAGCTAAAAAAACTCAATTAAAAGAAATGTAAAAATCATAGTCAGAAAAATCTTGGTAAAGTAAGGAAAAAAATATTTATAGTTAGTCAACAAGTTTAATGAAAAGGTCATTTCACTTGGGGTGTTTTTTTTTAACTTTCTATAAATGTCTCATCTAAAAACAAATTGTTTGAAAAGGGAGGCGTTTGACAATTGAGGTTGTCCACTGTATTTTCTTATATGTACAAAACCACTGTATGAGTTGCTGCCACCTAGTGACTGGAGGTATGTTTGTTTATCGCTCAAGCATTATAGCAACGGCACACTTCGGTCCAGCGTGCCATATTCCATTGGAATCCTCTCATGTCCAACCCCTCCTGCCCCCACCCCAAAATTTCACCTCACCCCCTTTATGGGGGACTGTCCCACTATTTGAGAAGTACTGCTTTACAGGAACCAGTTCTTGATTTGCATTCCTACTCACGGAAAGATAAACTAGACACTCAGTGCTCCGTCCTACTCACGGAAAGATAAACTAGACACCGCCTCTGCTTTCCTCTAAGGTGACTCCCAGAAGCTCCAGACTGTTTGGCTGACAGGAATCTGCCGTAACGAGAAGAAGGAGGTGATGAGCAGTAAGCTTGACATTGACAACATGGCGGGGGTGTTCTACATGCTGCTCGTGGCCATGGGTCTGAGTCTCTTGGTGTTTTCCTGGGAACATCTACTCTACTGGAAACTTCGTCATTCCGTTAAAAAATCTGAAAGGTTGGATTTCCTTCTGGCCATCAGCAGAGTAAGTGATCCTTATTTAATGGCCAAGACTTTGAACTCTCTTTAAATGGGCATCAAATATAAAAGTCAGTTGTTATCTTTTGCTTTTTTTGCAGGGGATCTACAGCTGTTTCAACGGAATAGAGCTAACTGAGTCCAATGGAAGCATACAGAGTCTCGATGTCCCCCCCAACTACACACATGTCAACATGTTAAAGATGCTGAAGACCGCCAAGGACATGGTGTCCTCTGCGCAGGTGGCAAACTCTTTAGACAATGCAACCAAAACTATAGAGGAGTGGAGCAGGGGGAGAGAAAACACAGCACAAAATGGGTTTCCACCCGCAGTGGTAACAAAAGGTATGACCTACACCCACGTACCCCATATCTCCAGCATCACAGACAAACAGATGTTGTGTCCACAAAGGTCCCTTACACCCACATTTCCAGTCCTGGAGAAGCCCCACATGATGACTAGGCCCACTCCGCTCTGCTACACACTGCCGGCTCGTACTAGTCACCATGTCTTGGAAACTACTCAGCCCGTCTCAAGCCTCAGTAGCCCTCACATTGCTATGAATGATCAATCGTCTACATGTACACCCAACCCCCAACACGGTAGCCGGGTGTATATCGAGAACCAGGCAACCCAGCTTCCCCTTTCACACTTTGTCCACCGCAGAAAGCTTCAGGTATCGGATCTGTACTTGGAGCACAAAGGGCCATTGAGGAGAAAATTCAGTTACCCCCATGACGTAGGAAGCAGGCAAAGGAGGCCCCATAGTTACGTGTTTGATGGTGCAGACCCAAGAGTAAGAGGTGACTACGATGACCCCCGACCCAGCCTTGATGAATTGAGAGCCAGTCCTCTACTGAACCACCGGACCTCTGATGCTTCTGCGTCGTGCATAGCAAGACACTACCCAAGCAGAGGTTGTAGCTGTAGCTTCTGTGTGAAGTCATATTTGGGGCCAAACATGGGGAATGACCTGCTACTCAGAAGGAAAAAACTCCATCATCGCACCCCCTTTCTCAGAGCCACGTGGGACAGTGACAGAATCTGTCGGGTTGATGAAACAAAGACAACTAGATGCGCATCTACCCCTACTTGCAAAGACATTCCTGACATGTTTCCCCGGGTGGTTATCACCAACCCCAAAACCCAAAAGATATACGGCGCTCTGGGGAACAGCCTCTCCTACTATCCCTTGGCCGCAAAACCTGTTTACTCCGAATCAGCTCACATGTGCAAGCAAAAGATCAAGCACTGTAAGTCCATCCGGCTGCCCTCCTACAGGGAAGCCGTCCGGCAGACCGTCCCTGAGCTGCACCATTCTCCCTCTTCTCTGTCACACAGAAACTTCCACCCCAATCTGAACTCATACACAGACTTACCGGCATATGTGGGCCCACTAGCACCAGCAGCAAATTACATGTGTGACGGCTCTAATAATATGTGTCACCTTTTCCCCTGTACGAGTGCCTGTCCCGAACATGCAGCAATGGTTCCTCGCGTGGGCAATAGGCAGGTTGGTCACCATGACAACGTGATCAACACTTACGACGGATGGAGGAATAGGGACCTTGGCCCTGGGGTCACAGACCAGAGGCAGGTGGTTGTAGCTCAAAGAGTTAACAGTCCATATGTGGCAAAACTCTGGGGTAGAATGTCCAGCCCAGATTCAGAAGTTTGAGTTGCTATTCATACAGTACATATATATATTTATATATATATATAGATAGTGTATAAAAATGGCTGAGTTCATTCAGTCCTAAGTAAAGCTCCACAGGCAGAGGTGGAAAAAGTAATTAAGTAAAAGTATCTTTACTTTGTTTAAATTCTACTCAAGTAAACGTACCCATCTAAAAATGTACTTGAGTGAAAGTAAAATATGGACTTCATTTAAAATGTACTTTGAGTAAAAGTTACTTAGTTATTACCCTGTAATAATAATTATTTCTGGCACATACAAAAAGTAGACACTCGATTCTTACCATCGTCATTGCACCCGTTTGAATATCATTGCAAGTGGAACTGATTCAAAAAGCACAGTAACAGTACAATTTTCTGACCCTCTTGTTGACTAGTTTTAATTTTAGCACATACCCCGCGGGCACCTTAGGCAATCCATACCAAGTGCACCAAGTTGGTGACCTCTGGGCTAGAGCCTGCCTCTTGGTCAAAGTTCTCTGGCTACATTTAAAAAACTGGGAAACGCAATTTTCTTTCAGTTAACGCAGATTGTTTTGGCACGCATTTCATTTTTTACTTCTTTTCCAATGTAGCAAAGTATATGAGTCACAATGTACTTAAGTAAAAGTAAAAGTTACCTATTCCCAAAACTACTACATTACAAGTTACTCATAAAGCTACTCAATTAGAGTAAGTTGAGTAAAATGCAATTTGTTACTTTCCACCTCTGCCCACAGCTATGTATGCTAGAAATAAATGATCAACATACTTTGTTTCGTTGAGTTCAAAGCCACTCTTTTCAAGGTGTAAAACCAGGAACACTTGTAAAATGTAAAAAAGTGAGTTGGCATGTAAAACCGGCGTCGCCAAGTTTGTAACAATGCATATCGCTGTGGCTAGGTTTGTCCTGCGAAGTTTATGATCTCAATTGCTAGTCTCATGTCATTTAGTAGACGTTCACTTCTTAGATGTGGTGTGTACCACAAAGCAAAATAGGTTCGGCCTAAATACAGGTCCGTTGAAGTGGAAAACGGGGGCAACGATCGACCCACTCTCAGGAGAGTAGTTCATGTTTCAGTATGTAAAATGTTGTGGGTTAGAGGGGGATAGCGCTTACTCATGAAATACTTAAATAATATGTAGCCCAAGTAGCAATTTTTACCTCTGATTTGAATAGCCTTGGCTGACCCAAGAGTGTTTTCAGAGGGTAAACTCTATACTGCAATATATAAAGTTAAAGTTTTAGACATCTTAAGGAAATCAGGAACTGTATAAACCAACCTGTGATACAAGGAAAAAGAGGTAGAAAAAGTTTAAATCAGGCATGGGCAAACTAAGATCCGGGCGCGGACTGTTCAGCTTTTTCATTTAGTTCACACCAACACTCCATCTATCCGCTCCTGACCCGCCCTCTCCCCCGCCCCCCCCGTACAATTTTAATTAAAGTTTGCCCACACCTGGTTTAAACTATACAATATGAGGTATGAGTGTTATTTAGAGTATATTTTTAATGGTGTCGGAATGTGAAAGAATTCAAGGAGACTATACTATATACTGTAGCTCCTCGGTCAGTACTTTAGATCAGCGGTCCCCAACCTTTTTTGTACCAAGGACTGGTCGGCCAGTATCAGCAATACTGCATCATCACTGAAGGATGATTACATTTTCAAAATAAATTGTCTCATAGACTTTCTTCTGTTAGTATCAGAGTCTGAATGACCTGTTGTTTTGAAACATTGCCAGATTATCTTGTAATGAAAAAGTAAAGGGATATGAACGGATTCTTTTTGAATGAAGTAAACTAGTAAAACTGAAGTACATTTTTTCCATTCTGTCCAACTGTGGCCCAGTACCAAATGACCTACAAACCCGGACCGGGGGTTGGGGATCCCTGCTTTAGATATTTGAATTGTTTATGAATATATAAATATATATTTTATTTCAGAAACCTATAAAGTATCACATTCATTTTCATTCATTCATTTTTAGATGGTTCAGTAGTAATGAACTATGTCATCTTTTGAAATATTCTGTCATTTCATTTCTGTAAAATATCCTAACACTGAAGTCTGATATGATGTAGCTGTAAATAAAAACAATAATGGTGTATTTTTTATCAATTCCCTTTTGGTGTTGCTTGTTTAGGTTTTCAGGGATTATGAGATGTTACATTCAGGGCCAAAAATTCCAAAAAAAACACCGTAATTTCCGGACTATTGAGCGCTCCTGAATATAAGCCGCACCCGCTAAATTTAAAAAGAAAAACATAATTGTACATATATAGGCCGCGCTTCTCTATAAGCCGCAGGTGTCCACGTCGTAACGTGGGATATTTACACAGAAAGATTTTTTTTTCACTTAGCGGTATGAACTTCGTTAGCCAGTAAAAATCCATAAATTAGCTGCATCGTTGTTTAAGCCGCAGGGTTCAAAGCGTGTGAAAAAAGTAGCGGCTTATAGTGCGGAAATTACGGTAATAGAAAGGTATTTAGCAATATTAGCTACACCTTGGCTAAATGTTTCTTGATTACTTTAGCCATGCTTACAGAACATTTCTTCTGGCTAACTTTACTAAAAATTTCACTGTTATTGTGAAGTTTTTTCTAATCCTATTGTAAGTTGATTTAGGGTTTATTCCAGTTCTTTGGATCTATTATTTTGTCTTATTGTGTAACTTATAATTTTTCTATGCTGATTATAAATATAATGATTATTGAATATTTATTTAGGCTAACTTACGCCTATATGATATTTTTCACATTATAATGTGGGTGGCCTGTAACCTATATCATACTTTCACATAATATAGATGGGAATTTCTTTGCAGTAACTGTACCACAATATAAAGCAATAACAAAATGAAAAGGAAAAAGTTGATATGTTATACAAAAAAAATTTGTCCATGTGTCATTGAACTTCACATTGTCAAAAGTTGTTTCATGTTTTACAGATGCATCTCCCGAGCACCACCCATTTACTTCTCTGCCACTCCTGACTTTCTTGCAGAGCACAACAGTTCATCCATTGGTACCCATCAGTGTTTTCTCTAGATCCACAAAGACACAACAGTGCAATTCCGAATCACGCCACCAACTTTGGGAACCTCTGGCTTAAGTTAAGATCAAGTCTCACATATCGCCATGCTAATGTCAGGTGACACTGTACTTTTGGGAAGAAAAAAGCACAACAAAACCTCTTTTCAATTCCAAGGGAATAGGATGCATTTTACAGGCACACTGCTACAGTAAAAACTGCAATATACCCAGGTTTAGGTGCGATACTTTTCCTTCCACCTACTTTACGAGTTTATGCAAAGCTACATTTGGGGAATATTATATCTATCCCAGAATTGTGTTAAATTACCGTAAAGTTTCAGTGAACCTGAAGTGTTTATTGGGTTGGAATTTTGTGATCAGGCTGTTTCTGCTCAAAATGCTTCCCATGCACCTTAAATGTAGATTCAGTTGTGCAAGTTTGCCTCTTCCTAAGGCTAAATATATGTGAATATGTTCATTCTTGCAATGACAAAAGTGATAATAAAAACAAAATGAGCAAAGGTTTCAATAATAACTAAATAAAAAAGAAGTATATATAATACGTAGTGTTTTTTCTATTTCTATGTTTCTATTTCTATATATGAAGATTCAGTCATCCAGGTCGTGGTCAAGGTTGGAGAGTCCAGTTGCCTAAAGGAACTCTTCAACCCCTCGTATTACTATGGTTTAACTTAGCCAGTACTGAAGTACTACAGTCAGACCTTAGTCCTTTGGGCTTATATACCAGGGTCAGTACCAAGGGTCCTTGTCCTCATTATAGTCTTTCCTGTCCAAAACACATTTTAAATGTTGTTATGAAGGGTTTGTTTAAAGGCCTTAGGTGAGGTTTCAATGTCATCATATAACAAAGATAATATTGGGTAAAGTTAGCTACAAGCTAACGCTAACGCTGGTCTCACACCATGGATTAATGTCAACATACGTTGATCCTATTAAATTCTGGCAGCATTTGACTTTACTTTACTTGTAGTATACTGCAAATGGCAGACATTTAAGAATAAGAGCTGATGCTTTTGGGGGTCATGAGGGGCGCTGGAGCCAATCCCAGCTGCCTATAGGTGAGGACGGGGTACGCAGGTGTCAAACTCAATTTCACAGTGGGCCAAAATTTGTTGTTGTTTTCCCTTCTCTCCAGATATGTGATGTTGAATTTTTTTTCATTTTTTACAGGCCAACAAAAGAACAACCAAAAATATATGTGCTATAATATCGTGCATACATTATTTGTATTATATTATATTATATTATATTATATATATTATATATATATTATATATATATTATATTATTTGATATGGTTTCGCAGGTCAAATAACTCAATTTCACAGTGGGCCAAAATTTGTTGTTGTTTTCCCTTCTCTCCAGATATGTGATGTTGAATTTTTTTTCATTTTTTACAGGCCAACAAAAGAACAACCAAAAATATATGTGCTATAATATCGTGCATACATTATTTGTATTATATTATATTATATTATATTATATATATTATATATATATTATATATATATTATATTATTTGATATGGTTTCGCAGGTCAAATATAATTACAGCATGGGCCAGATTTGGCCCACGGGCCTGGGTTTGACACCTGTGCCATAGACAGTTATGGACCTATGGTCCATTTATAGGTGTCCAATCAACCTACTCCCCCATTAAGCATTGGGCTGTGGGCTGTGGGCCACAAGGGTAGAACATGCAAATTCCATACGGAAAGATCAACCAGGAACGGAAACTTGCATCGGTTATGTCCCTGCAGTGAAGGCAAGCGTTCTACCAACATTTTTGTCAGTGAAAAAAAAAAAAAAGGAAAAACTTTAAAATGATAATACAGCATGAAAAAGCATATCTTGGCAATATATGGCAGCAAAATAGTATAAAGTTAATTTGGTAAAAATGTAACTTTTTCCAGAATATTCCTAAACATAAAAGTCAGCTCGAGAAAATATAAACATCAATTCCAATCTGTTCGAAGGAAGAACTTAACTAAAATAAACCAAAAATGTAATATATTCATTAAATAAAAGAAAATTGATTCATATTTTGCAAAAAGATCAGAGATCAGTGTCTTCCATCAGCAGTTGATCCACGACATCAAATCAACACATTTGTCACTCCTAAAAAAAAAAAAAAAAAATTGGTTATTGAATTTTACACTCCCCCGCTCTTCACGCAGGGACGAATGTATCTCAGCTTTTCCCACTGTTGGACAAATGACCACATCAATCAGCTGTGATGCGTACTGCTCGCAGGACATTATGCTCTACAAACTGAGCTTCATCTGCAGAGGAGAGGAGAGGAAAGCCGTGCCAGAGATGTCAATTACAGGATTATAGGTGCGGTTTCAGAGGATTAGACAGATTATACTGAATTAAACAAACAATAATTGAATTTGTTCTGCTTTTAATTTGAATTTTCATTTGATTTAATTTACTCTAAACAATATGTTGTATCTTAATGGCCACCGTACAAAATGGTTTTATGGCCACAAAACACATTTACAGTTACCATTTTCTGGACCATAGGTGTCACTTTTTTTCATCCTTTAGCTGGGTTTTGCGACTTATACCTCATGCTTATACTTAGACCTATACATTCAAATATATAATTTCACATTTTTGTTAATTTCACGCTAACAGCAGCTAAAGGGAACTCTAGACTACTCCTGTACTCCTGAAAATTTACATGTTCGTTATTTTCACACTGACAGCCACTAGGGGGCACTGGTGTGACTTATACCCCGGAGCGACTCATAGTTCGGAAAATACGGTAGCTGAATCGAATGCATGTGTATCGCAACTCTTTTACTTGTTTCTGGAAAAAAAAATCAAGACCCAAGGGGGAGGCATGACTGAAAATAATGCTAACGCATGGCACTTTCCAGGGTATCTCTAGCCAGGGTATTTAAAAACTATAAGTATAAAACTATACTTAAAGTAAATTTTGGATTTCAAGTTATCTGTGAATTATTATTACTTCTGAATTTAAATGTAGGTTCCTATTAGTCCTCTTAGGTTCTATTTGTGTACACTTTGAAACTGATTTAATCTAAATTGATTTTTAATATTTATATATATATATATGCAAAATTGACTACTACCATCACCTTCTGACCTTCACTATTTCACTTTAGCCCAGTATTTCTCAATTAGTGGGGCAGGCCCCACTTTGGAGGGCAGGGGGGGAAATAGGGGCTGTACATACATATATATATATATATATATATATATATATAAAAAAAAA
>NC_024323.1:441091-461091 GCF_000523025.1 Cynoglossus semilaevis | reverse complement strand
ATACAGTATATATGTCACATATATGCCTCTGGGCCAAAGCGCCACAACTAGTCAACAAGATGGTTAAAACAATTGTAATTAATTACGTTGCTGTTCCTTTTTAAATCAATTACACTTGGGATGATGTTCAGATGGATGCAATTACAATGGTGGGAAATGCATTATTATTATTATTATTCACTACATATTTCAGTAAGTGTGTATCAAACAAAAAGTACATGTTCATATTACCCAGTACCCTTGAAGTAGATCTGTTTCAAAAAGACTCTTTTTGACTGATGGTATAACGCTAGTAATAACTGCAGATATGACATTTTTTGCAAATTCTGATTAAAAAATAATAATAATTCCCACAGATATTTGAATGATAATTGTCTATTTGATTATCAACTCTGAAAATGTCTTTTCTTTTTTTTTTTAATGCACACTAAAGAACTTTCCTGTATAAAAGGTCAGACATTTTCAACCATACTCCAAGCATCACTGACTCACCCACTTTGAAGTACTATGAGCTGCATCAATGAGAATCTGTGCAGACTTTTTGAACAGATGTGTGCTGAGCATTTGTCTATAAAGGGCTTTTATGCTCGGGGATTTAAAAGCCATTTCCCAGGTTGCATTTATGCTTACTGCTGCACTGGCCTGAGAAACCGTCCACTATTCTAATTCTCTGCCACAGTCCAGTAAAAGTTTAGACCAATCAGACAACAGAATGTAAAAAAACCAGACCAGATATACTGGTATATACTATACAAATGTGAGCAAATAGACCTACAATCTGCTTTATTAACTCGTGACATTTTGAACATTAAATTTTTTTTTTTTTTTTTAAATGAGTACCGTATTTTCTAGACTCGCTTTAGAGTATAAGTCGCACTAGCCAAAAAAAGCATAATGAAGAAGAAAAAAAACATATATAAGTCGCTCTAAAGTAAAAGTCACACTAGTGCCCTCTAGCGGTGTTTTTCAGTGGTACAGGAGTAGCAGATACTGGCACACAAGCCTAGATTGCGTCAGTGTGAAAATAATAAACATGAGAAATTATATATTTTAATATATAAGTCGCACCTGAGAATAAGTCAAAAACCCAGCCAAAGTTTAGAAGAAAAAAAAAAAGTGAAACTTAAGAGTACGGAAAATACGGTAAACCAGCAAGTTGCCTGTTCTGCTGTTATATTCATGACTCTTGACTCTCAGGGAAAGTTGTTTTTCCTATAACAAACTAGTTTTGTTTTATTTAAGCACCTTGAGTCCTTGAGACGCCGTATGTTATTGCACTTTTGTTGATGTAACTGTACTTTTTCAAAATTGTAATTATTTTTACTGTCATTAATTTTATCCTTGGAATCTAGTTTCTGGAATCAGGGGCATTATAAGAAACTCTATTTTAGAGTTCTTTTTATCTTTAAAGACCAGAAACCAAGTACAAGTACCAGAAACATCGTCCTCTTCAAAACAGTTGCTTAGTACCTGCGTAAAAAGACGCATAAAAATAGGAAACATTTAAGCCTTTTTTTTAAGCTTACATCATCAAGATCAGAGAACACTGCGTTTGTGCGAAGCCACTATAACGCAAAACCATTTAGTACCCTGAAAATTCCACATAGATTCTGGTAATGCGGTGGAAGAGAAGTTTTAGTATGAAAAATTAGAAGCAGTTATTTTACAGTGGAAACGTGAAAAAAAAAAAAAATACGAAGAAAGACTTCGGAATTTTTTTTGTTTACAAAAGATAATTATAATAAATTCTTATTTCGTCATGCGAACTTTAAGAATTTAAAACCCAACCATGAATTTTTGGTCCCTTAAAACTGATAATTTACATTTCTAATTTATGCAACAAAATCTGCATAAAAGGCACACTGTCCAACCAGCAGCAGGTAAGGCCTTGGGTATAAGAACTGAGAAACTGGCCACACAGATTTACTGTTGTTTTTTGTTTTTTTTTTGGGGGGGGGGAGTTTCAGAAATGGTTCATAAATCATTTCCTCGTGTCCGTCAAAATAATGTTGGCTGTGACGAACATGAGGCAGAAGGCGGCCCACAGCAAAACAAACCACACCCAAAAGGCATGACGGAACGGCGACTGGTGCTTGTTAACAGCATCTCTTCCCATCACGGGTTCCAGATGGCGTCTGGAAAAATACACGAGAAAGGCTGGGATAACATACTGGATCCCTGTGCCGGCGTAAGCACCCGTGATGCCTACCAGGGACTCCAAGTTGTGTGTACAGAAGGCCACCAAGACCGGGGGTATCAGAGTGATGAGGGGAAACACAATGCGATCCACCACCCAGGGGTAGGTGCCGCCATCCCGGTGGAACAGGGTCTTCCAGTTGTTGCAAAGCGTGACGGCGATGATGGGGAAGTTTGTGCTAATGGTGAAGACCGGAAACAGGCCGAGGAAGTAGCGCAGCACTGGAATGCCAAGCACATCGCAGTTGTCGGTAAAGTTGAGAGTGTACATGTCGTGGAGCAGGGAGCTGTCGAAGCAGAAGATGGCGGTAAAGGAGAGGAGCATGTAAAAGCCCAGGATCAGGGTATAGTCTGCTAAAACCAGTCGGCCGACGTGCTTCTTTTCCGAAATGGGTGTTATCAGAGAGGGCAGCGAGTGCTGGCACATGAAGGAGTACACGCACACGCCAAACAGATTGGGAACTCCCGAAAAGGAGGCTACGGGTGGATTGCCTTTACCAGAGTGTTTGGTGATTTGGATAAGAGCCAGGACAATCATCATGGTGAATGCTGTGGAGGACAAAAAACAAAAGTGGAAAAAAAAAAATCACCGACGAGGGAAATCATGTCAAAAAAGAAATACCATATTTGCCGCACCGGCAAAAAAAATGCATATAATGAAGAAGCAAAAAACATTTATAAGTTAACCCGTAGTAGCCAGCCAGCTAGAGTGCCCTCTAGTGGCTGTCAGTGTGAAAATAACAACATGTAAAATTATATATTTTAATATATAAGTCGCACCTGAGGATAAGTCACAAACCCAGCAAAAGGATGAAAAAAAAGTGTGACTTATAGTCTAAAATATACGGTAATGAATTTACCTGGAAACCAAGTTTTTTAAAAGGTTAAGGAAAGGAAATATTTTTTAAAGATGATATGGCTCGGCTCTTTAACATCACGTCAACGAATGTCCTTCTTTGAGAGCAGCACAGTATTCCAGCTGTGTGTCCTAAAAATGTCACATATGTCACATGTCATAAAAACCAAATTGTAGAACCATTTCACTGCTTGATATAATGTCATGGTGGCAAGAGTAGGGCAATTGAACCTGCAGCCTCAGGCCGTTCCAGTCTCATCTATGTAACTCTGGAACTCCTTTAAAGTACATCAAAGGGGGGGGGGGGCGACTAAAAGAATTCTCCTCTTCTCTGCCACACTGCTGCATAAGGACAGATTCACCTCAGCACTTTCTCAATTAGTCCCAGGACACCAAGCGTTAGTCACAGCCCTGTGATGGACGGCAGCCAGCCCTTCCGCTTTTATCACCCGCTGCCCTTTAAACACAGACTGACATTACGAAGGTAACCCAAGGATGATGGCTTTCCGCACACACGTGGGAAAAGATTTTATGCAAGGCATTTTCCCCTACTCTGCCTGATTCCAGGGTGTGACGCAGAACTGATCAGTTTCCTGTTGCCTACGATCAAGGGATTTAACAGACAGAACATGGAGAGCACGGCGACCAGAAACTATCTATAGCTAGGGATGTCAAACATACGGCTGGCCTGCTTGATGAATTTTAAAAAGTAAAAAAAAAATTGCATAAACACTTCATGTAACTATCACTAAAACGAAAAGACTCCTTACTATTTCGTATCACACTTGAGGCTGTAACAGCGTGTTGACAACACTTTACACCGCACGACCCAAACAATGCTCAAGAACAAACCACAATGTCTGGAAAACATTTTATGTTGTTAAGAAAATATATATATATATATATGTGTGTGTGTGTGTGTAGTTGCCTTCCAAGACCGACTGCAAAGGGGAAAAATTGCAGTAGAGGCGAGATGTTTATTATATTTTTTCCCCTTTAGGAAGCCTGTTTTTGTTCGACTGTTGATAAGCGTTATCAACAGTCGAACAACAACAGTACCCTCCTGTGTCTAACTTAGGTCATTACCCTACATTAATTAAATGCTCACTATATATATACTGTATATACATACATACATACATATATATATATATATATATGTATGTATGTATGTATATATATGTATATATATGTATATATATATATACGTATATATATATATACATATATATACATATATATACATACATATATATAAATATATATATATATATATGTGTGTGTGTGTAGTTGCCTTCCAAGACCGACTGCAAAGGGGAAAAATTGCAGTAGAGGCGAGATGTTTATTATATTTTTTCCCCTTTAGGAAGCCTGTTTTTGTTCGACTGTTGATAAGAGTTATCAACAGTCGAACAACAACAGGCTTCCTAAAGGGTAAATAATATAATAACCATCTCGCCTCTACTGCAATTTTTCCCATTTGCAGTCGGTCTTGGAAGGCAACTACACACACACACATATATATATACACACACATGTGTATATATGCATGTGTATATATGTATGTGTGTATGTGTATATATAGAACAGTCTGACTGACCGACTCTCACGAATACCCTTAAAGTCATCCACTGGTCAAGAACAGTTTCGCAGCAGCCGACCCACAAGAAATGGGATTCATGGACTTACTTAATCAAGTGAATTGGTAGAAGGTGAGAGGTAATCACTGTCATTTGCAGCACAGTTTCATAGAAGCTTCATATGTGGAGGGGGTGGGGCCCCGTCATTACAAGAACAAATGGGACACTTACGTGCGAGCTATTCCAGTGATAAGCCCAAGGTCAAAGACATCGGTGAGCTGCGACTGAAAGGACAGCGCCACTGCTTTGCAGCTGTTTTACACCAAGATGAACATATAGGATATATGTACATATAGGATATACTCTATATATACACGTATTATTGGAAATCAATGACATCAATGCTTTTTGTCCTTGTGAAATCCCAGCGTTATCTTTGTCCATTTTAGGTCAATTCTAGCACATGCTGCGTTATAATTTCTTCAGGGGTAACTTGAAGACATTTTACGTGTACCTTTAAAGTGTAACATTGTTTTATTGTTCATTTTGACATTCAATTAACATTAAAATATACATATATTTTATGTCTATTCTAACTTTTTGTTTCACTGTAGAGTACTTGTTGCTATGTTGCGACTAACTTGCCCTTTTTATAACAACCTTTTATCTTAGCTTTAAGGCCGTCTTTCAACTAAAGGGAGGGAGTATTTTGATAATTTTTGATCTTTGAAATATATATATATATTTGTATATATATATATATATATTTCATTGTAATGTTACATTATTAAAGCCATAAAACATTTGAAATTTTGATCACTTATACCCTACACCGACACCAGCGGATTAACTGAGCGTACGTACTGTATTACAGATGCCATATATTGCAGCCTCTACCTGGTTACACGATACTTATGTGTACTATACCAAAATGCATTGCTGTTGGAACATAGTGTGTGGCAGTTGCGCTTGTAATGTGCTGAAGTGAGCGCACATGTGTTTTACCCCTGAGGAAGTGGACTTTGAATGCTTCCAGTCAGTTGACACCCTATATTTCTACAAAACTTTAACTAAATACATTTACTGTGTGTTGTATAATCTGCTGACGTCCCTTGTTTTGTGTGTCATCACATGATGAATTCTTTACAATACGCAGCACTTTTTTTAACCAAAGAAAAGGTGCTAACAAACACATATCCACGACTCTGCTTTGTTTTGAGATATTTCGGCTTTTTTTTTTTTTTTTTGCTAATTGTTTGTCACTTAGATATACAGTAGTTTTTCTTTTTGCCCAAAATTGAACATGAACATTTAATAATCTAATATGTATAATTCTTGGTTATAGCTAGTTGGCAGTAGATTAATTACGTAAAGGAGGAGTACAAGTTCCTAAAAGTGAAACATTTCAGGAATTCGTTTTTTTTTGTAAATCAACAGTTATTATTGAGAAGGATCTGAAGGATTAATTCAGTCTTACCAATCCAGCGCATTAATGAGGTGAGGATTTGAAGATACTTGGTCTTTTGTGCGCTGAAGAAGGTAAAAGGACCCAACAGTACAGTAAATGTGCTCTGTAAAAAAAGAGAAGAGACAACAGTTACTGGGGGTTGCAATAACCAAACGTAACAATCAATAAACACTAGAAATCTATCCTGCACCCAGAAGAAGTAAGAATTCATCTGACTCTAGGAGCGACCCCGAGGCCACGAAAGAACGGGCAACTGAAAGGTAATTAGTCTGATTCGTTGGAATTCGATTTAATACACAAAACAAAAATCAAAACGAACATTTGTTTTAGACAGTGCCGATAGTTATATCAATCCGATACCCTTGTCTGTGTAGGTTCTCAGCCGTCCAGGTCATTTAATTCAAAATTGTTACATCGAGAGCAACTGGACGAAGTAGGTTTTTTTTTTTGAAGACGTTTCACCTCTCATCCGAGAAACTTCTTTAGTTCAATCTAGAACTGAAGAAGCCTCTTGAATGAGAGGTGAAACCAATGCGTATTAGGGCATTGAGGGTTAGAGCTATCTCATACCCTTCTTTCTTCTTAGGCATGAAGTATAGACCGATATCGGATCAATACCGGTCCTGATTATCGGCTCGGCCCAAGTTTCTAGAACAAGACGTGCACACTTGCCAGGAAAACTCTGTAGGCGTCTTTCCTTGTGACAGAACCCCAACATGGATCTGTGTCGTTGTACTTCACCCCGTCAGTGCTACAAGAATGGTTTCCACTGCACAGACGGACGGACGTGAGAAACAAAACACATATAAATGTAATGCAAAAATCATAAATAAACAATTTATTGTAAACTGTTCCGATGTCAGATTAGAATCATCTCCCCGAAACAATATGTCTGGAATCAAGTGGACAGGACTGAGACGTCAAAGACAGGAGGAAATTGTCAACGGGCTCAAGAAATTGTAAACAGTTTATTAAACTGAAAATTGGAAGTATTTGTATAACACAATATAAAACGTGATGGAATTTACCAGGCCACCTCCATCAGTGATATAGGCACAGCAGCAGCATAGATGGCCAGGTCTCCGTAAAGGTACACAATTATGCAAATGTAGAACATGTTGACACCAACTGTGAGACAAAGGAAGGAATGGAAGGAAAGTGAACTACTTTTTGTCTTTGTCACACACCACAGCACACCACTGCACACAACCAAATGTGGCCTCTGCCCCGGGGAGCTTTGTCTTCAGAGCACCTTGGCAGCTGGTGGACTCAAACCTGAAGCCTTTCGGAAGCAAGTCTGCTTCCCTAACGACTAAGCCACCGCTGCCCCGTAAAAGACAGTATTATTATAGATATTAGATAGACAGATAGACGGATAGAACTTTATTAATCTCTCGGGAGTTCCCTTCGCAGCACCAAAGCAACAGTCAAAACACACAGATAAGTAAAATACAATAAATACAACAAAACACAAAATGAGTAGCAGCACACGGTTGAGAAACCTATACAGTGGACGTCAGTAGATCAGTAGCAGTAGATAGGTTAGTGTTAGTAGTATTGGTAGATTATCAGGTAATAATTGTTGCCGTGTGTGGTGTTGTAGATTGCAATCTCAGTTATTATTTTTTTTATTATATTCTTATTAGACTATTGTTATTACTAAATTAAATAGGTTTTACGTATAAAAAATATATATATAAATACATATATATGTATACATATACTCTGTGTGTGTGTATATATATATATATATATATATACACACACACAGAGTATGTATATATATATATATACACACACACAGAGTATGTATATATATATATATACACACACACAGAGTATGTATATATATATATATACACACACACAGAGTATATGTATACATATATACATATATATGTATGCAGCTATTATCACTAGGGGTTACTATACATACACAATATTATATAGGATAGATATATGTAATATATTTATACACAGTATATTAGTTATGCATATACATACAGTACACATGTATATGTATATGTGTATGTGTATATGTATGTATGTATGTATATATATATATAAATATATATACACAGTATATATACACAGACATACACATATTAAAACGTAAATATTTAATTTAGCCTTTCTTTGTTCTGGTCCTGCAATAAAGTAACAAAACGGGTACTCAGCCTGACAAATTCAATTCTATTTTTCACACATGAACACATTTCCGCCGTCTTGCCTTCTTAATAGTAGGCTTGCCCCGATACCTTGTTTGTGTTTTTACCAACTGATATTAGTGTGCGAATTTTTACTGGTGTAGTCTCAGAAATAGCACGTGAGAAGGATTGTTGGAGTGAAAAAAAAAAAGATGACAGAGAAAGTAGAATATCATCACCTGAGACAATGCCCCTGGGCGGATTTTCCTGTTTTTGTTTAAATAAAACGGCTTTATTCTTGAGTGAGAAACTGAAATATAACCAGCACCTAATTAGTTCCGCACCAATTTAAACAGACTCAGTAAAAAAAATGTATTAAATATATGTTTTATATATATTTTTTTAAATTGAAACTTCATTTTTGTCTAATTACATTTTTAAAACATTATTTCTATAATCCTTACCTTTATTGAAGAACATAGACGCCATCTGACCCATCTCTACCCTCTCCACAATGTCAAAGTGATCAACGTGACTCCCAGACCTCTCTGTGGAAACATGCGGTCAACCGACAGCCATCTAAGGGTCATCTTCACATATCAACACTGCACTGAAAATTCACGTAAACTCACGAACAGACAGGATGGGTTTGGTCTCCGTCTCCGACCGACCTCGGACCATGACATCGTCGTAAGAATACTCTGAAGACTCGCTGTCAATCTGAGGAGAAGGGTATACATTTTTAGCCATTTTTGTCTCTTTAAACTGTTTTTTTTTTTTTTTTAAACAACCTACAATGAATCACAGTTCTTTCATTATTGGGTAAATACCACGGGCAAACAAGTTGTTCAACTGAAACGGAGGGTGACAAATAGGCACAAAGCAATCAATCTCACCTCCTCCTCCTGCTCTCTCCTCTTCCACCGCAGCTGGGCATTGGCTGCTGCCATGGCCTCTATCACGAATGTCGTAGTCATGTAGCTGATGAGAGAAGAGCAAAAACTAAAAGTAAAAAAAACAAAAATCTGCCTCTGTCAGAAACTATTTATATTCAAAAACAAAAATCTGCCTCTGTCAGAAACAATTTATATTGTTACCAAAGCTAAGATATTCACTATGAAGCGATTATTAATTTTAATTTCCAATAGGTTGAGGAGACTCCTGAATGAATTTATATCGCTAATTTTACGCTAACAGATACATTGATGTCTCCATTAGTGACTTTAAACCGTGACCTATAGTATTACATTTATTTGTTAAGATGAATCTGAGAACAAACTGAACACAATAAGCAACTGCTGTGAGATAAAACGGTGTTTTCTGGACTTAGTGTAGCACAGGAAGGGGTCAATAAACGGAAGCGGCGAGCACATTTTTGAAATAATGCTGACTCAAGTGTTGAGGAAACTACTCAGTTTGTCACAATCAAGAGAAAAGGTCACGCGAGCAGCCGGCTAACCAGACGGAAATTCTAGAAGTGAACTGACCTCATGAATCCTAAAAAGGAAATGAGCACTAAGCTGACGGCCCAACCAGCTGTGGCAAAGGCTTTGGGCATGGTAAGCGCTCCAGTGCCGATAATGAGGTTGAACATATACACCAGCCCCACCTGTTTTAAAAAAAAAAAAAAAAAAATAGAGACACAAGGTAAGTTACACCATGTAAAGGTAACATTCTTTGGTTGTTTTCTTCTCTGACAAATTCAATGTCCACAAAGTTAAGTTTGTGAACGGCCCCCTCTCCGAACTGAAACACCCAAAATGTCTGAAGACGCAGTACCCAAGGTCACTTCTCTCGGCTGCTGTCAGAGAGTACAATCAGACTAATGTCGTCACTGTCATGTGAAATATCATTCACTTCAATTTTACATTAACAACTGTGATATGTCCAATTACTTTAACTGTTATTATTTTTATAGCTCTATACTATACTTTACTACCGTACTTTGCTGCTCTAAACTTGTTCTTTTCTTTTAGGTGTTTTGGGTGTTTTTGTGTTAGTGGATGCACTTTTTAGTTGGCCCACAATACTATAATAAAGAAAGGAAAGAAAGTTAACTACTTGCCATTGTGACACAGCACACAAGACAAGACACCACTGCTATTCTTCATAATCGTAAAACCGTCACATTCACATTCATTGTAATCAATTTTATTAGGTTCAGGATGAAGCCTAATAATATTGTAAATACTTACAAAGGCAGAGTATGGTTCACCGGTCTCTGTTATTCCACCGGCCATGGTGACGGTATATACCTGCTGTGAGATACGTTGTTACCAAAATACGAACTGCGTAACGAAAAAGAAATTACAATGTAACATTAAAGATTCAAATCAATTCAATATTCTCACACTTTAGAAATACACATATAACTCACTAAGCGCTAAGCGTGGCAATTCAATATTCTCACACTTTAGAAATTCTCATATAACTCACTAAGCGTGTGCATATCTAAAACAGTCGCTTCAGACTTGTGTTTACATATGCAGTTTACCTTTACAACTCGTTTGCTAGCATTTCAAGTGCAAATATTCGCACAAAATATTAAGTCGGATTACTTTGCTGTTTTAAATATTTCTACCTGCGTTTCATAAAACACAATGTCGTTCGCGTCACGATAAACGCAGACGCGAAATTAAAGATGTAGCTCTTTTTGTGGTCATTCCTACCTCCAACGAGTTCCTGTGTTTTGCTAATTTAGCTGGGAGGCTAAATGTCCAGCTCAGAGTGACAAGCCGGTGGTTGGAGCCTCACTGGCGGCCTGAATGAGCATTGAGCTCTGCCACGGCAGTAACATAAGTCATTTCTTACTTTTGACAACTAAAGGGAAGCGAAAACGGTCACATGAAGTTGTTTGGTGCTGACCGGAAGAAGCCCACCTAAAATCTGACGACCTACTGCTCCGGCAAGGTGTCTGTTTTTCAAAGTAAAAGTCTATCGCTGACGTGTGCGCCTTTTCAGTTGCACTCACACTACGTTTGAATCATTTCCAAACTGTTATTTTGAAAGGAATTATATTGCAATTTTGCTGTCCAGACTTTAGTGTATATTGTGTATTTTTGTATCTTCGTATATTTAGCGTTCTCAATTTTAAATGTTATGTTTTATCGTAATAATATAATAATAATAATAATAATAATAATAATAATAATAAAACATTGTATTTACAGGTGCTCCTATAGTGCTCAAGGACATTGTACAATGAAGGCAAACCGTAAAACAATTTGCCTTCATTGCCATTAGCCATTAGAACATTAATTTTCTTGATAAAGGTGTTTTACCATATTTTGGTATATAATTGTCAGTAATATGTTTGCAAACCTAATCTGTCGTTCTTATATACAGTATGTATATATGGACGTATTATTTTAGCTATTTTTACTATATTTTTGTGTTTTCTTTTTGTTCAGAAGGTCCGAAGCTGGGTTTTGTCATGAAGGGTATACAGTACAAAAACTGTATCTTTATTACTAACTTTATTAGATAGCTAATTCACATTAAAAAAGAAGTTGGAATTGAGAATGCATTGAGAACGACTAGACTCGTGTCAAATATAAACATTGCAAAAAAAAAACAACCCCTCACTCATATTTTATTTCATTGAGAAATAAGTATTAACCCATTCGTAATACATGCACACAATGTAAACAACGAAAGCAATTAAGTAGAGGATGAAGTAGACAGTATCAATGATCGCTGCCAATTTAGCAAAGCGTCCAACTTTTTTGCCCTCCTTGGCTTCTCTCTCTGTTTGCTTTCGAGTGGCTTTTACTTCCGTTAAGATTAGTTTCAGCAGTTGATGTTCATCCTGGATCCTTGACAACTTTGTCTGGACTTTTTTTGTGGCCCCTCCATGTTCTGGATGAGAAAGAATATTTAGCAAAATAAAATGAGACTGTGAGCAGTCATGCTATATGTTTAGCCTCTTTCTGAAGAATATTTAGCAAAATAAAATGAGACTATGAGCAGTCATGCTATATATTTAGCCTCTTTCTGACTACTCTTTTAATTTTTTTTTTTTAAAGTTTCACTTACGGTTCATTGCTACTCTTAGTCAACTGCCTGGGCTTCACTAACATATGATTACATTATTTCATTTCTTTAATATGTTCTCTGGTCTCGCTTACCTGTGTGAGATTTGACGTCCATCTGAATTTCCAGTTGGGATTCTGCAGACTTTGCAGACGTCCTCTTTGCACAGCACACGTCAACACTCAGTAAAAAGTTTACCAGCATGGCCTCTAGGATACTGATTCCCACCAGTGTGAAAACTGTCACACAGTAGTTAGCTAAACAAAATAGAACAAAAGTCAGCATAAAGGTAGGATCTTAATGAAGCCTAATGAAGTTAAATTCTTAAAAATAAAATCCTGGAAGTAACATAAAGTTAGGAAAAATAGAGCAAAAATAGTAAAATCCTGGAAGTAACATAAAGTTAGTAATAATACAGCAAAATAACCTCCAGAAGGCTATAGTCTGATCAGAAATCGGAATTTCAGATTTTGAAGTTTCTTTTTTTATCCTTTGGCTGGGTTTGCAACTTACACTCAGGTGCGACTTATATATTAAAAACATATTGAAAATTCATTTAAAACTTTGTTATTTTCACACTGCCAGCCGCTAGAGGGCACTGGTGCAACTTATACCCTGGAGCAACTTGTATGTTTTTTCTCTCACTGCCAGCCGCGTTTGGCTGGTGCGACTTATACTCTGGAGCGACTTATAAATATGAAAGAAAATATGGTACTGTAGGAATATTTTATTATTTGACTGGAAGTTACTACTAACTGGGAATACCTTGTACAGTGCTTACCAATCAAAGGCAGGGTCTCCTCTGTGGAAGGTAGCATGTCTTGAAGAATGAGTAAAAGGACTGAGATGGAAAGTAGGATGGTCAGTTTGAAGCTCAGCCTGTCACCTCTTATTAAGAAGGAAGCCACATCCAGGAGCAGAAAAAATAAAAGCGGCACAATCAGATTTATGATGTAGAGTAGCGGCTTCCGTGATATTGTGACCTGAAATGAAATCCAAGAAGAAAGCGCAAGTGTATTAGAAACAGTTTAACAGCACAAAGCTACCGTATTTTCTAGACAGAAGTCAAATTTTGCCGTTTTTTTCTGGACTATAAGTCGTGCGTTTTTTTTTATCATTTGGCTGGGTTTGCAACTTAGACTCAGGTGCTATTTATATATTAAAATATATAATTTCACATAATCATTATTTTCACACTGACAGCAGTGATAAACATCTTACATTCTATTTTAAAGTGCGTAAAAGGGGTTTATCAAAAACTTTTCTTTTGTTAATATTTTAGGATTTTCAAACAACAAGTACTCCTTCTATTGCCATCCCTCCTAATGCTGAAGGTCCTATCGGATTTATAAGTATTATAAGTATTTCATTATTTAAGAATTATAATTATATAATTTAAGTTTTAATTCACTTTAGGTTGAGAATATATGCTTGACAGAAGCAGTGGACGCAGGAAAAACGTAATTTTCGAGCTGGATACAGATATCTAGATTCATACTGTGCATTCTCTGACCATCCAATCAAATAACTCAAGTGGAAGGCCTTGATATTGCCAATTCAAAATCTGATTGGTTAAAAAAAAAAAAAATAGAATCTGCCATTGATTTAAGGCTCTCACACTACTGACTGTCAAGGCCTTAGGGCAGATTTCTTTCACCCTGGCAACACACAAGGATAATATATGATTGGAGAACGAAACTTGAGTATACACGACCAGATTCGGCGCAACCAAGAGGAAAGCTGAGGATGAAAATGAATGATGAGAATAGACTACTCGGTATTGTTTAATAATTATTCATGCTAATGAATAATTAGCATGAATAATTATTATTCATGCTAATTTATAAAAACTTAAGTCGCTCACTCTGATATTGTTTAGGGCAGCCTTGCTGGCCTTAACGGTACGTCACTGAGCTGTATATGCTGTGTTTTGTTTTGTTTTTTCTCTTACCATATAAATAAGTTTGCTCACGGAAGAATTATCATTTCCAACAGATGACACCAAAATGCTCATGTTGACGAGTTGCCACTCTCCCTCTGTGATCATTAACTTTTCAGAGACTGAGGTAAGAAACGCTCCGCCCCTCCATGTTCCAAGTTTCAGTTCGTGTTCTACAAAGACACACAACATAAGAGAAAGAGGAAAAATAAATGACTGGATCGCAACATTTCAACAAGCTTATCTGGTGGAACCTACCGTTGTAGTTCACAGATGAAAATGTGATGTTGCAGATTTGCTTGTCAAAGGGAAACATGTAGAGATCAAGACGACAAGTAGTGGTTAGACGCTGGCGCTTCTCGGCCAACACCAATCCGCTGGGGTGCAAAGTGGACAACGGACTCCGCTGGACACTCCCACTGTCCGAGACACTGGAGGGACAATAGGAATGCAATGACTCAACGGTAGAATGTGATTCTAGCGACATGTATATCTTTATAACCATTTTACCACTCAAAGCTCTTACTGGGTACCAGAAGCTATGTTTCCATCACCAGAACTGAAAAAAAGGACTAGCTTGTTAGCTAACAGACAATGTGTCAGTCATCGCCATCGTCTTTACCCTCTGCTGCTAATCACTCAATTGAGCACACTTGGTTGCTAGCCCAATTTTCAGATCCTACCCGAGCTTTGGTGCTCGATGGACACATTCGATTGGAACTGTGGTTGCTAGCCCAATTTTCAGATCCTATCCGAGCTTTGGTGCTCGATGGACACATCTACCAACTTACGCTCCCAAACATGACACGAAGTAGGTCTTCAATAAAGCTAAAGCTGCCTTCCTTCCAACTGATGATAATTGCTCTATCAACTTCCTGCCTGGTTCAACCGGGGTTTAATTGGATCTGCCACCTCCGATGATGGATCCGCCACCTCTGTGTCACAATGAAAAAAAAGAAATAGTCGCCAGAACCACCTTGTGGAAAAAATTTAACAGAGGGGCCGGGTCAGGAGCAGATAAATGGAGGGTTTGTGTGAACTAAGATAAATGACAGGTAAAAGTCACACTTAACGCTAAAACCGCTAAAAGGCTTTTAGCCTTTTCTTCGCCATCTACTGGGGAAACGTGGGAATTGCAGGGAAAAGGCAGGAGTCACATGGAACATAACGTACAGTGAATTAATTTTTGTGTATTTTCCTGTCTGGACTATATTTGAATTACTGACGTACATCATGGAACCAATGCAGCCAATCAAAAGCAAGAAGCTCATTTCTTTTTTATTCTAACCCTCATGAGGTCCTTTGGGTCTTGTTTATATTCACCTACTCTTCCAAGATGGCTATGTCTGGGATCCAGAGGTCTGACGTTGGAATGGCCACTAAGTCTATTCCACAGAAGTCAGATGGATTCCATGTTAGGAATTCATTTGTCCAGCTCTGGGAAAATAAAGAAAAGTTGGAGGAGGTGAAAAAGTTCATCCAAGTGTTTTATCCAAGTCAGCTAAGCAGGTTCTTACCAGTCGTAACCAGACGTGACTCGTGACGGTTTGAGATTTTCCATCCTGCGAACAAAGAGAGGAACTTAGGTAAATAAATACAGGCTGTATGAATAAATACAGAGGTTGCGTCATTCAGTGATATGGGTTTTGTAGCGGGGTCAAATGAGCACATGTATAATTGTAGTTTATTTCTCGATTAAATCTAGTCTACTGAAAATCTTGTACTTTTTATGAGACTTGACTTGATGATAGGGTATGTAAATAAAAGTAAAGTCTTAACAGATCTAATACGGATTTTACAACATTTTATGTGCTAGAAAACCCTTCTGCTTGTAGAAGATAATTGTTGCAGAGATTATTGATGTAAGTGACAAGTATGAATCTGTAAATGTTGCAGAGATTATTGATGTAAGTGACTTCGGAGCAACAAGTATGAATCTGTAAAAAAAAATACATATAGTAATTTAGAATTGACTTTGAGTAAACGTTTCTTTGGTACTTTAAATGACTTGATTGCAAAGAAGGACGAGTCATACATCCAATCTGAAACTAGTTGTTTTTAATCAGCAATTCAAATGCAAATGTGGCATAAGTTCAGAATTCTATGATCCATCTGAACGCTTATAGTGCAAATTCCAGCCACTAAAGTACATTCACAGTAAGTTTTGACAGCGACAGCTCTGTCCACCAGCAATACATTTTTTTACTCTTTTACTTTTTTTTAACCAAAAAAAAATTACTTGAGTCAAAAAGTACTTACGTAAAACCCGAAACTACTTAAAAAAATAACAAATTACAAAGAAAGACTACTCATTTGCAGTAACTTAGTAGTAAAAGTAATTACTTTCCACCTCTATCGGATATATTCTCAAATATATAGCCCGCATATATTGCCTCCGCTTGCCAACTAGTTCTCGTTGTTGTTTTAACACTGTATGTCGGAACGATGGGACAAGACTTTCTTAAGAAATTTGCGGGTTATTTGGGCGTAACCACGAAACGCCCCCTTGTGGTAAAACAATACAAAAAGCACACAATACATCCTCACAGTCAACCTGGGCGTAACCACGAAACGCCCCCTTGTGGTAAAACAATACAAAAAGCACACAATACATCCTCACAGTCAACCGAAGACCTAATTTATTGTTCAAAAAATGTCCTAGAATTATCGAAGACCTAATTTATTGTTCAAAAAATTTCCTAGAAATGACCTATTATTAAAGCATGGAGCCTTTTTCAGGAGGAATCATTTTTGTTCACTATTGGCACTACAACGTAGAGGGGGGAAAAAAATAAACATTGATACTAAAGGGTTGCTTACCATGTTTAGAATACCGTAGAGTAGCATGTCCAGCAGAACATCTGTTTGGGTGCGCCAGTGTTTCACAGGTCTTGTCATCGACTGAGCTTTAGATGATTCAGACGTCAGATTTAAATGATCTAGTAGATGCAGGTATGAGCAGTTTGAAGGCTGACAATCGATTCCCTCTTGCGCTGGTGAGAAGAAATAGAAAAAAAAAAAAAAAGTGCAATTACAAACCCAAATTTGTACTTTTCTGCTCTGTACATTTTCATAACTCACCCATCAAGGCCAGAACAGCCACCGTTGTCCACCTCCACATGTCTGTTTGCCTTGGGCTCAGCATGTGGCGCTCTTTTAAAACGGCTATTTATTTAATTCACTGCACAATAGGACATATGAGATGCGGTCGAAGCGTCAATAGATGTGAAAATATTGGACTGTCAAACAGGGAACAAAGCTTTTCTTTGGTTTCGTTATCGGGATTGCAGAAGAAAATGTCCAGCGCGCTTCAGTTCCGTTGTTCAGCAGCAGCTGAGGCAACAAGTGCAGACGAGGAGAGGCCAGAGTACCTGAACGTGGCTAAACAACAGCAACAAAAGAATATTGATTGAAGGATATGATTTCAAAACACCGACTACGACAATGAAACGGGAGAAGTACAGATTAAATAGATAAAAGCCATACCACACCTCTACAATCCCACTCCTTTATTTATTATTATTATTATTATTATTATTATTATTATTAGTTTGTACCAGTGATTCTCAATAGTGGGCATGCACCCCCAGAAGTGGTGTCACGGAGGATGCGAGAGGGGTCTTTAAGTACAGTGTCTTTATTCATGCTTGAACGATAAACAAGCCTCCAGCCACTAGATGGCAGCAGAGCAGCTCATTGTATTATTCTAGTGTGATAATCTGGATAATCTTGTATGCGGAACGATGGTGCAAGCAACTAAACTCTAATTAAGAAACACTGGTTTTTACCAACTATAAAAAATGAAAATGAAAATGTATGAATGAAACACACTTTGACAATTTGGACAAGAGTTGGAAACATAAAAGAAGAACCTCAACCAAGAGGTTACATTGTGTAAAAATGATGTCATTTGTTATGATTGATATGTCATGAAAAATATATATTTAAATGATTAAATGTACTACTAAAAAAAAATATTGCCAAAAAATTAATCAAGATTGTATCAAATTGAAAATTCTGGTTTTCTTAACCTAAGTAATTAAAAGTTTTAATAATAAATAATAATAATTGCAGAAACATGTATTCCAAGGACTGGTCAGCCAGTGCCGCCCATTACAACAGACCAGTAGCAAGGTGCTGAGCATTGAAGGATGATTAAAATTTTCAAAATAAAACATCCTTTAGACTCTATTCTGTTTGTATCAGTCTGAATGAATTATTCTGAAATACTCAGATTGTCTTTAAATAAAAAAAAAAGGTAAATGGATTTGACAGAAAATAAGTACATTTTTTCACTGTGTCCCACTCTGGCCTGGTACCAAATGACTTACGGACTGGTCCGCGGACCAGGGGATGGGGAGCTCTAAGGCGATACACTCAGGTACCCCGACCCACCTCTTTTATACCTATGGAAGTAAATGAATGTAAATGAAAACTGTTTTTGGTTAATCTGCAGTGTAAATACAAATCTCTCCCTTAATATAAAACTAGAAGCACATCATTCTTTATTTTCACATCCGAGTTGAAATTTGCAGAGGTTTCACGGTGGCATAATCAGAGGAAGACATCAGTCGGTAGCTCGAAGTCTTTCATAGTATAAAAGGACACGTCTCCATGGTCGACCACAGCAAAGACTACTGGGACGTCTCCGCTCTGAGACGTCAGCAGTTTGACGGTCTGCAGCTCAGGAACTGGACCGTCAAACCTGTTACGTAGCGGAGACAGACAACAGGGAAACGTTGTCAGTAACGTGTATGTCAGTAATTTGGGCGCTCTACAGCACTTAAGGAAGTCATCTTTTTGACATTTTTTTTTATCTACCTTTTGGGGGATCTACATAACTAATCAGTATAAAAAGGGGTTTTTTCAATTTCAATTTGTACATTGTTATTCTCTTGAGTAAACAAAGAGGTTTCGGGCTTCAGCTGGCGGGTGTGTCCGAACTCACCCACACACACACACGTGGGTGTACGGCTTCCTGGGTTTGCTCTTTTTGAACTCGGATGCAGTGTCAGGTTGGTAAACAACGAAACTGATCCTCCATTCATGTGCCGGCTTTAACCTGCGCAAAACAATTGAGACAGCGGTCAGCACAAGAACGCGGTGGGTGCTTTTGCAACAATTGACAACATGTCGTCATCGTTGGCAAAATCCACCAATCTCTAAGTAACAAAAAAATTTTGTATTAACATTTTTTTAAATCTTATATTATCTTATATATATAAATATATATATATAAATAAATCATAATAATAATTATAATGATTCTATAACAAAAACGAATAGATACCTGGACGCTCCCTCCAGCAAACAAGTTGGTTTGATCACACTACAAATATCCAACAGTTCTCCTATAACAAAAAAAAAACAACAAAACAACAAAGAAACTTCCTTGTTTAGTTTGTAACAACAAATGAAGCAAGGGGACCACCATGATTGTGAGTTTGATTGTTGTATTCAAGGTTTTAAAGTTTCATTTTTAGGAATTCATTTACACAGATTCATTTTCAGATTCTGCGTCAAATTGTTATGGTCCCTATTAGTGATGTTCGATACCACCAATTTCCTTTCCGATCCGATACCGCTAAAATTCGGGCTGGTATCGCCGATACCGACATCGATACCGATATTTTATCATTTGTCTTTTAAATAAAAAAAAGTTTCATTTCAAATCATAGCTTCTTTAAGAATACAAGGCAGAGTTTTTTATTTATTTATTTATTTTAAACTCTGGAGTGTACTGAGGTAGCTGCCTCATTTACTATACAGTCAACACAACAAT
>NC_024323.1:423593-440871 GCF_000523025.1 Cynoglossus semilaevis | reverse complement strand
AGTAGAGCCCCTGTGCTTACGCATGACGCACACACCCAGGCGGAAGAAGAAGTAGTCCCACCAACCGAGCGTCACTTAGACAACATCTCAATAATTTGGATACTTTTCACCATGTTTCTGGTTAGGATACACCTCAGCTCAGAATGTGTAAGTATCAAAAGTATCAATATTTTGATTTCAGAATCGATTTCAGAGCATAAAGATCCGGAATCGGAAGTATCGATATTTCAGGATCGATCCGCACATCACTAGTCCCTATTTAAGCTGCTTTTCATTTCACCGTTTTTTTTTGGGTTTTTTTTACGACCCATTTCTGTGCTTACCTTGTCTACCTTGGCCCGTGTTTGCTTCTGTTTTATGTTTGTATCCGCTATTTAACCCTGCTGCACTGGGGCACATTCTGTAGGAATGCCATTGGGAGGGAGTCCATACTCTGTAATTAAATTCTCCACATGCACTTGGTGCTTTGGGAGCATGAGCAAGTGTGGGCTGCAGCACCTTGTCCCTAACCCAGTGGTTCTCAATTATTTTCTGTCTTGCCCCCCCTTGGGGACAGATATGTTTTCAGGTCACGCCCCCGCTCTCCGACCTCCAACCCATACCCCTGTAAATTAAAATACTATTGAGGACCTGATAACATGTACATTTTTATGAGTTGCTGCCACCTAGTGACTGGAGAGCTTGTTATCATTCAAGCATCACAGCAGTAGGTACACTTGTGTCCACGAGTGCCATATTCTATTAGAAGCCCCTCACGCTCCCCTGGCACCTCACCATGCCCCCCAAGGGTCCCCCGCCCCACTGTTTGGAAAGTACTGGGTTAGGGTTTGAGTTTTCTGCAGGGCGTAAGGAGAAAGGCAATTAGTCGGGAGTTATGCGCAAAAGGAACGCAAAAAGAAAGGAAAAAAAAAAAAAAAAAAAAAAGGCAATCAGAAGGCACATCATTTGAGAGGTTGGAAAGTCAGGAAGAAGAGAGGGATCAATGGACTAACAGACAGATGACGTACACAAGAATAGATTGATAGAAAAAAAAAAGATGGAGAAGGTCATTTGCCAGTGAGCCACCAGAGTATTTTAGAGCCTGGAGCTAATTAAAGAGGAAAACAAAAGACAAAGAAGGGCAGATGAAGGACACACAGACAATCAAGAAAGGCAAAAAAAAAAAGTAGCAGGGAGGAAGAGAGGGTAGCTGTAAAAAAAAGATGAAGAGGCAGTTGGTGGAGATGACGTAATGGTAAAGGCGTGACGATGTCTTGGAGACAGTGTGTTAGACTAGGATGTTCAAACAGTGGTTGAGAGTGAGAGGATGCCAAATGAATGGAGAAAAGGGCATTGGCTTACAGGACTATAGGAGATGTAATGTCTGACATGACAAATGGACATGTGCAAAGGAGAGAAGGCGGTTATTGAACCAAAAATGTTGGGATATAGCTGCTGGCAAAAAGGAAAGAGCAAGACGCTCCGCTGGAGAAAGTGAAGGAAGACATTGAGATGGTTGGCTTCTCAAATAGTGAGCCCTAGAGGGGGGGACTTTCAGCATACTGTCTTTACTCATGCTTGAATGATAAACTTCAGTCACTAGATGGCAGCAGAGCAGCTCATTTTATGAATCTTATTTCGATATGGATATTAGGCAGAATGTTGGGGCCAGCATCTCGTACAGTGGTGTGTACAGATAAATAAATAAATAAATATTACTAGGCACTAGGTGTTGCGCTGTTTCTCAAATTAACTGAGAAACACTGGTATGCGGTAATGAGCAGGAAGTACACCAGATGATCTACTGCAGTAAGCCCTTGAGGAGAGAAGATGAATTAAGTAAAAGCCTGTATTTGACATTTGTGTTCCATTATTTAAAAGCTCACAACTATTATTGTAATTCTGCTTTGACTTGTGTTTTTTTTTAATTTTTAAAAAAAAAATCTAACATACTGACCTTCTGGCTAACTTTAAGATGTTTTAAACTATTTATTTTTAGGCTAATGTTATTTTCCTAAGGCTTACGTTCTTCTCTCAGTTGTTATTGAACCGCAGTCAGCTTTTGTCAACCTGCGAGGTTTATTTTTTTTATTTGTCGGTCAATGTTAACTACTGGACAAAGGTATAGAACCATTATTTCCGCCTTAACGGAAGGATATTTTTATCATGGTGTCTTACTGGTGGGCAGTGGTTGACTTGGATCATGTAAAGGAGTGACTTCTCTGTTCCATAGATGTTCGGCTTGTTCATCCTGTCTCCTGTGCTGGTGTCGAGCCATGAGGTCATTAAACTCTGTCCAATTTTTGCACGACTGCACCTTGAAGAACGTCAACACAATTATTCTCCAGATAATATTTCAGTAATCATAAATAACGTCTCATTGAAATCGTGACGCAACAGACCTCTTCGTCTTTCTTCCCGTGCCAGCCTTGTCTCTGATTGTCCACTCCTCTACGCCGATGTTCGGGGGACCCTTTAACTTTCCGCTGGTTTATTTTTGATCTCCACGATGCGACGTCACAGACACCCACAGCCAAAGCCCCAGGCAGCAGTGAAGGGTCGGGAGAGGCCAGAGAACCTGACAGGTTCTCCTTGGAACCCAGGTCCGGGAACAAGATGGAGCTGAAATCCCAGCCTGAGCGGCTACAGTTTCTGTGGTTCGATCCTTTGTCCTCGATAATGTCTGATGTCCACCACTTCCGGGGTTCAACCATTACTGCTGAGTCTGTCGTGGAGCTCTCATCTGCCGTAGACTCTGAAGAAGTCATTGCAACGGACTCGTCAACGCTTTCGTCCTTCATGTGTTCATCCGCTGACATCGTATCAGTGGTGGGAACCAGTGTTTTAGAGAGACTGCGGTGAGAAATACCACAAAAATCTCATTTAGATCTCAAATCCATTTTGAACTCAGAGATGGTAAATAAGAACTGGCCACAGTTATTGTCAGTCCTCAGCGAGCCCCCATAAAAGATCTGAGGAGACTTGAATTATAATATAATAAATAGCGTCGACACGTCGATGCACTTGTGGGGTTTTTACACACGCAAATCAGGATCTAAAAACAAACTGTGACTGTAACTGTGGCCCAAATTGTTTTACAAGCGTTACGTTCATTTCTTTTGTACGGCACAAAGCATTCCATCCTGCTATGATTTTTCATCAATTAATGAAAAGTACGTTTAACGTCATCCATGACTAGCTGACAAAAATGTTCATTATAGTACATGTCAGTGGAGTCTTGCAAGTACTAATATATACATAGCTTCTACTATATATACATATACAGTATATACACACACACATATACAGTATATAGTCAATTTCAATGTATATATACTGTATATACATTGAAATTGACTATATCTAAACACACGAACACACATATATACATGACATTTTTGGTGATTCCACATTACTTTTCGTAATGAAAATGTATCAAACCAGGAAGGCAATACCGAGTTACAAACCTTTCTGCACCCCTACGCCCCTATTACATATACAAGTATATGTGAGTATATTATATATATATATATACATATATATATATATATACATGTGTGTATATATATATATATAATATATATATATACACACATATATATATATATAATATATATATATACATATATATATACAAATATATATACATATATACATACATATGTATACATATATACATATATACATACATATGTATACATATATACATACATACATATATACATACATATATACATACATACATATATACATACATATATACATACATATGTATACATATATACATACATATATACATACATACATATATACATACATATGTATACATATATACATATATATACATATATACATACATATGTATACATATATACATACATATGTATACATATATACATACATATATACATACATATATACATATATACATACATATGTATACATATATACATACATATGTATACATATATACATACATACATATATACATACATACATATATACATACATACATATATACATACATACATATATACATACATATATATATACATATATACATACATATGTATACATATATACATATACACATACATATATATACATATATACATACATATATACATACATATGTATACATATATACATATATACATACATATATACATACATATGTATACATATATACATACATACATATATACATACATATGTATACATATATACATATATACATACATATATATACATATATACATACATATATACATACATATATACATACATACATATATACATACATACATATATACATACATACATATATACATACATATATACATACATACATATATACATACATATATACATACATATGTATACATATATACATACATATATACATACATATATACATACATATATACATACATACATATATACATATATACATACATACATATATATATACATATATACATACATATGTATACATATATACATACATACATATATACATATACACATACATATATATATACAAATATATATACATATATACATACATATATATACATATATATATACAAATATATATACATATATACATATATACATACATATATACATACATACATATATACATACATATATACATACATACATATATACATACATACATATATACATACATATGTATACATATATACATACATATGTATACATATATACATACATATATACATACATATATACATATACACATACATATATATACATATATATATATATAATATACTCATATATACTTGTATATGTAATAGGGGCGTAGGGGTGCAGAAAGGTTTGTAACTCGGTATTGCCTTCCTGGTTTGATACATTTTCATTACGAAAAGTAATGTGGAATCACCAAAAATGTCATGTATATATGTGTGTTCGTGTGTTTAGATATAGTCAATTTCAATGTATATATACTGTATATACATTGAAATTGACTATATCTAAACACACGAACACACATATATACATGACATTTTTGGTGATTCCACATTACTTTTCGTAATGAAAATGTATCAAACCAGGAAGGCAATACCGAGTTACAAACCTTTCTGCACCCCTACGCCCCTATTACATATACAAGTATATGTGAGTATATTATATATATATATATAATATATATATATACATGTGTGTATATATATATATATAATATATATATATACACACATGTATATATATATACATATATACATACATACATATATACATACATATGTATACATATATACATACATATGTATACATATATACATACATACATATATACATACATATGTATACATATATACATACATACATATATACATATATACATACATACATATATACATATATACATACATACATATATACATATATACATACATATGTATACATATATACATACATATGTATACATATATACATATACACATACATATATATACACATATACATATATATGAGAGTATTAACACATTGAACCTACATTTACAACAAAAACTTACCTGGGTGCTGATGTAGAGGTGAGGCTCACATCATGTTTCCTTTTCAGTTGATTTCCAGCATTTTTACCTGATTGGGGAAGATTCAACTGTTGGGCATAACGAGATGGCAATGAACTGCAAAGAAGAGAAAATGTCATCACCCAAAAATAATCACAGCCTCCCAAACACAGAGTGCACAAACAATTCAGCAGATGGTATCACTGTGACAGGGATTCCCTCCTGCCCGCAGTCCAGCAGTGTGGCAGTGGAAGCAGAGATGGCATGAAAAGGGACACATTCTGGTGGAAAATCTGTGGAATATTGATATTCTACCGCACTATTCATTTTTCTTTATTTAATTGTTCATAATTTACCACCACTCGCTTTCAATCTGGCGCAAATTGGTAGATCGTGATCTCCCTATTGGGCACCACAAATGAAACTAGATGGATTTGATGAGTCTGTTGTCTGTTATAATTCAACATATTTAATGGTGACATTCAAATTTTAAATACCTGGGATCAAACCTGTGCACCACGTAGCCAAGCCTTTTTAAATGCCCAAACACCTTTGAGAGAGAAGAGATGAGAACAGACTTTATACAATATGTCACCAAGGTTAGCTAAGTTAGGCATTAGAATTGAATTCAAATGAAAGATTTAGATTTAGCCATAGAGGTTAAACCCGAATTGGTAAAAACAGAAAATAAAAAAAAATATCAAAATAGATGAACAATTCCAAAATTTCTGAAATAATTAGATAATACACATTAGACTAGGGATGTCCGAAATTAACATTTTGCCGATATACGATAATGTCCAAACACTTCATTTCCGATACCAACCGATACTGATATAGCGTAGCCTGGTGGTTAAGGAATGTAAGTGCCGCCCTTTTCAATTATTTTCATGCCCCCCTATGGGACAGTAGTTTATTCACCGCCCCCTCGAATTGAAATACTATTTAGCGTAATATTTATTTGTTTATTTGTACAAACCAAGGTACGAGTCGCTGGCACCAGAATTGTGCATACAATCCCGTGATTTCCTCTTCTATTTTCTATCTATCTCTATCTATTCCTGATTACTAAAATCGATTAATAAAATGAGCTGCAATGCTGCCCTCTAGTGACTTTCACATTCATATACAGTTGGTTTTCCCCGAAACAATTTTTAGGACACACATTGTTTGGGGAAACCCAGGCATTGCATTATCGGGTTTTCATTTTTGGAGGAAAAACCGACGTCAATTCTAACTTGAAGTGTCACAAGAAAAAACCTATTAAAAAGGTAATATTTCAAACACTTGCATAAGCACAATGTCTACCTGATATTGATGTAGGCTAACTGTTTCTGAAGACAGAAATATCTCGTAGGCGTCCTGAATGGAGAGCGCCAGGTCCTCGTAAAACACCTGCAGACTTCCCTGTCCAAACACATATTAAAAATATACCATAAACAAACGTCAAACGTTTGGTGTTGAGGAGGAAACGTACTGGTTTTTAGCGCTGTAATCTCCCAGTTGACTGGTCGATACGTTCTGGATCGACCAAAAATTGAGATGAAATGAACAAACATATACAGTGCTTATGTACACGTACGCACATTTACTTGCAGAAATGGGCGATTTCCCATTTGTAACTTACACACTCCATAAGGTACAGAGCCTCTTCAGGCAGCAGATAGCGTTTCCCCTCAGCAGAAAAACCCATTGTTTGCCAAAACTTGCCCTGCGGAGAGAAACACGTCATTACAATAGACATAGACCAGAACGCTGTTTAACAGAAGATAAAACTGAAGAAAACTGAGAGTTAGGCAAATAATAAGTCACTTGAAAAAAATATATAAGTTTGAAAAAAAAAAAAGCTTCAAGTAGAAAGTTATCGCAACAACAGGTGCAGAATAGCTGGAATAGTTCGCATGTACAATGACTGACCTAAACAAGGTGGTGGAGATATATGAACTAGGGCAGTGGTGCCCAACCCCCAGGATGCGGACCTGCACCGGTCCGTGGGTTAATTGGTATTGGGCCGCACAGAAAAAATATTTTATTTATTATCTGATTCCGAACAATGTTTTATTTTGAAAAAAACAAATTATCTGCGAGTGGCTCTAATGAAGCGATGAAGCCTTCAAAACTTCTTTGCCACTCGGAGACCAAGTGTTCCGCAAAGTTACAAGGACGCTGCCAATAAAGTTGCATACACGGTGGCTTAACATTTATTATTATATTTAGAAAATACCAATTTTTCAAGGTTGTATCATTTTTTTAAAGGCCGGTCCGTGAAAAAGATTTCAAATATTTAACCGGTCCGTGGCGCAAAAAAAGGTTGGGGACTGCTTTACTAGGGCACTGACGACTTTTTCACATCAATGTATCTGACCTTTGTTGACCTCGACTCGACGAGGACAAACTACAGACACCCATCTGGCGATAAGCATATAACTCTCCATACGTTACTTTTGTAGCTTTTGCTAATGGAAAAGAGCACAGCAATCAATTGTTCTACTAACTCCCAGTGAGATGCTCACTTTTTTTACACTAGGCTTTGTGACAGTTTAGTCCTCCAGAAAGGAATGCATGAGGAACCTCTGTTCGTGTTCTGTAGCTGCTCATGTTATCACCCCTTTTATAAAGTGATTATGACTTTTGCTAATCAGAGGTAAAGATTGCATCGGCACACACTGGGAAATAAACACTTTCGACTTATCGACTCCATTTAACTTACATTGACGAATCGGGTTTTCTGTCAATGTCCTACTATGTATACAAATCACTGAAACGACGTTCCCTGATGCCAGCTGGCGGTTCTCTCAGCAGCATAATGTGGTCTGCCACAAAGCAAAAAAATATTACTTGAAGCTTGTGGAAACTACTAAGTTTGAGGTACCGACTCTTCCTCTAAATTCTCCAAATGCTTTTGCTTTGGAAATTGCTTGACAAATAAATCAAATCCGAGGCGCTCTGTCGACCTCTCAACCTAGTGGATTTTAAAAGATCTGCTTCAGTTCCTTAAAGTCAGATACCGCAACATCCTTTTCAGACATTTAGCGACCTAAACAGGTCAGCTTAACTGCAGTTAGACAAATTAGGAAAACTAAATACCTATAGTTTTAGTCTTTAAAGTAGTTGTGCCACAAATGTGTTTTCGCATGAATGCTAAATGATATGAAGGTTTTCAAATGAATATTAATCTTAACAATGACTGTACTCACAGAAAGAGACTGGAGCTCCACCACCTGCTTACTTGAGATCCAGGTCGCCTTCACCAGGGTTCCACTGCAGTGATATGAAAATAAAAAAACACACCACACTTGTCACAACCCAAATTTTTCTCGTTCCACTGCAGTGATATGAAAATAAAAAACCACACACACCACACTTGTCACAACCCAAATCTTCTGTTTGATAACTGACAAACTTTAAACTAGGGCTGCACCGATTGAGAAATTCTGGGTCGATGCCAATGTTTACAATAACAACTGGGCCGAGAGCCAAGTTTCTTCTTTTTGTTATTTGTATTTTCTTCTGTGCCACATTACTGAAGTATTTTTAAAAAGTCTTTTAGCTCTTCATCATAGTGTCCTTGAAATAGTACACATTCAATCAGACAAAATTATTGAACGAAACAACCTATATTGTATATTAACAAAATTAAAATGATTAATTTAATTTTTAGGTGACATTTAAGATCACCTTAATTCACCTGACAAGTTGTCTGTGTGTGGGTGGACAGATGGGTGGACAGATGGAAAGAGAGATAGAGAGATAGATGGATGGATAGATAGATGGATGATGGATGGATGGATGGGTGGATAGATAGATAGATAGATGGATAGACAGATAGATAGATAGACAGATAGATAGATAGACAGATAGATAGATAGACAGCTAGATAGATAGATAGACAGCTAGATAGATAGATAGTTAGATAGATAGATAGACAGCTAGATAGATAGATAGCACACTAACAAATAATCCTGAACAGGGGATATTAGTAGAGATTAGTTAGTGGGCCTTTAGTAGATAATTATTGAAAACTGTAAAATTCATTGGATGTTGTTTTTTTTTAGGAGAACCATCTTGTTTGTATTCTGCACCAATTTTGCATACTTTCTCAACAGCCTTGGCCGACATGTAATGAAAGATCTTGCAACAAAAAAGTTAAACTAACAATAAATGGAAGTGGAGTCTACTTACAGCCTTTCCCTCTTTCCTCTGATAAAAGACTGCAGTGTTCATTCAGACTTTGCTCCAGCTGCTTTTGCTGCTCATCTGAGTCGTCAGGAAAGAAATTCTTCTGTCCCTTGATTGGGATCTTGTGACTCCTGGACCGAGCCGCGAACAACTCCGACGGACTGGAATTCAAACAGATGAAAACATTTAGCTAATTATGGATTTCATGTGAAATGTGAGAAAATCAGGCCTGTGTGTTTTTATAACAATCTTAAACATATAGATATTTAAGCTAAATTTGAACAATACTTGGAAACTAAAATATTGTAACTGAGTTAGAAATGACATTACTTTTTTGCAAACATATTTTATGACTTTTGTCATTACGTGTAATTCATCGCATTTTTAGTATGATCACTATTTTTTATTTTAAACATATATCTTAGTTGATACTTGTTTGATTTGATTTCACTACTCTAATTTTTTTCATTACTGCGACTTCTTATCTAATGACGTTTACATTTTATTTAATTGTTTGCTATTTTAGTCTTTTTATATTGGAATTTCTACTTTCCATCATAAACTTTCAACAATATCTCATGACTTTTGATGTTCCCCTTATTATTATTCCAACAATATAATCAATACATTTATAACAATATATTTCACATTAAATTTTCTCCTATGCATATGACTTGCTTGTAAGACTGTCACCGACGTTTGTACAAACTGATTCTAGTTCATTCTTTGGGTGGGAATCATAAGTATCGTTTATTCGTTTTGAATTTTTATGTATATAGTCTTTACCGTCTGTGCTTTTTAATTTCTCACTCACTCTGTGGGGAAATATAACCAAATAAACAAATACTTTTTAAGAGGTTGTAATCACGGGAAAACACGTTTGCTTTTACACTGCACTTTCTTTTTTACCTCAGTATTTCAGAGTACACCATTCCCCCTGCATCCAGCTTGTTTTGCTGCGCCATCTTGACTGCTGAGATAGTGCCCGCCCACCCGTAACATCACACTCTCGCGCGAGTGACGGAGCCCGAATACAAACTTAAAAATACGTCAAAGACCCCGCCATGTTGGAAAACTTATTGTCGCGAGAGTTGCGCATACTGTCGATCCAGGATAACTATAATTGATGTGCAGCCGGTTGAGACTGACATGAGTTTTAAAAAATATATATTTTCATGTCACTTGTTTTAACCTCTAAAGTACAGTTTTCCAGAAAACTAACAGCAAATGCAAAAACTTAACAAATAAAGCTGAATGAACAAATCTAAAAGGTCCTGGAACGTTTTTTGTTTGTTTTTGTTCTCAATTTTTTTTTTTTTTTTTACAATGTGACTGATTTGTTTAACAGAAGAATTTAATAACAAATTGCATTTCATAATTCTTAAATTGCGTATTTCTTTCTGATGTTCTAAGTTTTATGTTATGTTTGTCTGTTTTATATGTTAATGCTTGAATGACAAAATAACGACAAATTTATGTTCCCTTGCTGGAAAAGAAAACAAAATTGAGGGTTATTTTCTGTGATCAGTCACAAATTGTAAGCCCAAGAGAGCGAAGAAAAGGCAGGCAGTCCTCTGCAATCCAGGTAAATGACGAGCCTAATGTATTTTCTTGTTGTGGTCTAATGCGAAAAGAAATGAGAAAATTGGGTGAACTGATTCAAAGTTTAATTAAAAAAAAGATTCCGCTGACCTATAAAAGAATTGGTTTTTACTCAAAAAGTGTCTTTCAGCAAAACGGGTAAATGGCTATACAAGCATTTTTGCAACACCTAATAATTTAAAACTGTAAGGATATATAAATTGAGACCCACATTCCATTGAGGCACGGACGGGGTTCGAACCCGCGATCTTCGGTTTACGAGACCGACGCCTTACCACTTGGCCACCGCGCCTGGCAAAGTCGGGGTTTAAAATGGAAATATGAAAGAACTTCTCAACACCGGTTTCTATTTTTTTTTCCGGTTTAATTTGGTCAAACCGTTTTTCCAAGTACTTGTTTAGACTAAATAAAAGTTTTCTCTTGATATAAAAACTGTTAGTACACTCTAACTACTATATACAGATATCCTCAATGGCAACCCCGCCAATTACCTCAGCGCAGCGTAGCGTTACAAGCACGTGAACCGTCTGTTCATTCTCATTCTCGCTTTATTCCCTATTATTTTTTTATGACTTCCACTGTAAATATAACTCACCAACAGACGCCTGACTTGCTGATAACGTTTTATTCTACATAATGCATTTCCAGCAGTATAAAAGATGTGGTCTTTAAACGTTGAATTAAAAATGACTAATTTTTTGTGACTTAAACGGCGGCCCCCAGAAAAGTTTCAAAAGGGTGGCCAGATGTAGCCAGTGCAAATCTTTATATTTACCTTTTTAGTAAGTCTCTGTGAACCATGAACTGAACTGTGCTGGGATAATCTTTAGTGTAGTGACTGTCGTTAACAAACTTAAGTTGTTTATTGGAAAACCCTGTCTAATAATGAGATAATAAAGAGATAAACCAATACTATGTACTTCAGCCAGTTGAGAGCCAATCAGTTCTATTTGATATTTATTTAGGACTTATTGTTTCTCTCATCTTAGTTGTAGCTTCTTCAAGAAGTGTCACAGAGATTCCTGATTTTCAAAGCTCATCGTGAGTCTGTCTGCAATGCATTTGTATTATAGTCTACATCTGATTTGTATTGTTGCAATAATGAGTGCAAAGACACAGGGGGAAACAGCCAGTGAAGACAGCAGCTCTGACAAGCACCGCGTCGCATCTCAAGTTTGTCACAGTTATCACTTTATTATTTGCACAACCAAACACCAGGAGGCTTATATACAGTACACCGACCAGGCTAATGCAAATGAGGTAAGAGGAAGAGATCAGTATCTTTCTGATGTCACTCTCCACCATAAGAACTAGCGCCAGTAACTGGTGACTGCGGTTTGTAAACGGTCCCCTTCTCTCACACCAAAGTACATAGAGAAAACGTGCGATTTAAGGTCACAGCACAAAGAGCTGATTCACTGCAGTCCTCACTTATAAGTTCAAAGATGGCGTCTTGTATAGTCACGGTTCAACATTTTTCGCTGACACTTGTATCAGATACCAGACGGCCAGTATCGGCCATTACTGCGGACCAGTAATACCGCACCATCATTGAAGGATCATTCAATTTGAGAAATAAAACAAACACTTTCATTTTGATCCCACTACAGCCCGGTACCAAATGGCCTACGTAGCTGTTCTGCTCCCTGGACCAGTGGTTGGGGAGCCCTGTTTTAAATCGCTGATTTCTCTATGAATCTGATGTGGGGAGTGAGTGGTTTACAAATATCACTTCCATTTAAGAAATGGCTGGCAACAAGATGAGATAAAGCAGTAAAGAGATTCTGCAGACATTGCAGACTTATTCTTACCTTGATATTTTAAAGATTTGTTCACAGCATACCTTTTCTTAGTTTGTGCTTACTCACAACAATACTCTGAAAAAAAAAAAAAAAAACGATAGCTTTTTACTTTAGGTAAAGATAATACAAACTGTGGAGAGACTCTTACAAAAAAAAAACAACACCACTGTGGAGAGACTCTTACAAAAAAAAACCACACCATTTCAGCCACTTAAAATAAAATAAGCTACCAATGAAACAATCTTGTTGCATAGATAAACAATATTGTTTTCCTAAAACAAAAAAAGAACAGGTAAAACAAATCCTTCTAGACCGCCTCAGATGGTCCGAAGAATTTACAGGATATAGGAGAAACAAGAAAAATAGAGAATTAAAATAATCAGGTCCTTGTGCCACGGACAGGAAGAAAAGAAAACAGGCTATATGGCATACAATCACATACCCCAACAGGAGTTACTCATTTGTAAATACTGAATATCACAACTGTCCACGGCATCATCAACTGCATAAAGACTTTCGGAAGATTCTCTTTTTCCATACTTTGTGCCTATAATGAAGCCTGATATTATCGGCCCAATGCTAAGGTAATAATGTAACATCTGTAAGAATCGTTATCAGTTTTTCCCTCCAATAATGAAAACCTGATAACGCCATGCCTGGGTTTCACCAAGTGATGTCTGCCCTAAAAAATAGTTTTTTGGGGGAAAAACGGCTGTATATGAAAGTAAAAGTCACTAGATGGCAGCACTGCAGCTCATTTTAATCTAATAAAGTAAAATACATTTTAATATTAATCTATTTTAATAATGGGAGGGTAAATGAAATTGATACATTTGACATATAAAATAATGTCTCTTGATTGGTCTAATGGCCAAAGTACATAAGTCAATCACTTACTTCTAAAAGTAAGTATCTGTTTAATCTGTTTAAATGCAAGTAGGAGAATTGGCACTATAATATAATCCAGGTTATATGCTGGATCTAATGTAGCACCTAGAACATTCCCAGGCGCTAAAGGGGCTAAATTTGTAGTTTTTTTTTCCCAAATCAATTCGGAGGACTACTCTAAGTGTGTCATGTTGCAAAACGTGTGTATGTTTTACAACTGTGAACATTTTATAAAGGTAACGTGCATCAACCAACATTAATCTGAGGGTTGAAGTGTCGAAAATAATGGGAGAAACATATATGAAAATATACATAAACGACATAAAATACCTTTTTTTTTTGTCCGGTTTCAGAGACAATTTTAGTAAAAGGAAAAAAAAAAAAAAAAAAAAAGAAGAACATTAAGCACTGCCGGATTCTGTACACACCTGTTTAACAACCGTGTTCTGATTGGCTGGTTTCTGCGCCTTTTATTTCACATTTCTACAGACTTCACCAGGAAAAGTCAAGTATTTAAAGGTGGGCCAGAAAAGTGAAACCGTAATGAAGGGAAACCGGAGACAGATGGGGACTTAGCTGATTAGCTGACGTAACAAAATAGGTTCAGTGACAACCATAAAATCTGGGTTTATACATATTAACTACTGCTGCTCATTTGTTACCATTGGTTTATCTTTTTATTCACTTTGAAGTATTGCCAATCATTTTAGTAAACATCCAAATATAGAACTAATTAGATTAACTTCAACTTGTCCTACATAGAGGTACCAACACTTTTTGTCCTTATTCATACTTTCAATTCCGTAATCCGGTCTTACTGCACTGCACTACTGACAGAAATAGATGACGTGAGTCACTGTTATTGGACGCTCCACTGTGTTTTAAAAGGCCGCAGAATTGCATCATGCCTGAGGAAAACGTACTCTTCGGGTCGTTTTGTTGTCACAGTTGTCCTTGTGAGCACTTTACCACAAGGAAGGAGAAGGAAAAAGGAACGGTGGCGAATGTGCACTGTGAGGAAAAGCTGGACTATTTCCAGGTCCGACGTGACAGCTGATCGCAGCGTGTTCTGCCACTCGTTTAAGCAAAACAATAACTCCTTAAAACACCAGAACCTTCCAGCCCGTGTGGACAAAGGAGCAGCCGAAAAAGAGGCAGTCCGTTGTCGCCTGGTCCACAAGCCAATCAAACACCACCTCCCGGTTCCCAGAACCGATGGTCACTCTGAGTTTGAGGCCAGAGCCGTCGCTCTGCGGCAGCAGGTTCACCACCTCCATGTCAAAGGTCACGGATGATCCTGTGGTAATGGCCGGAAGGTGGTTGGTCATCTCTTTACCATTAACAGTAACAGCACCTGAAAGGAGAAATGTCACTTACAAGTTACATTTTACTTGAAATGGAGAACAAAGGACTAGAGCGAGTTGGTATTATTCAGCATTTACAGTTTAGTGACCAATAAAAAAAATACACTTTCGTTGGATTTATGGGTCTAGCCAGAGTAAACAATGCATACATTTGAATGGAATCCACTTTCTCAATTAAAGAATTCTTTCTTTCTATCATTTTGGAGGAGTTCTTTCACACCAGGTCACAACCTGCTTCCTGTATCGAGTAACTGATAATGAGTGTGGTGCACCACACCTCAAATCCTCCCCATTTGTGTATTGTTTTTCTGCAACAAACCTTGTTTTGTTTTTTTTTATTCGGCCTCTTTAGGGCTAAAATACCAGAACTTCCCAGTTTGTTCAGAACTAAAAAAAAGCCTCTCGGATGAGAGGTAAAACGTCTTAAAACAAAACCTGCAAACGAACCTTTACGATTTAGACGAAACCTGTGGGAATTGTAAGACAAGTTTCACGATCCAGACCAACAGGGTCAGGCCTTAAACTACGCGTACCATTGGAAGAAACGCAGACAGCCTGGTCTCGTTGAAGTGACTCCTCCCCTTTCTTATTGTCCACGCACACACCCAGGCTGTCCTTTCGGTCCATTTGACCTGCTGCAGAGATCCTGTAATCGCCAGACAGACACATTGTTTTTTTTTTTTTTAAAGAGAAAGAGCACTCTGGTAACTTGTGCCTAAAATTCATGTACGTACTTGAAAGTCAGTGTCTGGCCACAGTAGTATGTAGGAGCTTTGGAGTAAAGAACTTGGCATTTCGTTTGGGAGGAGTCATGGCGCAGGGCAATGTTTCTCCTGCTGCTCAGGACGTAGCCCTCAGTACCTGGGCACCACTCTATCATGATCACACACACACACACACACTTTTCAAATCTACATATAAGATACTGCCATAAACATCTAGTAGAAATATCAAGCAGTGGATGTATTTCCAGGATGTATTAGGTGAAAGCATTCCAAGGATGAATTGCTAAATATTTGTCAAAACCTTGACAAAAATGTGTCTAGGGAAGTAAAAATAAGTGTCCTTCTACATACCAAAAAAAAAAAAAAACACAAATAATATTTGTAAAACACTCCAAACCAACCCATTAAAATTTCAAACTCCTAAAGATGTAGGTTCATATAAAATGGGGGTTCTTAAACGTTCCTATGCCAAGGCCTCCCAAATAGCATAAGCCAGAAATAGCAATGTAAAGAAACATTAGCTTTATTAATTAACTGACGAACATCGCAATGTATTTTTATACTTGTATTCATTTTTCAATGATTGTTATCGCTGGTCTGCTCCTTCAGTCTATTTCTTGTTGAAAAACCTGTCCATTTTGTGCTAGCTAGCTAGCTTTGCGCTACACAGATTATGACGTTATGCTGAAGTTGCCACAGTGTCACATGAGTTGCGTTCAGGTACCATCAGAAACTTGAAAGTCCGATGAATACGGCAGTTAGCGTGTTGTAAGGTTGAGGACAAGGACAGGACTATAGCGAAAGATCTGTACCTGAAAATTGCTAAAGTAAATGTAGTATACAGAGGGATCCCTGTGCCTGAACTCCTGAGCCCAACGCAGACTACTGCTGTGGTGGCTCCTGGTGACATGGACAAATTGACAAGTGTGAAAAACCTGTGGACTCGAGTCACATGACTTGGACTCGAGTCATCAATTGGATGACTTTAGACTCGACTCGACCAAATGTAAAGAGACTTGGAACTCGACATGGACTTTAACGTCAATGACTCGTGACTTCACTTGGACTCGAGCCCTTTGACTCGACAAGACTTGATACTTTCTCCAAAACCCAAGGTGATCTGTGTAAATATATTATTATTTTGTTTAAAAGGACTCGAAACAGAAACGTAAGGACTTGGGACTTGACTTGACACT
>NC_024323.1:406230-422069 GCF_000523025.1 Cynoglossus semilaevis | reverse complement strand
TTGCAGCATCACAGAGGGCACAGCCAAAGACTGTCCAAAAGGAAGAGAAATTACAAATGACTTGGAACGGGTGTTAAAATGCACCATGTATTTTTACTGACTTTACACCAGCGGACCATGATCCCGCCTGGTCTTTCTTGCAGCTCCTCTATCTGCACTGGTGGTTGAGAGAAGATAGAGCCATGGCGGGAGACCTGGTCCCTCAGAAGCACCAGAAGTGAGTTGTCCACCTGGGCTGCAACACACGGCACGTCCACCAATGCAGGTACCTCTGGTAGACTGAAAACAAACAGGGGAAGCCGCTCTTAAATACCAGTACTGATAGTCATTTTTGTTAGCGGTGGGCACCAATTAAAATGTTTTTAATAATGTGATTAGCCGCGATTAATCGCACAAAGTGCAAAATCAAATGAATTAAAAAGTAGCGTATTGCACACGTTGTTTTCCATCAGTGAACTATATGAACGAACATGCAATAACATTTGGTCTCTTTCAGCTCCCAAAATGGCTCCTGTGTTGTTGTTGTTTTTTTTAAATAATAGAAAATTAATCTTAGTTGTAGGTCTACACAGATGCCGTAGTCGCAGCTTCACTAGTCTGTCTTTTTCTCACTGCACTGATCGTTGGTCAATCGTATGTGTCCGTACATGTTATTAGTAGAACCTGTTGGTTATGAACCCTTCATCAAACATGTTCCACTTTGGTATTATCATTATTATTATTGAAATGCATCCAAAATTTTCATTTTACTGCATCGCGTCCTCCATTTCCTGGCCCAGTTTATGCCCCTTTCTCATGCTCAATGCAGAAATATAGACACAGACCACATATATATTCTAACATTATCATTAACATGATTTAAAAAAAAATATTTGGTCCTAATTAATTTATGTGTTAAATAGATGTTTACATGTTTACTTGACATGCTTACTTGACCATCACTAGTATTTACTGTACATTAAATTAATTTTCCTAATTGTAGGGAAGGAAACTTCCAATACTCTCACAGCCAACTGCAGCAAGACAAGTTTTTTCCAGTGGGCGATTTGCGAGAGTTTGTGTCTGTCGTGTCTCTGTCCTACCTGTCCAGTTGGATGTGCATGGCCTTCTTATTAAAAGTGCCTAGTTTGTCCTCCCCAGGAACGCAGTGCAGAGCTGCTTCACCTAAAGAGGATAAGGACATAGAGAAAGGTGAACACAGCATTAGTTTGGTGATATTTCAAGTACAACATATATTAACAAATACAAAACGGAGGTCTGGGTTTGTCAAAACAATTAACATTAGCACATTTTTCACACTTTTTACTGCCACAAACAATCATCAAAAAGAAGTATTTGTATTTGTTCGTGAAGACTGTGTGACTGAATGTATTTTTTTTTTAAGGGTGAAAAATACTCCGTTATGCAGTTTACTTGTGGGGTCAAGAATCAGTATAATGATCTGGTATAATGAAACTGTGAAGGTTGTGAATGGTATTCCTGTCCTTTTTGATACCCACCCTCTCTAAGCAGCTCGTCCGCCTGGCTCACACCATGCTCTATTAGGCTCTGACACTCATCTAGTGGTTTGACACTTTCGGCCTCAATGGTGTCCACTTCAGATAGGAGGGTGGTCAGACGTTCTGACAGCAACCGGGTCACGGCTGCCTGCAGCTCCAGGAAGTGCCTCCGGAGGGCCTCGCGGGCCTGACATGAGCTACCCTGAACCTGCAGAGCAGAGAGGACAGGTAGAGCAAGTTAGAAAAGAAGCCAGAAAACAAGCAAGGGAAATCATAGTAGACAATCTAGTCTTTTTTTTATAAGTTCATAATGTATCCTTGCCAGGCCTGACTGGCCCTTTTAAGGTGAGAATTTGTGTAAAATCATTATGATATCAATACGGGGGGGGGGGTCGTCAACTTACTTTAGAGTGACAAATCATGTAGAGGAGTCCCAATGATTTATAATTCATAATTATTTTGTTATGTGTGCCGCCTCTTTAGCATTTTACACCAGGTATGTAAAATGTTGCCAAACGTCACGTTTTTAATTCAGCAACATGAACAGACAGGAAATATCGGCATTTGCATTAACCACATGTTGGACCCACTAATCAAGGGTGCCACCTTACGGAAAGTAGGCAAATGTATCTTGTGATTGCAGAAGTGTCTCGTGATTTTGCAACCTTTGTGATATGTAAGGCGTAAGAACACAGACAGAGAGAGACAAACAGAAAAGATGTTAGAAGATTCAGAACTGTATTTTTGAAATGGATAATAATAATAATAATAATAATAATAATAATAATAATAATAATAATAATAATAATAATTAAACAGACACTTGGAGACAGTGTTTGCATTTCACAGGGCAGATGGATTGGGGTTCAGTTTCAGGGGCAGCACAAAGACCTTGTGCCTGAGGCGAACGGCCATTAGTGACTGATGCATGGACGCATTTTTTTTTCTCAGTGTCGACAGTGAAAAAGGTGCATTTTAACGTGGTACAAAGTGATATCTCTTAGGATGGCAACTCAGTGTCACCGCAATCTATCAGGAAGTGGTTCGTCCTCAAAGTCCTGCTTTCTGTTTCATTTCCGCTCTGCGACACAAACACACAAAAGTGTCACTTGACACACGACCCGATTCTCTGCTGGTGATCATGCCGTCTCTCCCCGAAGACATTAGCACGCTGCTGATCAATACTGGGAATAAAAATAAGAAAATAAAACGATGGTTATAAAAGATGCACTTGCCACAGTTAGAGGGTCATTGTTCTGCAATCTTACAAACTACTGGGGATCCTTGGTTGACAATGTCCTCGACCTACGTCGTTTTGTGGTTATGTCACCATCTCCCATAAATGGATTAAGAAAGTTTTATTCCATCATTTCAGAGCACAGTGTTAAAAATAAATCTGCACAGGAACTAGTTGGCAAGCGGAGAGGACAAATACATTTATCAATGTGATGCTATACGCAGGAGATGGGTTTGTTTACATTTGCCTGTTTGCAATGGTTGAGAAGAGAGGAGAGAAATGGCTGCCATCATTCGCAAATAGAATTGACGTTTCAACGTGAAGTCTTAGAATTGAATTGCATTTCAGCCGCAGTCGTATATCAGACATCATTAATATATATTTAACTGCTAACATATTGAATCACCTTGTTTTCATAAAGCCGTAGGTGTAGTAAATTGGCAGGTTCTGACAAGCACTTGCGCAGTCAAGTACGACGAGAGCACTCGCCATTCTGGCAGATATGGTAGACCAACAGCACACTAGACAACATAGTGTGTTCGAGCCAGACTCAGACCCAGTACAATAAGAAGCTTTAGGAGAAAGTAGAAAGCCAAGAAGGAACTTGGAGGTTTTGGAGTACATATTGAATCACCTTGTTTTCATAAAGCCGTAGGTGTAGTAAATTGGCAGGTTCTGACAAGCACTTGCACAGTCAAGTACGACGAGAGCACTCGCCATTCTGGCAGATATGGTAAACCAACAGCACACTAGACAACATACTCTGTGTTTGAGCCAGACTCAGACCCAGTACAATAAGAAGCTTTAGGAGAAAGTAGAAAGCCAAGAAGGAACCTGGAGGTTTTGGAGTGTTTAGTATTCAAGTTTTTTTTTACTCTGATATTCAATATGGACATTAATGGAAGTCTATTAATGGTACCGTCTCACTGGCTGTCTTCCAAACGTTGTTTCAGATGACAACCCCCCTTCTAGCGTCTCAAATGTTTGTATAATACATATACTGCTGTTCTGAATGAGGAGCTGTGTTTAGCAATTAGATGGTACATGACATCAAAACTGTTTTCTTGAGACACATTTCCATTTTAGGCTGATTGTAACACATCTACTTAGTTGCTGAAACTGGCGCTTAGGTAAAAGGAAGGCACTTCCTGAGAGACTCAAGTATGAAGTAAGTAAGTATAAAGTATGAAGTAATTTAATCAGAGTTCTCCAAAAACCTCCAAAAGTGTGTTATGTCTGGATTGTTAGTTTTAACAACTGAAGCTCAAGTGGTGTTTAACCACTGCGTGTACTGTTAAGAATGTAACTGAAGAATTCTCTTTAAAGTATTCATGCAATACTCCTCTAAAACCCTGCTATACTCATGAAAAGAAAAAAAAACATATTGGTCTAATGTTCCGGTTACGAAAGAGAATTAGTGTTGTACCTAATTTTTAAATGAATATTTAAGGGTGAAATAATTATTTCAAAAATAGTTCATGTTGACCATTTCAGTAAAGTATTAATGTCATATTTTTGAAGTGCTTTGAAGTACATTTTATAGAGTAAAAGTTCAGTTTGGATTTTTACAAAAAGCATTCTGATTGGTCCTCCTGCTGTGCTGATAAATAAAATGATAAACAACAATTATCATGGTTTTTTTTTCAGTTAGATTTCAAACACAAATAGCTGAACTTTGGAGTTTATTTAAAAATAAAAAAAAGTATACACAATTACCAAAAAAAAAAAAGCACAATGTCAGACGGACAGTTCACCAAGCATCATCCCCCGCCCCCAAACATAAAGATGTGTCATTCCAATGACAAAATATCAACACTGAAACAAAGCAACCTTTTTTAACATAACATGTGATGGGGCCAAACAACCACTGAACAACATGCAACAACACAAAAGAGCTCCTCGGTTAAAAATGATTTGGCTAACTTTGTAAATGTAGTGAAAGAAACCGTTTCTGTCAAACTAGTGAAACCCTTACTCAACAAAAAAAGGGGGGTCTTGAGACACCAACTCCAACTCCAAGATGCTAACAGTGGCGCTCAGGTGTCAGGTCCCACTGACCGTACAGACATCTCAACTACGTTAAAAATATTCCTAAGGTTCATTGCCCTTATGACTACGGGTTAAATACCTGAAGTTTTCAACAAGTTATTCAAAAATAAGGAAGTATTTTCTTACTCCTAAACTTCTAAGAATGTCAAGATTTCAAATTTTAGACATCACCAATTAAAAATCACACAAAAGAGGAACCACCAGACAGACGGCCTGCTGACAGACCAGTGTACCTGAGTGCGAGCCTGGCTGAGGCCATGCAGACGAAGCTGTAGTTCACTTCGGTAGTTCTGTGCCGCTTCAATGCTTTCTTTTGCCTCTTTCAACAAAGTGTCCATTTTTAATGTCACAGCCAAAACCTCCTGGAAAAAAAACAAACAAACCCCACAAGCAATAAAATTAGATCAGCAACTTAGTATTGGTAATCATTCATCACTTGCTCAACGTGAATAGTTTGTCTTTTCATTCACCAACATAATTGTACTCTCATTAAACATAACTGTCTGCAACATGCACAAGTTGGGACAAAGACATGTTTACAAATGAGTCCTTCCTACTCTGATCTGGGAACTCACTGGACACACTGTAGGTCCATGTGTAAACACATATCGTGTACATTTAATCACTCACTACTGCTTGTAGCATCACGGGAAACAACAACGTTGTTTATCTCTTAGACATTTTTCTTTTGCTGCCTTCTTCTCAATGTACTTCCTCATTCCGGGAGGCTACATGGTATGGTGGTTAGCACCTTTGCTCAACAGATTAAAAACCATGCGATTGTCATCGACAATTAAGTTTAAAAAAAACAAAAAACTTTTATTGAATAATACATATTGGTAAAATCGTCGTTGAAATGCTAAATAAGTTACGGTTTGTCGTCACGGTTTGCCACTGTTTGTAAATTACATTTTAAGTTACCTCATTTTATATTTGTTGTTTACATTGTATTGATGTGTAAACGCCATTTCCTTAATAGCTGTTCTAAGGAGACCAACGTATAAATTGTTTGCGTAACAGCAACTTCAACGTGAGGAAATGTCAACCCAAAGATACAATTTGGGCTGTCAAAAAAACATACCACATACATTTAAACTGACTGAAAACCGGCACCATTGTGCAAATGCCATTTTAGTAAATAAGTTAAGTCTTACACTGTTTTATTTTTAGCAAACCCGTGGTAGAAATGGTCGACCAACGAAATGAACTTGCGAAATGTCATCTTCAAAATGACGTTTAGCTTTGCTCCATTATAATATTGACAACAGCAAAAGAACAACAAAAAGGGGAGGAGAGGTTGCGTTGCAAACGCTTCTAAAAGTCGATAGAAGGGAGGTTTATGAACAGCAATTACATTCTAAAAAAGATAAACATTTAGCTAACGTACCTGTTTCAAAATTTTCTGAAAAGCATTCCGTACCGAAATCTGTGATTTGGCTCGAAGCCGCCCGCGTCAAATATGCAGAAGTTTTGCTGAAGTCTAAAAATGACACTTCCCAAGCTTAAGAGACAAAAGCCAATCACAGGAGAAGTTTTTTGGACTGACTGTTGACAGCGGCCAATCGTATTGATGTAATAGCCAAATTCTCCCCGCCCCACTCAGAGTGACGTGTAGCTGATCACATTGTGTTATATTCTCAGCATAAAGAAGTATGTTCACAATTCAGCCTCACCCTATTCCATCCACAGTCATACACGGATGATGTGTGGTCTCACAGAAAATGTCGGTTATAATCGTTTTGGTCAACTGTCTTTTGTTTCTCTATGTATAGTCCCTTTGGTCAAAAGGGTAGGACACTCTTGGTCAAGTAATGTGCTCATTTTTATTTTTCATAGCCTTTATCTTGGTCTCGCTGCTTCCAGTCACATATACGCAAGTTTTTTTTATTCCAATCATATTTCGATATTGTGTGTTGTCAGGGTGAAAGTAATATGCCTTAAGGCATTCAGCTACAGGAAAGGGGGCACTTGGAGCCCAATGTGAATGTTTTGAGTTAGCAACACCAGTCGTCACGGAGGCTACAGTTACATTGGTGATTTGAGTGATTTGATTGGATGGCCAAAAAATGCCCTTAAGTCTTGAATTTATAGCAACTTTTTTTTACCTAAAAATTAAGTTTTTTCCTGTGTACACTGCTAATGTCAAGCAAAGAAATTCAGCTTAAATTGAATTTTCAACGTCTGAATACAACAAGACAGACTGGACTTTAGCATAGATAGCAATAAAAATGATTTGTTATTAGACCTGCAACCTAGCAATTATCTTTATAACAGCGCAATTTAACTATTCATAAGTAAAAGAGAGAATGAGTGGAGAATTTTTTGTACAAATATATATATATATTTTTTTATACTTTTGATATTTTCTAATGTTATTGTTGATGCTTCTTATGTACGTTATATCCCAGCTGTGGCGGAATTGTGCTTTGTAGGTTGTGTTGCTTTAATTAACGTTTCAGAAGTGGTATCTTTTTTGGGACAGAGTTCAGAGATAAACATTGTTTATCTCTTTGGAGGATAACAGATGACATGAGCCATACAAGATGAACAAGGGAACTGACTGTATTCATCTTTAACTCTTTGTGCAAAGTATGTAAAGTTCTGTGCAACAAGATTTATTTGAAGTAAAATATATATTTTCAATCTATTATTTTACAGTGTTCTCACAACAGGAACAACAGTGAATCTAAGCCACCGAGTTCAATTACACCAAAACAAAAAAAAAATATCTGCCCAGTTTTAATAAAAACTGACTACACACAAAAACAAAATTATCAGATTCCAGATTACCTCACATCCTGACGTTACCAAATGCAGAAGAAAGAAAAAGTGATATATTGCAATAAAGAGAACAAAAAAAGACATTTGACACTTCGCATGTAACAAGTATGTTCACCAAGATATCTGTCCAACACAACTGAAATACAAATTGAGGTGATGAATTAGGATGCAGTTCTCTGTGATCCAAAAATGGGGTTGTGTGCCTTCTTGAATGTGACGGTGAAATGTTTAAAAGTACACGCAAAAAGACAACCATATTAAGGTCGTTTTTTTCCAGAGTATGGAATCAAGTTGTTCTTTAACCTTGATATAGGGATGCCATTAGACAAAAATTGCAACATAAATAAGAGTACTTCTGCCCTGACAGCAACGTGCTGCCGTAGTGCTTACATATTTATGTTGGTTTTTATTTATTTATTAATTGTCTACAGTACTAGTTTGTGTACAATTCACTGGCTTGAACCATTATTCACATAATTCTGTAAACACACACAAACATATGTAGTTGAATGTAGTAGCCAACGTACACTTCTATCTACTGTCGAGGTTGAGGCCTGCATTTCTTTTTGCTCAATTTCTTTGGCACTGGTCAGAAATGTGAGCCTCTTTTGCCGGATCTCACAGTAAAATATATAGTTGTAAAATGTCAGAGGGAGAAGATTATAAGAGAGAAAAAAAAACATTCTCCACTTCTTTCTCTTTTCTCTAATGGCAGTGCATGTCACTTCCTTTCTCTCTTCTTTTTTTTTTTTCTTAACTCAGCTGTAACATATCACACAATTTCTTGGGGCCTATTTTAACGTGCTACATTAATAATGCCTACTTGCCGGTGCTTGCTTAAAAAGACCTGTGTAGTTGGTGTTGTTTGAATAATACGTGTCCTTGTATTAACAGAATTTGGAAACAGCCTATGTTTTTAAAATGAGTGACACTAGACGCAAGAAGTCTTTCACTCTCATATACAATATGAGAGTGAAGATACGATGTCCATAATACGAGACTAGAGAGACTCCTGGAAGCCGAAGAGAGGTGAGCCCATGCTGCCTGGGCTGCACAGGCTGGAGTTGTTAAAGGTTGGTGTGATTCCAATGCTACCATCGGCCTGCGTCTTCTCCCCACAAAGGAATTCGTCGTCGTCCTCCTTCAAAACCTGATGTCGCGTTAAAAAAAAAGGCAAAACACAAGTTGAGTCAGGATTCATGTTTGGTTTAATTTATCAGGTTAATATCTAATTTAAAAAAATTGTATTGCCTAATCATTTAATAATTTAATAATTCATTGGTGGGCCGTATTCGGCCCACCTTTGACTTATTTCGGCTGTTCCATATTAAGCCAGTTTCTGTATCTATCCCAATACAATTTAACATAGGTAGCAAATTATTTAAGGCCAGCATTAAAAATTTGAGACATTCTTACACAAAAACATAAACAAGATATCGCACAAACACGCATTCTTCATTTGAAACTGAACATGTGAATAAATTCCTTAATTAAAGTTATACATTTCTACACTAATGCTATTTTCCCATACAATGATTTATGATGATTAATATTTTATAATTTAAATTTTATGTATGCCAATATCCGATTTGCCAATATCGTCTAAATTTAATTTTCCGATTCCGAAATAAACCGATACAGCGGGGCGTCGGTGGAAGTTAAGTGTTGCCTGCTCACTAAGGTGTTTAAACTGTGTTTCTCAATTATTTCTGCCCCCCCCCCCAAGGGCACAGAATTAAAATACAGAATTAAAAGAGCGCCTCCTAATGTTTATTTACCGTATTTATCTGTACAAACCACTGTAAGAATTGCTGGCACCAGCATTCTGCATACAATAGCCTGATTGTCAATATACAGTAGATGAATAAAATAAGCTACAATGCTGCCATCTAGTGACTAAAACTGTGTTTATCGTTCATAATGTTCTGTTATGTGTTAAAAAGGAGTTAACAGTTACATGTATGTGAGTGGAAATGAGGAGGTGTGGTGAGAGCATGTATGAGGAAGAGAGAGTGTGAGCGGAAGAAAGTTTAGAACGAGTTACTGGAGTTGTTTCAATTAAAGTTCTTCAGAGCACCGCTCTGTTGCTGGGGCATTGCACTATTTTTAGCGCACACATCATTTGGCAAAACCCAGACAATGCGTTATTAGGTTTTCTTTTTCTTTCTTTTTTTTTCAAAAACGATCACGATTCTTAAAGATATTACAAAATATGCTACTATTGTGGGGAGGGAAGCGGAGGGGAGGGGGGGGAGATGCCCCGTTATACTGTATTGTTATTGAGGTGACTCTTCTGCATAGTAAACAGAAAGCATAACGGAAGCTGCAACCACAAACTACTACATTACATCCTGTACACCAACTAATATAACTGAGCAAAGTATTTGTATTGCACACTGACACTCATTCAGACAAAGACACTTTAAAAATGGCAACAGGCGGAAATTTTCCGATGCTATTTTACATAAAACTCTGTGTTTTAATACAACCTCCTGAACATTGAAGCAGATATGATAAAGATTAAAGCATTTACTTCACCTTTGCACTTGTGTTCGCTTCATGTAGCTCCGTGTCCACCAGTTCCTCCCACTCCTGATAGAGCGGCTTAATCAGCTGACCAGACCTGTGAACACAAACAGATAGAGTACACGGCCACCGTTACTTTTACTGAATGACCAGGAAAAACCAAAAATTCAAAAGTATGATTCTTTTCTCTAATTGCTTAACCCTCTACAGCACTACAAACTTGCCTCTTCAGCAGGTAAGGGTCAAAAGGAAAGACGCTGTCCAATGGGTTAGTGTTGGCAGTCACATAGGTGTCGCCTACAGATCTGCGCACCACAGGCAGCATTAGGCGGTTGTTTCTCTCCATGATGGTGTAGCAGAACACCACTTGATATTTCCTGTAACAAGAAATACTTAGTTTAGGTTCTTGGGTTAGGTTCAAGAGTTTGTAGTTTGTTTGTAGGATTTAATTATTGGGGAACTGGAGAATAAATACACAGAGAGTTGTGTTGTATCCGCCATAGGTTTGGGATGATAACACATAAATCAAAAAAAAAAAAAAAAAAAAAGCAAAAATCAAAGCAAAAATTTGAGTTTGACTTGAATATTTATCACAGTCCTTTCCAATATCAATAAAAAACAAATTAATTTAAAAAAAAAACAGGTGTTGTTGTCATACCTAATGTGATTTATCTGGATTAATTACAATGAAATACAATCAATGATAATCATGATTTATATGGTTTGACAGCCCTTCTATTTTTTTTTTTTTTTTTCAGAACTGGTTTTAACTATGGCACTATGGGTGAACAACTTTGTTGAACAACCATTATCCGCATATACTTTTTTTTTTTTCAGAACTGGTTTTAACGATGGCACTATGGGTGAACAACTTTTATCTACATATATTTAAATTTTTTAGGCCATTTCTGCTGCACCGATCAGACAGATCAGATTAGCGACGCGTACAAGAAGACAAAGACAAATGAGCAGATAGTGACCTGCCGTACAGCATTTCCTTTCCCAGGCTTGGCCTAAGGCAGTGGTTCTCAATTCTTTTCTCGGGGACAGAAATGTTTTCACGCCCCCCGAAAAAGTTCTCGAGTATCACTGTATGATAACAAGATTGATAACATGATGATGACACTTTTCACGAACAAAGAGGTCCTCGACTTAGTTCGGAATTCTGTTCCTACGGCGACTTTCACCATACGTTTAAACTCACATGCTGCACATGCACAACAGAAGGGTCTGATTTACGCTTGGGAACCTAACTGAAAGTGCAAAAGGTTCCCATGTGCCCAAAAAAAAAACAACACAAATAAAAAAAAAGCAAATGTAGCACAAGCCAATGTATGGTGTAACAGCAGCAAACGTAAACAAAGCCATCGAAAACGCATATAGTGGTCTGCTTTTATAAATACCATTGCAAAAGTCAGTTTTCTACTGATGATACACAAGACTGGTAGACCATATATATATATACACCGTACACGAGATACCCCCGATAACACAACAGGATGTTTTAATGTGAGTAAGTGATCCCACGTGCACGCGCGTGGCAGTCTCAAGATACCTGGTGATGGCTGCAAACATGTTCGTGACTGAAGGCAAGCACACTTTGAGAGGATTCAATGGCGACATGACCACCCGCTCCAGATTTAGACTCTGTAGATATTCCAGTCCTGTGAGAGAGTGAGAGAGTGTGAGAGTGTGAGAGTGTGAGAGAGGCAGAGGGCACAGCAAAACGAAAAAAAAACGTTTTTGGAACGGAACTTCCAGATAAACGCGAAGCAGAGGATGAAGCATCAGTTTGTGTGTGTCCTGCATTTTTTTTTTTGGCTGGGAGTGCAGACGTTTTCTTATGAACTAAAGGAGGGGGAGAAGGAGATAAAGCTGAGGAACCACTGCTTTAACGCATCACCTTAGTGAGCAGGGTCCGTCTCTTGAAGCGGGCTTGGTGCTAAATCAGAGTTCGTTAACTCCGTATTAGAGGGAACACTGACTTTCCGGTTTCACGAAGCCGGTTGGACCGTGACGCTGACTTGGTTGTCATGACCACGTACGCCGTGGAGCAAACCTGCTCCGTAGCAGTTTTAAGGTCCTTAAGACTGAGTTAAGGAGTCGCAGCTCAGTTGCTTGGAAGAAATTAATGCCAGGAGAGAATCCCGAGACCACGACTAGATATTTTAGCACTTCCCGAAAAAGTTTTTTGGTTAGAGGGTTTCCAGTTTCCCCCCCCCCCGAAAATAAACCAGTAGTTGACAGTAATTAAATTAGGATTTGATACTGAAAACTGTCTTGTGTCATTTGAATGTCATTTCCTAATAGTCCACAGACCACAGCAGAATTATTTAGACATACTGTATGAAGACACTTCGTCACTAACTGTCTGGGAAGATGATCGTACTGATCTATTATCTCAAATATGGTGCATTAGTTATTCTTCCCCGTATGAAGACACTTCGTCACTAACTGTCTGGGAAGATGATCGTACTGATCTATTATCTCAAATATGGTGCATTAGTTATTCTTCCCCGTTTGAACGATATTTTTGTATTTGGTCTTAATTTGCTGCAGTCGGGCACGAGCGCCACTCAGACTTAACTCAATTCAGGCTTCCGAGAGCTAATTGTAATCCGCTTTTGTAAAAGCAGAAAGTCAGACGTAGGCTGTGATTTTTAACTCGGGAGTTTGAAGCCTGAAGCCTGCGTCAAGAAACGGACTCCTGGCGACTGGCGGATTCGAACCTGCAACGTTTCGGACAAGTCCCTCTACTTAACCACCAGGCCACCACTACCCTTTTTTTGTAACCGAGAGGCCCTTGTTAGCTCAAAATATATTTCAGTCTAAGTTGCTGTGTATGCATAAATAATGACAGGCCGATGCTTTGTCTTTTTACTTTAAGGGTGACCTTGCTTTATATCTTTTACCTTTTTTCATGTTGCCTTCAAGTATGGCTCTGTGTCTAAAGATGAGTATGTAGAACGCAGCCTGGCAGGCAGAGTAGAAGGGCCCGTGTAAGGAAATGTCACAGCAAATCGGTCTGCTGCTGCTGTCCTGGCTGCTGATGTACTGATGGATCCAGGTGAACAGCAGGTCCAGGCAGGCCCGTACAGTGCTGCGAGGAGGAAATGTCACAGGAGTGGACCAATTAGGCGGGGGCAATATTAATCACCTGCAGCTGGGGAATGTATGAACCTACAGCAAAGGGATGAACTTTGCTCGGGCCAAAAAGCTTCCCAGGAATCCAGCAGCAGCTTGGCGCAGGAGGGCCGGCTGAGACGGGTTGTGCAGAATCTTCCACAAGTGATCGAGAAACGCTTCGCCCAACGACTGAGAAAAAAGATATTGTGTTATTTAACATTTTTGTCAGGGAAATACGGCGCGATACGGAATAGCTGAGGAAGGAAAAAAAATGTAAAGATTTTTTTAAAAAAAATTCAAGATGTAATAGCTCTGTTATTATTCCCAGGAAATTTAAGTAATTTGATAGCTAGACGGAGACAATGTTTATAATGATAATTCAGCAATAAAAGAAAGAACTTTAAAGTGTAATACATATAGAATAAAGTTAATAAAGTAAGAAAATGGAAGTTGGTTTTATGGTGACACTGGCATATCCAGTTAGAGACGTCAAAAGACACAGCAGCAACAAAACAAAATCTCTGAAAACTAAAGACAAAAAATGTAGACCTCTGTTTTCCTACTAAACAATTTAGAGAAAACAATTTAGGGAAGAAGTACTGACCAGTTTGAAGCTGCACAGGTAGAAGAGAGCGTACTGTATGTGACAGGAAGCATGTGTTGGCAGAATGAGTTTGTCAAACACACTCAGCAGGTCTTTGAACAACTCCTTAGTCCTGTCCATTTGAAGACAACCTGGGAGAGACAACACAGACAGGGATGTCCGATATTAGGTTTTTTTGCCGATATCATACATACAGTATATCAACCAATACTGATAAAAAAAAAACATCACACTAAGCTCTGTATTAGACCTGTACCGTTAACATGGCAGAGGTCTTTGATGTATGTCAGGAACATAACCATAAGTACGTCCAGCTTCTCTGCCACCTCATGAGCCATCGCCATTGAACTGGAGGACTGTGGCGTGTCCCCCCGCCTGTCTACTTCCCGAAAAAAAGGAAAAAAAAAAAAAAAAAAAAAAAATCAAGTTAACAATTATTACTGTTTTCACATTATGCAATGCAAGTATATTCTTAGACAGCCCTTCATCATGAATGATTGATGTACCGTAATTTCCGGACTATAAGCCGCTACTTTTTTTTCCACACGCTTTGAACCCTGTGGCTTTAAACAATGACGTGGCTAATTTATGGATTTTTGCGGGCTAACAAAGTTCATACCGCTAAAGACCAATGACCAATGACTTTCCTGGTAGGCTACTGTGTGTTATAGTAGTAGCGTATGATTGTCTGTGAATGGGTAACTGGGTGCGTATGTGTGCGCGGGGCGCAAATGTGAGATAACGGTAGCTGAAGTTGAGAGCAGTTTGAGCCCTGTCATGTTGAAGCGTGAGTTGTTAAAACACTGTTTATGTTCTGTTGTGGTCGGTGTGGCTGAAAATAAAGACCCCCAACTTCCCTGTTTCTGTTTACCTCTGCTGAGGACAAGCACAAAGTGAAGGGAGTTAGCGCCGGAGCTAATGTTAGCATCAGCCCTGGAGCAGATCACTAAGTCTCTCCTGTGCATTCCAACTACGGTCGAGGCGCCGAGGCAGGAAAGAGCTAACGTGTAACCAGCCGTGTTAGGTAGAATTATTTTTTTTCTTTTTAAATTTAGTGGGTGCTGCTTATATTCAGGTGCAATCAATAGTCCGGGAAATTACGGTATTCTGCTAACAAATACAAAAAACGGATAAAGGAGGAATACCACTGCGTCCTCCTACACATTACACTCAATAAAAGATGAAACGACAGCAGTACTATCTGGATTAACTGTGTACGGAGCTCTTGTTAATCTCGCAAATAAAATGATCATACAGTATATCAATCCAAAGCCTGACGTGTTGTTTCCATTTTAAACTCCGCTCTTTATTGTACTTTTATTCCGGCTTTTTATGAAACTTGCAAAATATTTTTTTTGAAAGAATCCATCTGTTTCTGCTTCCTAAATGCTTCAGTTCACTTTTAAAGCATTTAGCTTTAGTACCGACACAGCTCTACAAAAAAAAGGAAATGTTTTCTGTAAATGCTGACTCTCTCACGTTTTTTTTTTCGTGCATTTTTTTAGATGTCAGAGCTGCTTTTGAGTTTTATAAGAAAAGATACAATAAAACGCCCGTGTTACTGTGACATTGTACACAACTTTATTTCAAACTCCCTTAAAATTTGAATCTTTTTCCTAACCTGACTTAGAGGTAAAATCATTAAAAGTAGGCTTAACATTTTTTTGACCAAAGCTTAAAAATATTAAAAGACTAAAATGTCTTACCATAACAAAAAGACCCTCCTCGATCTGCTCCGTTTGCCTCTGGTTCATTGCTGCATTTTCTTCTGCCTCTTCAATATCCGACCGCGAGGCACTCACCTGAAATTATTTACACAAACATCAAACAAAGAATTTCAACGTTTTGGCAGGTGCAAGAAATAACATTGCCTTTTTTTTGTAGTTTTTTTTTTTTTTTTTTTCAACCTGAACAGATGTATAGAGCATTGTCCAGCAGAGGTGTGGACTCGAGTCTCACGACTTGGACTCGAGTCAGACTCGAGTCATCAATTTGATGACTTTAGACTCGACTTGAC
>NC_024323.1:397578-405901 GCF_000523025.1 Cynoglossus semilaevis | reverse complement strand
ATTTTGACTTGAGACTTGATTCGGACTTGAGTGCAAAGACTTGAGACTTGCTTGTGACTTGCAAAAGCAATGACTTGGTCCCACCTCTGTTGTCCAGACTTCTTGAACTCTTTAGCAACACAGAAACTCACAGTGTTGACCCTTAGTGACATTCCCCTTAAATGTCTATCCGAAACGCCAGGTCTAACAAACGGACAGCATCGTGAGGAACAAAACTGTTGCACGTTTTCCCTCGGCTTATCCCCCATATTTCAGTGTGCTTTAATCTGACGTTTTGCTGACGGGTACTACAACAGGACTTTGAATAAGGCCTGTGCTGTTTTGCTTCAAGGCAGATGTAGCTTATTATCTTCATAAACGAAGCCATATCAAATTCAAACTTTTTGCACTTTGTTGATTAAAAAAAAAACAAAACAGCGGTAATTCAAAACTAGGAAAGTACGGGCCACTTTATTTGTCCATCCATCCATCTATTTTCATCTGCTTATCTGTTTTTGGGGGCAGCAGTCTCCATGACCGCCACATATCACATTGCACCGTACCAAACCCTCTAAACCTTCCTACAGGTGGTGAGTCCACTGGAAGGTACCAACCGCCCTAACCGGGATTCGAACTTGCCCAGGAGGTGAACCCTGGGGTTCCACACCAATAACGGAGACATTGCCTCTGGGCCAAAGCGCCACTACTTCATTTATCATAGCAGTAATACTATCTGTTGTCACAAAAAGCAGCATTTTAAAAAAAAAAAACATAATATTTTCATGTCTAATATTTATAATAATAATAATAACAAATTGAATTTAAATAAAAAAATGATACATATGACAAAATTAGACGGTGTAATCGTGATTGGATTTGAAGAGTGGCAGTGATCCGATGTTCCTGAGCTGAGGGGTGACGGTGAGTTTTAAAGTCGTGAAATAGACTGGCTGAGAGCTCTGTGTATAAATAGCTACTGTTTTACTGAGAAAAAAAAACTGTAAAAAAAAAAACTTCCGGAGTGATTAAAAAAAAAAAAAATCATGGGCAAGACTTCTGTTGAGAAAACTACCACTTACATCCAGTTTGAGCATCTTCTCAACGATCAGCTCCAGTATGTCCCGTTGAAGGGACGGAATGTACACCGTCACCCTTAAGAGGTTGTGGACGTAACACTCCTGCAAAAACACAGACATGAGATCCAGTTTGATTACTGTGTATAGTAACTCTAAACAGGACAGCACCCATGGATTAGCCATTTAAAACAAAGTTAATCAAGTAAATGTACAGTATATATAGAAACTAGAGTTTGACAAAAAAAAATGTCATGTCTCAAAGGCAGCAGAACGAATCCTATGAATGTAAGAATGAAAAATGGGGTAAAGCTGGTGTTCCAACTGTATATGTACGAAACAGTATCTCACCAGTGTTCTGGGGGACTTGTGTATGAACGGAAACTTCTCCTGCAGTATGGGCATCAGGAAACAGCGCGTGCTTGACAAAGAAAAGAGGAGGAGAAAGGGGAGAAAATAAGAACTACTTGAAACTAAACACCTCTACAACTTTCACTTCTACAAATGAAGAACGGATATTGTTGTTACATTTCTTTTTTTTTTTTGTTCTTTGCTCTCTATGAAACACTGGACAATGGACAATGACTTTTTTCTTTTTTATCATTTTCTTTGCCTGATCCTATAGTTTCATTTTACTCAAACTTACTACTTACTAAAGGATCTTTAACAACTCTGAGCTTCTTTTTTTTTTTTTTATAGTTATATGCTGCCATCTAGTGGAAGAGAATTTAATTGTTTTGTCAGTGACCCTTGTGTAGACCAACAGAGATTTATTTGGGGTAAATTTCTTTGCTCTCTATGAAACACACACATGCTGAAACAATGGAAATGGGTATGTGTGACTTACGCCGGGACATATCGGATGATGAGTTGCAAGGCCTGGTGACACTGATCAAAGTTTCTGGGAAAGTCTTATTGAGATAAGAACCACAATGCACATCATGTTTATAATATTCATAAAATAAGAAGAAGAAGAACAACAAGAAGAAAACTTTATATTCACAGTTCATACTTCATTTTTGTCAAACAGCAAAAGTCGCAGAGAGGTTCCGGGGGAGGGGAAGGGGGGGGGTCTCTCATACATTCATAACGTACATAACATTTCCCTAATTCAGCGATTCTCAATTATTCTCAGAAATGTTTTCACGCCACGAACCACAACCCCGACGAATTGAAGTACTATTGAGAACCTGATAACATGTATATTTTTATCTGTACAAACCACTGTATGAGTTGCTGCCCCCTAGTGACTGGAGGCTTGTTATCGTTCAAGCATCACAGCAGTAGGTACAATTATGTCCATATTCCATTGGAAACCCCTCACGCCCCACCGGCACCTCACCGTGCCCTTCCGACTGTTTGCGAAGTACTGTCCTAATTAATGGTAACTACTGTATATGGAAGAACACTGAACCCCTTTTTATTACAGTTCCCTCTGGTCCGAATAGCTAGTATTGTTCAAACCATGTTTGACCTATTTATCACATGCACGCTGAATTTGAAAAAGAAAGTCGCACTCACTTTCAGTTTCATCATCTGAATCAGAAAACTCCACTTCACCGCAAACCCTCACTCTCTCTGGAAAAGAAAAGATAAAATTATTGTTCAAATGATGATCAAACATAACAATCAATGTCTTCGGCTGCTTTTATACTCCGTACTTATACACAATCACTTGCAGGTATCCAATTCCATAGTTCTTTGGAAGCCTAACTGGTACAATAGGTTATGTATACTGTGTTAGAGAAGAGCTGCTTTAAAATAAAAAAAATAAAAGCCAGTCTTCGAGCCTTATCGTGAGTGAGAAATTAAACGGATTAATATACTAGAAATTGCATTAGCAACTGTTGTAAAGGAAATGTAACAAAACGCCACAGAAACCTACTTTGAGTGAAATGGGAGACCACCATTCTCAGGCAGGCGCACAAATACACAGTCTGTGCTGAGACCAGGTTACTGAGAAACATCATATACTCCAACACCACTGGCTGGCTTCGACCGATCCATGGAAGCCTCTAGAAAAAGACACGCATACAAAAGGCATTCAGTCCAAATATCCACAGCACTAAAAATCTCTATATACCTTATAATTTAATTTATTTATCATATTTTTTTTTTTTTTTGCATATAATCGCATTAAACACCAGGCCACCACTGCTCCACATATAATACATGTAAAGTAAGTTTAGATTATATGAGTGATCATGTAGGTAAGATAAGACACATCTGGGAGTGACTGAAGAGACAGAAGGACAATAACTTTTTTCTTTTTTTTATCATTTTCTTTGCCTGATCCTATAGTTTCATTTTACTCACAATTTTATTTACTCAGTGTGAAACTTACTACTTACTAAAAAATCTTTAACAACTCTGAGCTTCTTTTTTTGTTTTTTTTGTTTTTATAGTTATATGCTGCCATCTAGTGGAAGAGAATTTAATTGTTTTGTCAGTGACCCTTGTGTAGACCAACAGAGATTTATTTGGGGTAAATTAACATTTTTAGAACAATTAAGTGATATTGGATCATCTCCACAGTACACGTAGGGCTGTGTGAAGTGTTGTGTGTAGTGCGAACTCACCAAAATAGTATAAATAAGCTGCTCATGGTCCTTGTTCAGCTGGGTTACACAACTGCGAAATTCTTGCAGCCAGCTTATGATCTGAGCATCCTAAAACAGAGATACAGAGCACAACAGAGGAGAAATAAATGCGTAAACTGACAATAAAATGTAAACACGTAGAGTATGGTACAGTACAGTAGGGTAAGTCAGTGTTTATGGTGTACAAATGAAATATCTTAAAACATGTTAAGACATGCCCCTAAACCCCTATGGTTTTATCATGATACCTATGTACTCTATACTGCACTATATTTACACTTACATTTTAATGGCATGCATTAAGTTGTAAATACACATGTAGATATGTAAATATTTAATATACAAATGCTTGCATCCAACCATTAATCCATCAATGGAGTAAGGGCATCCTGTGTAAAAACTGTGTCAAATAATAAAGATAAACATAATGTAAACAAGGACATGCAGATGTTTGGGTGTACCTTTATCTCAGGATCTGCAAGCTGATTCTTCATCAGCTCATAGTCACTTAAGTCTCCCTTTAAATAAAAAGAGGAACAAGAATAAAAAAAAAGATAAAGATTACCGATCTTGAAAAAAAAAATAGTCAGGGTTGACGAAGTGGTATCTAATCAACATTAGTTGATCGGAGTTCAAATATATCTCACAAAAAACTGAATAAGAAAAAAACAATAATAAATACAAAACCTAGATTTTCATTTAAAAAATGCTTATTGTATTGTTTCAATCATGAAATAAATTAGATTCCAATGTACGAAGTGGTATCTAATCAACATTAGCTGATCGGAGTTCAAATATATCTCACAAAAAACTGAATAAGAAAAAAACAATAATAAATACAAAACCTAGATTTTCATTTAAAAAATGCTTATTGTATTGTTTCAATCATGAAATAAATTAGATTCCAATGTACTTTTGGCTTTGTCAGGCATCTTTTTCTTTCATTTTACGTTATACAGCAGGGACTATAAATTTCACTTATATCCAAATTGTATTGAAAAATTACGTGCGCCAATATTTGTTATGTTATTAAGTTTACGAACACATACAGTACATTGTTGATATATTTCTGTTCTAAGTCTTTTTAAAGACAGACATTGAGAAGCTCAAATTTTTTTCTCATAAAACAACTTTTATTACATATCTCGGTTGAGCAAAAACATGTAACATTTTTATGTCATCTCTAAACATTTGTGTCGTGAAATTGTGAAGGTTTATAAAAGACAGATGACTCTTTCGCGATTATTATCTTGTTGATTGCATAACAAGTTATTTAAGCTATGACGCAGTGCTTTGTTGTGGACTAGAGCACAAAAACGAAAACGTTAATTTTAACGTTAAATTACCCAGTGTTACTTTTTTACTATATTAAATTTCGATACGCTTTTGCGATATGCTTTTTTTCTGTAACACGACACATTTTATAAGAGGGGCTTTGATTAATTTGTTTTGACTTTAAAGTTACTGACACGTTTATAAAATAATTTTAAAAAAGCCAATGCAATGCTATCAAAGTCATGAGACATTTACCAAGGAGATTCTTTGTAATGGACAAATACATGTTAGTGGGAAACATTGTTTGATGTAAAAAAAACAGTTCATGGTAATAGAAGGGTTATATTTTCACGAAGACCGTTCATTATTTTTTTCCTTCCTTAGCCCAACATATTAATGGATACGATTAGATAAGGGACAACCTAGCATTATCGAGTAGACAGTCACAAAACAAAAACACACTAAGGTAACTTACCTTTTTATATTTGGTTAGAATTTCCTCAACATTGCCTCCGAACCTCACCGTCTTTACAGGACTACCTAAAAAATCGACAGCGTCAGTCTCCATGTTCAAGAAACAACCTCGCGCGCTTTACCAACAACAGTCTTTTTGACATTTAAACATTTAAGCGAAAACTAGTAAAATGTTATGACTGCTATTGATATATTTTACACGAGGAACCGGCCCGTGCTATGACAACAGAGTGGCATCAAGAAATGTGGTGTATATACCGGAAGTAAAACGTTGCACTCATGCGCATTTAAATTGGTCCTACGCGCTCTGGAGTTATTGGTTCCGGTCGTCTGTATAAATTAAGGCATTTAAAGATGGCTTAACCCCCCTTTTTATTCATGGTTTCAATAGGCATTTATTTTTAAGTTGTGCCAAAACGCTTTACAAACGGCAGATAATTACACTAAAGGAGATAGGAGCTACGGAGCCCCTACTACGGAGCCCCTAAAGGGAGATGGGGGGGAAAAAAATCTCGTGCTCACATAGCTGAAGGAGGGTAACAGCCTTTAGATGGAGAGCAACGTTAAAATGATTAAAGAAACTCCATCCCTGAGCTTTTACTGTTACTCTCTCTTACTCACTGATATACTCCAAGTTCTTGTCACCAGTCTTCTGCTTCATCTTGCTAATGCCCCCACTCTTCCAGTGTTGCCTTAAAGGCCAAATCTCGTTCATTTTTGGCTCTTCCTCAATATCATCCACCCCTCTTTAGCAACCATCAGTTATAAAAATGTAGAATTTCCACCTCAGGAATCGTTTGTATCAAAGTCATTTAAGGCAACCAGAACGCTAACTAGTATAAAAGGGACGTCTGAAAATCAATGATAAACATCAAATTGGTCCAAGGAAGGAGGGCGACAGTTGGAATTAAAAGTGCAGCGACTATAATTATTCTTATATTTCTAATTAATCAGCAACTTTCAGAAGTGACGGTGGCATTTAGCAGCTTTAAGACCTAAACTTATTCTTGGTTTTTCTGTTGTTTTTCCAGCTGCAAATATCCCAGTATTGGAATGAACATATTGGAACCGCTGACATGCCTCTGCTTGTGAAAGACTACTCATGGACGCAAACAGAAACGACTGTTCATATTTATGTGCCTCTGAAAGGAGCCAGGGCTGGAAAGGTTGACATCGTCTGTACAGACGAATACCTCAAGATGAACTACCCTCCGTTTTTATTTGAAGTATTCTTTTTTGAAAGTGTGGACAACGACAAAAGCACATCCAAGGTTGGGAATGGAGTTGCCGTCATTAGTTTGCCAAAGAGAAGCCCAAAAATGTGGGAGCACCTGATGATAACGCCGTGCGATAAAGAAATGAAGAAACAGATCAGAGAGTCCGCGTTGCAGAAACAATGCGACAATCTAAATAGTCAGTCCGCAGCAAAGGCGGAGAAGTGGCGAGCTGAGGAGAAGCATTTAGTGGAAGTGATGATAAGTTGCGGGAAAAAGGTAAAAGACAGAATCCGGAATCTGAAGATGGCGGAGCAAGAGAAAACCATAACTGAGCTGGAAGCCTTGCGGCTGAGCTCAAAACAAACAGAAGAGCAAGAAGACTCAGCAACGACTTGCAACGCTCAAAATGATACCAAGACCCAAACAAAGACAACAATAAATGGAAATGACCAACATCAACAAAGAGAAAGTGCCGCAGTAGCCAGGTGCAAGAAAACACCGTCGCAACTTCCCGCCCTGAGATGCACGGGAAACATTCAAGTTAAGTTTACCACAAGAGTTTTCCAAACGCCATTAAGGGAATCCAAAGTGCAGGAGGAGGAAGAGTGGCTGAGAAAACAAGCCGAAGCCCGGCGTATAATTAGCGCAGATGCTGAAGACCTCAAGGAGTTACCGGAGGAACATAGGAACCACGAATGGCTAAAGGACAAAGGAGATGCATTTGTTGAAACGGGCGATTACCTAAGTGCGTTAAATGCCTACAGCTTGGCCATCAGGCTCAACAGAAAGATCCCAGCGCTCTTCTCAAACAGAGCTGTATGCCACCTAAAGTTAGGGAATCTACAAAATGCTGTTGACGATTCCTCTCAAGCCATCGTCCTGTTGACTCCACCTGTAGCTGCCAATTCAGAAGCAAGGGCCAGAACTCACATTCACAGAGGAGTGGCCTACTGTGAACTGCAGCTGTACATCGAGGCGCTGCAGGACTTCGAAGCCGCTCTTACCATTCGTCCCGACAATGAGGGTCTGCAGAAAGACGCACAGACACTGCGGAACGTAATTCAAGGACAAGCAATATCGATGCCCGAGAACTGACATCATCATACAATGAATTTATAGTGGTACTCAATCAGTGGTATTCAATTTCATTTCTGTCATTTTTCTACACTTTATTCTGTTAGTATCAGTCGTTTTAAAATGAAGTATATTAGTAAAACGGAAGTACATTTTTCCCACTGTGGCCCGGTACCAAATGACCTACGGACCAGCACCAGTCCCCGGACCAGTGGTTGGGGACTCCTGGCTTTTGCTCTTGTACATAACAGTGAACTAGTTCAGACTACAAAGCATTCAGTCATTTGAAATCTATGTTAAGACCAGAAGATGCAGATGACGGCCTGTCATAGTTTTTCAAATTAAGAATTTGTTTTATACTTGTTTTTATTTTTGAATTATCTGTAATTTCCATTCTAAGAGTTGTGTTTCTGCTTCTTGGTTAAGATGCCTGATCTATAAAAATATATATATATATATATTTCTTAGACAAAAATTAAAACCGAAAACGAAACATGAACATATATGTATGTGTGTATATACATATATATACATACATACATACATATATATACATACACATATATATACATATATACATACACATATATATACATATATACATACACATATATATACATATATACATACA
>NC_024323.1:386441-397236 GCF_000523025.1 Cynoglossus semilaevis | reverse complement strand
CCCTGGCTTCCCTCTCTTGGTGGAGACTAGAAGGAAATGGAAGATTTCATGTATATAAATGAATGAACAGTGACTACAGCTCAATGTACAAATGTTTTTATTTTAAATTTAGACATAGAATTTAGACTACACCCTATATCCTAGAGCCATCCATCTATTTCTTCAAGAAGGTTTCTATGGCAACAGTCATATTACCACCATTTAACAAAATCTACATCTTTCATCTCTGATCAAATCTTATCAAATCTATACTGTAAAAAACAAAAATATATATTTCAATCGAATTCAAACCAAGCCATTGAGTGATAATAAACACTGCCCAGACCATAAAACTGTCAAAATATAGTACTTTTTGTACTGATTCAGAAGTAAATCAATTCACTGGTTTTTAAATGTCCTTCTGCCAACAACAACATTCTGTCAATTTCAGACAAAATTTGAGTGGGTACAGAGGTCAACATGTATTTATAGGGTCTCTGGAGGACACACGTGTCAAACTCTGGCCCACGGTGTAATTAAATTGGCCCGTAAAATTATATTAAATGTACCAGTATATATTTATCTATATATTTCTGTCTAACATTATTATTTGATGTTTATTTTTTTTTTGTTTTGTTCATCACTTTATGGTGTGGGGAGAGTCACCCTCGATGGCTTTGGGGACTGCCAGTAGGGCACGCAAGCTAATACCAATAACTTGTCAAACTGCAAAGAAGAAAAAAAAAAATTTTTTTTTACTTTGACATGGATCTGGTTGCGCAGCACAGCGGCTCGCAGAATCATGGCTTTGGCTCGTCTTTGGAACTCCTTTCCCATGTGAAGTGACTTCTCAAATGTGGTGCTTCTTTGATCCACCACCTCGGCATAGAGGATCTAAAGATCAGAAGAAGTCAGGGAATTAATTCGTTATATCTATCTTCCGTAATCATTTGTTTACAAAAACAAAACTGAAACTTTGTACGCATGGTGTCATGGTGAGTTTATTAACATGTAGTTTTAGGATAGGTTTGTTGCTATCGTTCTACTTTACTTAGTTTACATAGTTTAAGCTAACGCTAACAATGAAATCAGCGCAATTTCGAACTTTTAACAAAAAAGCTATTCGAATGGAGTTCATCTCTACATTTGTATAACCGGGGTTTTTAATTGGCTTTTTTTTTTCTTTTGAAGGAGCATAGCTAATATTATGGTATAAAGCGAAAGTTGTTATTGTTATTTTACTATATAAACAAAAAAAATATTTTTATGTAAAAAAAAAAAAAAAAGATTTGGTGACTCAATATACAATATATATTTTCTGGACTATAAGTCTCTCCAGAGTATATCGCGCAAGCCAAAAAAAAAGAAGCATAATAAAGAACAAAAAACATATACAGTATAAGAAGGTCTGGAGTATAAGTCGCACCAGCCAGGTGGAGTGCCCTCTAGCGGCTGTCAGTGTTAAACTAACTAACATGTACATTTTCAGTGCTACAAGAGTAGCAGATACTGGTAGACAAGCCTAGAGTGCCCTCTAGCGGCTGTCAATGTAAAAATAGCAAACATGTGAAATTATATATTTTAATATATATAAGTCGCACCTGAGTATACGTTGCAAACCCAGCCAAAGGATGGAGAAAAAAAAAAAAAGTGCGGACAGTGCTTACAGTCTGGAAAATACAGTATTCACTTGTAATTGACAGAGACACATTTCTGTTTCCAAATATTTTGATTGTTTAAATTTTACCCATGTTATATACACGTTATAGTAATTTACTATGCTTTACTACTACTACTATAGTATGAGGCTGCGTCGTTACTAAATAATGGTTAAATTTCACGTTACGTTTTAAGCAAAAGCTGTGAATGTGTCGACTTGGAGAATGAGGCAGCGGACGGACAGAAAGTCAACAGTCCTATCTGAAAGGAGTATCAGCACAATATGAAAAATGTAAAAAAAAAACCTGTGCGTCACTTACCTTACTGTGAGAATCGATCCGTGCATTGATAAGTCCCTCGAGTATGAGCTGGGTTAGTTCGTCTTCCAGAGCCGCTACGGTGGTATTGAAGGCTTGAGCCATTTTAGTCATGTCTGCCGAGACATAGGGACTAAAGTACTAAACACAAGCATCCCAACACACGCACACACACACACACCAAAAAAATAAATAAATAAATCAAGATTTGCATAAAAATATTAGCTTGCCAATATTAATAAACGAAAGGAAATGATGCTTTTGTTGAAGTTAGAGGAAAACCAGTTACCAAATAATTTATTAGAATTTCAAACTGTTGTGACTGTTGTCGTAGGTTCTACCTGAATTAGGGCTCTGTTTCTGATCTGGCAGTAAAGTGTCCTCACATGCGGGGCCAGGAACATGTCGAGCAGTAGGTTGTCCTGCAAATAGACACGACAATCGGTCAGCTGGCTGCAAACACATCTGAAGTCACATCTCAACATGCTTTCAACCATGTGCTCAAACCTTCATTTCATCAAGCAACTTCAGACAGGACGCATACTTGGACTCGTAGAATTTGAAGATGATGTCACGAATCTGGGGTTCCAACTCTAGAAATAACTTGAAGGAGCTGAGGGCAAACAAGATGAGAAGGATACGCATCTGCATGTTGTGTTTGCACTGACATCCCTATGGACCGGGGGCTGTCAAACATAAGGCCTGTGGGCCAAAAACCGGCCGGCCAAGGTGTGCATTTCAGGCCGCCTGACGAATTTTGAAATACACAAACTTATACTTTGTTTCATTACATATTAATAAATATAAAAAATATCGAATATACTTGTACTTCTTTGCCTGAAAACAAAGGTAAAAAACATGGACCTATTGTTATTTATGTTAATTATTTTATGATTGTACTGTTTGACACCCCTGCTTTAGACAAACCACATTCTTACCTGCTTGAGATGACATTACGCTGGAGCTCCTGTCGATCAAATGTGGCCAAAGCGCACAGGCCCCCATACACAGCAACATTGTTGGATGAGAGAAGCTGTGCACATGCGCAAACACACACACACATACACACAAATACAGTTTTAAATTGACTTATATTTAGTGCAGCCACCCTTTGCCTTAAAAACGACCACATTTTCCGGACTAGAATTATTATTTTTTTTCCCGCATTGTTTTTCATTTTTTGGGGCTAGGCTTGGGACTTATACTCAGGTGTGACTTACATATTAAAATAGACAATTTCAAATGTTTCTTATTTTCACACTGACAGCCGCTAGAGGGCACTCTAGACTTGTGTAGCAGTATCTGCTACTACTGAAAATTTACACGTGTTATTTTCACTGACAGCCGCTAGAGGGCACTCTAGGCTCGTTATTTTCACACCAACACATAGTGTTAGTACGGTTCACAGTTAACCTTTTTTTTTTTTTTTTTTTTTTAAACATATGGTTTGTTTTGAACATTTGCACAAACTGTATCTCAGGTTCAAAGCTCTCAAATATTTTTCTCTTTGTTGTTTTTTGTTGTTGGCCATGTCCGAAGCATGGGTGTGGTGTGAAGGCAAAGGATGGGTAGGTGCATCAAAAGTATTTTTGCAAATGTGTTTAAATTGCGATAACCGCATACTGATTCACCTCGGGACAGTCACAGTGGTCGAACGACGCCTGAAGGAAGCACTTGGCAGCTGGTTTGTATTTTCGGGAGGCCAACTCTGCGAGCCCTTTAATGCAAACGAACAGAATTAGGCTGAAAATATTTGAGACAACGTTCATGACTAAAATATTTTCTATTGCTATAAATATATATTCGAAGCAGTAGAGGGCAACTAGACTAGTCTTGGTTTCTTGAAGATGCTTCAGAACCTCGCCCAAAAGGCTTCTTCAATTCGTACTGATCGGTATTTAGCCTCGTAAGGCTAGTAGCCTTACACATAACCCCCCCTGCCCCCATACTTTAACCCTGGTGATCACAAAATTATTGCTAAATAATTTATTGCAAAAAACCAAAAGAGTCCGATTGCCTTACCTATATAGTCAAACATAATTAATAGTAGTAATTAGTATACAGACCAGCTTTTAGCTAGCTGAGCAAACGTAATGTTGCCTTACCTGCAGCGCAGCGCAATTTAGTGAGAACTGCTTGATTCTGACTGTCTCGTTCGCCTCTTTGCTATAAAACAACAACAGGGAAAAAAATTTTTTTTAAAGAAATTTAAAAACGTAATTTTTCTGTTACAAGTCTGATTTTTTTTTTTTAATAAACCGTAGCCTTCCATATTTATGCTTGGTTTGTGTTCGCTTGAGTTTTTCTTTGGATCACAACAGAGAATGGGGTCATTTCATTGGGTCATCCTGAGTAAAGTTTTAAGGCACAATAAAACTTAGTCAGAAGCCCAAATTGTGTCTAAGAGCAAAAAACTTTAACAGGGGTTTTGAGCCCCCCCCCCCCAACAGGTCAACAGAGATACTGCAGGGGAGTAAAAACAAAATGGTTGAATAAACAAGTAATCCGATTTTTTTATGCCCCTGTTTGATATCATAAATAATATAATAAGTCATAATATGAATAATCAACATTCCTAAAATCAAAATTCCTTTTTGTAATCACTGTTACAGAAGGCCAAAAGACAGCAGGTAGATTTTAATATTTCACACCAGTTTTTTTTTTTTTTGTGATCTGTGTCATTCTGCGTGTGCATTCAAACGTTTAAAAATGTAAACATAATTTTAATAATTTTTATAGGCTTTAGGCTTTCATTATGACAGCCTAAGTTAAAAATCCAAAAATATTTTAAAAGCACGTATGCATGAACATAATGCAGTTAACAGATGTTGAGGTGCCGATAAATATTAAAAAAAAAAAAAAAAAAAAAAAAAAAAACCGATGCGTTTCCCTTAGATTTCTTGCTGATAAAATTAAAAATTCATTCACAGTAGCCACAGTGCTCCTTGTCCAAAGACCTGCATACACACAAATATGAAGATACTAACCTCTGCAATCTCTGGTGTGGATTCGGCTTTGTTGACATAGCTAAGGACGTGGGACCAGTTTTGGAGGTAAACGCTAACCTGTTGACCAAGAGGAGAGGGGATCAGTTTGGTAAAGAGGAAGTCCATCCTTTCCATGTTTGGCTAAAACCTGCTGTTGTACACCATTATAATTCCATTTTTTTTTTTTTACTTCAAGATATTCTGCAAACGTTGTAACTTGTAGTATGGTTGGTTTCATACCATTTTTTTTTTTTTTTGGGTGGTGTTTTTTTTTTTTTTTTTATAAAATAGAATTCCATCGATCATTTTTAGTGTTACAGCATATCAAGGACTCTACGTTTATTTACTAAGGATTCTACCTACTCCCTGTAATGTCACACTTATTTATGTGCACAGACAAAGTTCACACGATGTCCTCTAGATATCGCCATCTTAATATATATCTAGCCGGGGGAAAACACGCAGCCCAAAGACGCGCCGAGATGGAGCGTTTCGTGGGGGTTAAGTTGAACTTTTAAATTAATGTGGAGGAGAGAATAAAAGTTGCGTTTGCTGTTGCTCTAACCTTTAACGTGTGAAGGGCACTTCTGTAATAAACATCTTATATCCCGTGGACGATCACTAATCACCTTAATGTTGGCCTTGTTTATCGTGGATAATAAATAATGGACAAAAGAAATTCTCTCCTAGACCAGCCATAAAATGCATACTTAGCACCACCTACAGGCCAGTAAAGGGGAGTTGACAAATAATAACTTTGTCCTTGGTGTTTTAAAAAAAATATGGCAAATTTCTCCCTTCCAGTTTAAAGGTCAATTAATGCTTACTTTCACTGTTGAGCTTTGTTTAACCATTTGTTTACAGGGTTTTCACATCTTAATGGTGCCCTTGTTACTATTAATTAATTATTATTTTATGTATGATTATTCTTAAGAAATGCAGCACCAACTGTCTGATTCTTGATAAATTCATAAAAAGCCATACACATAGCTGTGAAAAATATAAACCAGAGCAAAATTTAAAAGCTACGGTACACTGTTGCTGGGATGAGATACTTACCATAAATGGTGACCATATATATTATACTGAGCAGTGAGTGGGCATGAAAACTGGGCTTTAGCTTGATGATTGGAAGAAGTGTTTAAGATTTATTTACAATATTTTTTTATTGACAGCAGTTTGTCAGTCCTATGTGCAGTTTGTGAGAGAGGTCTAAAGACTGACTTCAGTCTGCTCTGTGCTGTTAGCTTGTTATATATATATATTTATTAATATATGTGTATATATACACACACATATGTATGTATATATATACATATATGTGTATATATATATATACACACATACACATATATACACATACATATATACATATATATATACATACATATACATACATATACATATACATATACATATATACATATACATATATATACATATATATGGTGACCATATATATACACCATATTGTGCTGCAAAAACCCCTACATCAGGGGTGTCAAACTCAGTCCCCCTTAAAGGGCCAGTTGTAACTGTAAGACTGTATAGCTGTAACTACTCCTTAACATAATAATACATGTTTTTGCAATGGATTATTATTATTATTATTATTTATTATAGCATTTTATTTTTTTAATTTATCAGGTGAAGAAACTCACCAGCAAGGACCTTAAAGGGTATAGAAAATGATGTATTCCTCAAGTTGAGAAATAGTTTATAGTAAGAATTCTTAGAGTCTAATAAAAACAGATATACCTGTAGTTTGTGATACGAAAAAAAAAAAAGTAAAAAAAATAAATTCAGCAGTACCTTGATGACATTCAGACACATGTTAATGACATGCTTGGCGCTCGTGCAATAATCTCTGGCTCGAGAATAACATTTGAGGGCGTTGCTGAGGTCACCACAGTCGAGGTAATGGTCACCCAAGTCATCATGGCCTCTCCTGGTTGATAAGAACGAGAGATAGGAAATTGAAGATGTCAGTTGTTTCGCTGGCCATAGTGTGATATCAAACCAACACAAAGGAGTCAGGCTAAAATATATATATATATATATAAAAAAGAAATTGTAAACGAGCAACACAAATTCCACAATAATACCTGATGCTTTCTTTAATAGAGTTGCCCTTGTAGTTCTTAAGATCTGTGTCGAGTTTCTCCAGCTTTAGCAAAGCCTTCTTTCTGGTGGACTCGGCCCATGCTGAGTCCAGGGGAGGAGGAATTATGCCACCTTCAGGCACTGTATCGGGCACACCTTGTTCCCTAAGACAGAAAAAAAACAAAAAAAAAAAACAATTTATATTAGGGAATAATAACCGTTGTATTTCAACATGAAAAAAAAAACATTACTATTTGAGATGTACTGCCCAAAGGCAAGCCGAGTTTGGGAACCACTGACATAGATAATGTTACCTCTTTTAAATGTTTAGAAGCATTATGGGTATCCATTCCATCCGTTAATCAATGGCAGAGCAAAAGCAACATACATAAGCTCTGTAAAAAGCGTTACCAACCGGCAAACCTGCAAAGATTAGCCGGGAATTACTGGTCCACCATACCTTATGGCCTCCGTTAGTTTGCGATGGATTTCTTCGTAAGTGTCAACATTGAAGGTCCTCTGGACAAAAGTAAGGGCCATTTTTAAGGCTTCCACTCGGAGCTGAGGGCAGTGCTCAGCAATGAACTGAAGCCTCTCTATGCGCATCAGTCCACTGTAGCTGGTTGCATACTGCTCCAGGTCCTGCACGACAAAAAGGAAGGAAAGAAGATGTCTGATGAAACTGTCCGACCAATATGATATCTGAAAGAATCATTATCGGGTTTATCCTCTGATAATAAAAACGCAATGTCAAATATACTGGAATCACTCGTGGAGTCCTTGAGACGTTTACCGCAGTTTTGGGGGATAACAGCTGCATATATCGGTATTGGTTGATATCCGAATCGTAACTTAAGTGTTTAGATCTCAAAAGATGTTTTATCTCAAACCTTAAGTTCATTTACGTGAGATAATACAAATGACAGTTGTTGTTGTTTTTTTAGATTATTATTAATAAACATTGTGTTGGGATACATATGGTTGTGCAACATAAATAAGAAAGTGACAGTAGTGTACCAGTGTTGGGTTCTCCACAATATAGTTTGTGTCCGGAGCATTCTGCTGGTCTTCCTGTGGGTCTGCATCAATCTGCATAGGTTCGACAGATCCCTGAAAAAAAAAAAAAAAAAAAGACATATAAAACGTGATTTTATGGATGTTACAATTTATGGAACAGCATTGCCGTTCCCAATTATTAAATATATATTCTTTCCTTAGCAGATTAGTTCCCTAATATAGACTATGATAAATACCTCAGAATATAAAATCAGAAAACCGAGCTGATATAAAGTATTTTTTTAGTTGTAGTTTAAGGAAATATTTAAATATTAATGTTTGTTAACACCAAGTATATCAAAATATATCGACAACAAATATCAATAAAAATGTATCAAGTAATATTTACAGTAAATGCAAATGCTAATCTTTTCCAATTCCTTTAATCACGCACTTGAATAACATATCTATAAATTATAATTACGCCTTAATTTCCATTTTTATTTTGCATGTGGGGTCATGAACCGCGCTGTTTAGAATGCGCACAACTCCCTGGTTTGACTAAGCTGTCAATATTTATTCTACGTAAATCGCCTGTCGACTTGGTAAAAACTACATGTATCACATTGTCTTGGAATTCTTTAATTTGTTGACATGAAACAGGGCTCGTTATTTAGGCTTCCGGTCTATATACACGTGATTTTGACATTAGTTAAAGCGTTTACTATTCCAAAATTTTATTTTATTATTAAGATTTCTAATGATTTTAACAATAAATTCATACCACGAGCCATCAACTGTCACTTATTAATACGACATTTGCATGACTCAACACTATAAAAACCAGAATGCTCCACAATCAAAACATAAGTTGTCACTGCCTTAGCTTGGTAAGCTAGCAAGCTATCGCTAGCTGTTGTTGATCGGCTGGTTCCAATCCTAAATATTCCCCACAAACGCTGCTGTTGTAACCAATATAATGCAGTATCTGATGTGACTCACTTGAAAGTTGAAAACTTGTACGGGTAAAGGCATCTTTCGGTCCTCGTTTTACATGTACACACGCCTGTAACCTGAAAACGTTGCAAGGAGAAAGACGTTTCTGCAGTTATGGTTCCTGCCAGTGTTGCCAGATCTCGCATGAGAAACAAGCACCCAGGACAACAAAACAAGACCAAAAAAAAAAGCGACTCATTTAATTAAGTTATACACATTAGTACATTTTTCAGGCATGTACTGTTAATTAATTTTTTTTCAAAACACTGTTATTTTACAATTTTGTTTCAAGTTCTTTGAATTGAAAGTGAACCTAAACCAGTTCGTTAAACGTTATTTAAGAAACTTCTTATCAGTGACTTACACATTTTAATAATGTATATTTACAAACGTATTCCCTTTTTATATGATTTTCACAAAAGTGAAGTGACATATATAATTCAGTTTTTTAGGCATTTTAGCAGACGTTCAATACATAGGTGTTTGTTTGCATGCTTTAGGATTTTATTTTAAAAACATTTAAGAACAATTCTTGATTTTTTTACCTCATGTATGTTTTGTTTTATAGATGGCAAATGCTGCGATTGGACAAACATACATTAATTAGAAACAGGACAAACAAGAGTAAGCCAACGCTGGCCAATAAAGGCAAAACGTTTCGCTATTTTCAACTGAATTCATATGGAAACAATCCCTTAATAGGCGGACATGGCAACTACTGTGTCTCGGTTAACTGCTTCGTCTTCCGGTGGCATTCATGAAGGTTTGCAAACATCGTTTGAGTACAATACCGCCACCCATTGGTATGGCGTGTTATTAGTAATGAAGCTATATTAGGCGCAAAACGAATTCTGTCGGGGCCGTACTGGGTTTTCAGTAACTTGAAGTACTTTAAACTCTTGAGAGATATGCTTAATTCTTTATTCCTATTGTGATACTCCTATAGTGATAGAGGATATTATGTAAACGTTGTGTGTAATTAGTAGTGATAGAGGATATTATGTAAACGTTATGTTTTGTGTTTATTTGAGCTCTTTAAGCTAACAGAACTCGAACTTGCACTGTAATTGGATAACAAGCAACAGCAACAACAGACTGATAATTTTCACGAATATAAAATTAGAAAATAATCACAAAGAAAACAGGAGTAATAGAACATACTACATACTTAACAGCACTTACATGTCAATTACATTCACTGTTTTGTGTGTATTGTTTTTATTGTTTATTTTGCATATATTTATATATACATGTACACTTGCATGCATATATGTGTGTGTGTGTTTATGAAAAAGTCGGATTTACATGTAGTAGATTATAGTTCTAACCCAAACTATTAACTATTAACTATTAACTATTAAACTATTAATATTATTAATATACTTCTGCCTTTTCCCTGCAATACCCACATTTCCCCAATAGAGGACGTAGAAAATGATAAAAAAAAACCTTTTAGCATTTTAGCCTTTATGCATGACTTTTACATGTCATTTTTCTTAACTCACACCAACACTCGCCAGTTCAATTTTAGGACAACTGTGGCCCGCGGCTCAAAAAGTTTGCCCACGCCTGGGCTAACCAAAAAAAATAGACGAGGGTAAGATGGAGGCTTCATGTTTGCAACCACACAGTTATAACCATTTCTGGTGAAAAACCTTGACCAAGAAGTCAATACTCAGAAACAGAGCCAGCTCCAAATGGGACGGGCAGAAACACACCAGCGAGAGCCTGCTGAAACACAACAAGGTTCGCACTGCT